>NC_071355.1:208343768-208667935 GCF_943734655.1 Sabethes cyaneus
CTGTCACGTTTTTTTCTTTTTTGTTTTCTTTTGTCGTCTGATTGAATTTTTTCTGTTCTCGTTCTGTTCTTGTTTGTCTGTTCTCGTTTCCTCTGCTCTCGTATTTTCTTCTTTTCTCCTTTTCTACCCATTTCATTCTCATTTTCTTTCTCGTTTACTTTGTATTTTTTATCGTTTTTCTTTCTTTTCTTTAATTTTTCTTCTGTTCCGGCTTTTTTCCTGTCCAGTGTCCTCTTTTTCTCCTTTTTTCTGCTTTTTTCTTTTATTATGTCATCTTTTTCCTCCCATTCTGTCACGTTTTTTCTTTCGTTCTTTTTCTTTTTATTCCAGTTTTCTTCTTTTTCTGTCCTCGCGTTTTCCTCTTTTCCTGTCCTGTCTTGTCCATGAAATCGAACTTGAAATTGTACTTAAAGTTATTGGACTTAAAATTAGATTTGGGCATAAAATTAAACTCAAAGTAGGAACTGAAATTGTATTTGGAATTTTACTTAAAACTAGACGTAAAATTGGACTTGAAATCAGTACAGTGGGATTTCGAATTTGGCAACAAATGCGTGTCGCCTATGTTGCCAAAATCGAAACCGTGCCAAAATCGAGACCCTTTTTCGATGTGAAAAAATTGAATGTAAATGCTTTAGAAATTGACTAAATATCATTAATCAACGATTGCAACCATTTTATGTTTTATGAAAAGTCCGCCAAGAGCTATCCGTCCGGTACAAATAAGTTATTGACACCCTGTGGTAAGACGTAGTCCTACGGCAATAAAAATTTTATTGTTCGAAATCACATAACTTTTTTCATGAACATGCCGAGAGCATCATTTTTTCGTCATTTAAGGGATGTATGCAGAAACGGATTGATATTTAGGCATATTTTTGGAAGTGAAATATCTTGTGTTGCCAAAAACGAATACTTTTGTTGCCAAAATCGAGGCATGCCAAAATCGAACCATGCCAAATCGAACCATGCCAAAATCGAAATCCAACTGTATTTAAATCGGGCATGAAATGTAAATTGAATTTTTTAAGTTGACTTGAAATTGGACTTGATAATGGAACTATTTTTATGCAAATAATTTACTTTGGGCTTCGGGATTACAGAAATTATTTTGTTTTATATTAAATTTTACCTCAGCCTGAGCACGCCAGTGATGGATAATATTTTCTGAGTCGAAAAATAGCATCAGCACTAATTACCCCCAGTGGAATCATTCGCTGGCGATCAAGATTAGCACTACACGTTGCAGAGAACAATGAATGAAATGAATCCAGTTGTTTTTAAAGTATGGAAGCAAAAATACTAAAATATTATGTATTATTTTCTATTGATTTTTATTGCCAACAACTTTCACCTCCCATCGTTCCTCCATCACCTCGTCGATGTTGATTCGATCCACCGGATCCGGATCCAGTAGGCTATGCACCATTCGTACAGCGTCGAACGAAATGATTTTTTCCACCTCCGGTCGGAACTGGAACTGACGTCCAATCTGGCAGCGTAACAGCTTCTTTAGGTTCTTCTCGTCGAACGGCATGGTTCCGTTCAGCATGATGAATAAAACCACACCGAGGGACCACAAATCGGTTGCTTTCGGTTCGTATGGTTTATTACTTACGATTTCCGGAGCCGCGTAGGCCGCCGATCCGCAAAATGTGCTCGACATGATGTTGATTCCAATTTCATCTTTGCACTCACGTGCAAACCCGAAATCCGACAACTTGATATTCATGTTCTTCGAGATAAGGATATTTTCGCATTTCAGATCTCGATGAGCAATGTCCATTTGGTGTAGATATCGAATGGCATCAGCCATTTGAAAGAACCAAAATTTGCTTCGTTCTTCCGTCAGGGCTCCGTGTCGTCGGATGTAACACAGCAGATCCCCTAGTTCGGCAAGACGCATAAAGATGAATACTCGGCTACCTCTACGCATAATGCTATGCGTTTGAATAATGTTGGGGTGATCTATTCGGCCAAGAACCTGCAGCTCCCGAGGTAGGAACTTGTCCAAAAAATCGGAGTCCTTGGATTTGCTTTCATCGACTATCTTACATGCCAGGTCTATTGATTTCTGCGGCCCATCCCCTGTTTTTGGTTCGTAATACTTGGCACGCATCACAGTTGCGAACGCTCCCGTTGCCATACGGCGTCCTAGAAGATACCCACGGGACCTGAGAGCTTCAGCGTCAGGAATCTGTTCCATTTTTTGCTGCCGAAGTACCAACCGTGAGCTTCGCCTAACCGGACAAAATTTCGATGGAACACTTTTGTCCTGTGAATTTCTTCCCGGTCCCGTCTCCTCTGAAGACATGATTCGGTCGGTGGCAGTTGTGCGTTAAATTTTTTCGGTTTATGAGTGAAAATTTTCTGAGAAATTTGATCTTGTTTCGTCGGAATGATGAAAAATGTTCGATCCAAAAACTGGAATTCTTCTGCTTCCTCCGAACGGTTTGCAGTACGAAACTGACAGACAAAATAATGCTTCTTGAAAGCTGCTAGGCTGCTGAGATTGATGTAATATTGTACACTCAAGCAAAACTGTTAATTGATATACAAAAATGAACAATTGAATATTGTGCGTGTTGTTCATGAGTCTGTAAAATTGAAAACATCATTTGCGCAATGTATGAACGTTCAACAATTGAATAAAAATCAAAACAAAACAGGTCAATTTAGTATTGCTACCATTGTAGCGCCTGCCGTTGTAACTTGTCTGAAGATTTTAAAGGATTTTTTTTTTAACTCAAACGTGTGCATATTTAGCCAACGATCATGGATCGTAACTGCGTGTTCCATCCTTCCAGTCCGAGCAGAAGCTTTTTGTAAACCCATTACAAAAATGCATCCAATCTTTGTGCCAATTTCCTCTTTCATACTTTCGAGAGTGCATACATTTTATGCAGTCAGTGTAACGATGATCGTATCAAGGGCTGGTTTGCGATAACGATCGCTAATCCGTATATGCTACAATGTAAGAGTTAATTTATCTCAACGTAGCAGCAACAGTGGTCCACCTTCGATATGTATACAAGTAAGCAGCGATTGCAAAAATAAAGAAAAAATGAGCATTTTATCGGCGGCGGAAATACTTTCTTAGCATACAACACTTGAGTCAAACGGCTTATTATGCAATAGAACCTATTTTCCTTTGTTTCACTCGATTTACTCAAATCATTTAAATTCTACAATTTTGTCAACTGTCTTTTCATTTATAATTTTTATAATATATATTTTTCATTACATATTTTGAAACAACAACAACACATAAAAAGTGGTCAAAAATAAAAAATAAAAAAGACGAAGTGTGGCTGTTCCTCCAAATCCAAAATTCAAAACCATTGTTATGTCGTAAACGTCATAATAAAGGGTGTCCACGGTAAAATTGCAACTCACATAATTAATTCGCAAAACTTGAGTTTTTATCCGATTGTCACCAAATTTTCAGGATATCAAATGAAATAATTAAACTTAGTTTTAGCGTTTTTATTTTAATTATTTTCAAAAATGTATCATTGATTAAATTATGTTCGATCTTGGTCCATTTTAAAGACTCATCTATGCGGAAAATGTTGCTCAGAGGGCCTGGCCGATTTAATATTTATTTTGTATAAACATATAATTGATATACTGATATACGTTTGAGATTAGCTCTTACAAACACCAGGATCAAACTGGCTGGGTATACATTGGATTGGTTGGTTTCGTCTCCATAACCGAATGACCGTACTTTGGCCTTAACCATGTGGTGGTAGTAGTAGTAGTAGGGGAAAGCCACCATCAGTTCAAGGACTTGCCAATGTATGTGGGTAGAATGACAGTAGATCCAAATTTGATTATCAAATGAATTTCACACTAATGTTGTTACCGAAGGGCCAAAAGGGATTGGGCGGACCCACAAGAAGAGGCACTTCTGCGCATTCCGGGGTTATAAGAGTCGCCTTCCAGCATAAGGATCCTTCCATGTAATAATCAATTTCGCTGTACCAACTATAACCCAAGTGATGATTTGTTTGTTTTGAATTGAGAAGTGTCATATTTGCTTCAGACCTTAAGGATTTAGGTTGGCAATCTACTCCACAATATGACATTAAGATGAAATGCGGTATATATGGTAAAAATAGAACAATTTCGCCAGCAGTCCTTCGTATGGAATAGAGCAGCGTCCTTTGAGGTTCCATAAGTACTTCTAATAGTTAATTTAATTTTTCATTCTGGTATCCATGTGCAGTATTAAGACTCGTTTTGGCCAAAGTTTTTACTATATAGCAGGAGATGCTTGATAAGCTAAAACGAAAAAATAATTAAAATAACTTATTAGGCTTACCTATTAGCTGGGCCGTGTGGCTCCGTCGTCTGCCCAAAACCGCGGTTTTGAGACTAGGCAGCCGGGAAACACTCAGCATCGCACCTCCTAGCTTGGCTACTCAATTGAGCATTACCAGGTATGGCCACGTGGAGGCGCTAGGTAGGGGCTTGGGATGGCTAGAGCTATATTGGACGCTCCTCATTTGCCTTCTCCTTTTCATACCGCATGACGATAGCCTCAGATATGCGGCACAAACTGAGCATAAAGCCAGTGATGTATTTGCCATGTTTGGAGATAAAATTTTAAAGATAAGTACATCAAATATTTGAACGAGCTCGCAATTTCTTTAAAAACTCGAATAACTCAGCTCTGACACGGATTTTTGAAGCAAAATTTTGCACGACGATAGCCATAGATATGCGGCACCAACTGAGCATAAAGCCAGTTATGTATTTGCCATGTTTGGAGACAAAATGTTAAAGATAAGTACATCAAATATTGTTTGGCCTTAACCATGTGGTGGTGCACTAAAACAGATTGCTTCACCTACAAGATCAACTGGGACAGACTGGAAAGGGACCTGCTGGAGGGAGCCCGTTGTCCCACGAAGCGAGAAGTGCTCCGCAGCACGATGACCATCTACGATCCACTAGGTTTGATTGCACAGTACCTCGTGTATCTCAAGGTACACGATGGAGGGCCAGATCTTCTATCTGGAACTATCTGTTTTTTTACAGATGGTTCAAAAATGGGGGCCTGCACAGGCTCCGGAGTCTACGGACCCGGCATCAGGGAAACTATCTCATTTGGAAAGTGGCCCACCGTTTTTCAAGCAGAAGTATATGCCATATACATCTGTGCGACAATATGCTTGAAACGAAAGTACAGGCATGCGAAAATCGGTATCTTCACGGACAGCCAAGCAGCACTACTGGCTCTCAAGTCCGCCAAATGCGAGTCCAAATTAGTTTGGGAGTGCAGCACAGCATTGAGGGAACTCTCCCGCCAAAACAAAGTTTTATTACTTTCGGTGCCCGGTCACTGCGGAATCGAGGGCAATGAATTTGCTGACAACCTGGCAAGACAAGGATCAGCTCAGCAATTTATTGGTCCTGAACCGTTTCTGGGCACCGCCACATCCGCCGTAAAAGGCGAATTGATGACATGGGAAAAGCTAGAAATAGCATCCCGTTGGAATCAAACACAGGGTTGTAGACAAGCTTAACAGTTTATCTACCCAAACTCTGCAGTAGCTAAAAAACTACTCCATTTAACTCGTAGTGAACTACGCACGATCACGGGACTCCTAACAGGACACAGCCCCGCTCTTTATCATTTAAAGAATATCGGCAAGGTATCATCTGACACCTGCCGCTTTTGTAACTCTGAATCTGAAAGTTCAGCGCATCTGCTCTGCTACTGCGGAGCTCTTGCATTATCAAGGCACAACTTCTTAGGAAGTTTCCTTCTTACTCCATATCAGGTATGGAGCCTAAATCCCAAAACGGTCATTGACTTTATAAACCATGTAGTACCGAATTGGGGCACAGGATTACAACTATTCCGCTCAACTCCATCAATGGGTATGAGCGATCTGTAAACTGTGTACAGCAATCGGGGCCTGCCACAAAAGACGATCATTAATACTGTCGCAGTGGCCTTTTAACCCAATGCCCTTCTGGCATACAAAAAAAAAATCTCAAGGTACTGATGCAGGAGATCAGGAGGAGATGCGAACGGGTGCAGGTTGGGATGACAACGTCGATCAACAATGCTACGAAAAGTGGCTAACGTGGCTGAAATTCCTTCCAGAGATCGAACACTTGAAGATCCCACGCTGCTACAGACTTCAAACGAGAATCTTACATCATAGACGGTGATACAGTCGCATACCTTCTTAGATGCAATTGTAGACGCATTGGTGCTAGACTATCCGTTTCTGTTCTTCAAGGATTATCCATACTATGGATTCCATAATGATCTCCAAGCGTGTCTACTGGTCAGACTCCAGGAATGTACTCTCCTGGATACGAACTGATCATCGCAAGTACAGCGCATTCGTAGCAGCAAGGGTCAGCGATATACTGGATCTGACAAACGTTGTCGAATGGAGGTGGGTTCCAACGAAGTGGAATGTCGCGGACGAGGGTGCGAAATGGCTCTGTCGTCCATCGCTAACTAGTGACAGCAGATGGTTCAAAGAACCTGATTTCCTTTGGCAGGGTGAAGAGGAGTGGCCGGTGATACTTGTCAAGATGTGTAGCGTAGAAATTGCCTTTGCCACAAAAAACGAAAAGCCATTTGCGCTCAGTGCGTAAATCGCCGCAGGACTACCCCCCGATTAAAATCCTGCACACACACTACGGCGCATAATGCAAATCGCCGAAAGAAGAACGTCAAAAAACCCATCGTGGTTGGTAGTCGGCACCATTGAAGTAAAAAACTTGGAACGTGTTCGAACGTGAAAAAGATAAGGGATGTACTTCGGCTTACAAAAGGGACGCGAATGTACCGTGCGGTCCCGCTCGTTCGACTCTTCTTTCGTGCGAACTTTCGAATTGTGCGAATTGGTTAGGTCGGTCGGTCGTCAACGTCGAACGGTTGAGTAATCCTCGCGGTTCATTCGAAGTGCGAAAGAGTGCCGTTTGTGCGTGCAAAACTGTTCAGTTTTCTTTGTCGGTTGGTTCCGGTTGCCCTGATTGCCATACAAAAGTTCTCAGTTCGATGATTAGTGATCGCTAATACCAGCTAATAGACAGAAGAATTACCTGCTTGGCCAAGTAAAGGCGTATCTCTGTACATTGTGACCGTAAAGGAAAAAGGAGTTAAAATAAACGTTAAAAGCCATCTGGGTGCTACATTGTAACCGACGTCACTACACGCCATTCCTGTGAAGGAAAGCTGCTGTTATTAGGCCCAAGGTTCAAGGACAAATCGTCGAACAGTAAGTGGCAAACTCAAGATAAGGTAAGAGTTTCAACCTACCCCGTAACAAAGTGACAGTTATTAACAGTTTCCCATAACACCCGCCAGTGTCAAAAATGTCGTGACGATCGTTTTTACGTGCCGGTCAAAATTGACCCACCTTCGATTTTCAAAGGAAATGTTAATTTTTGTTACGTTAAATGTGAACGCAAAATGCTGTCTGGACAACGATTTGAAAAGTGCGTATTGATTATTTCAGCTTTATTTCATGTTTTCGGTAAAACTGTTTAAATTCTTGGTGGGTTGTTTGATTGATTTGTTTACAAGATAAAAAGCGGTATTTATTACAAGATTGTCAATCTTGTGTACGAGTTGTCTGTTCTAAAGTATTTAAATATTGCGTGTTTCATTAAAAGTTATCCGCTGCGCAATTCAAAATGAAATGCTCTTTCATGATTGCTGGATCGATTTTGTCGTTAACAGAACAAGTTAAGCAAAATTCATGAGTAAATCCAAGCAATAGAGATAGTTGCAGTTGTACAAAAAACACTCTGTTGCATGACAGAACCAAATAGAGCATGTTATTATGACAGAAGAACCAGTTATGCTGCTATTGTCATTACCACGGAAACGTTTTGGTACTAGACATAATATTGTCAGTTCGTAAAATACTCTTTTGAAATAATAAACCAATTCAGATCTTATATGCACGAGGGATTTTTTGCCAAAACAAATGATTATAAACTCTTTCTTCGATATTTACGCCGCTTTCAAACATCTGTCGTGAACCATGAACCAGCAGTTTTAGGTACGTTTGATTAGTATGGGAGCTGTCACATTGTTACCGGGTTGGTTTCAACAGACGGCGGAACGTGCAGAGGAGCTGCGCGCAAGTGTAAATGTGCACATTGAAACGATGAGCGGAACAATACCTACGACAAATTTTCGTACCTGGAGGAGATTAGTTCGTGCTACAGTATACGTTTTCTGCTTTACTAAAAACACACGTCCAGAGAAGTTCGCCAACATCACTGGATGCTTCACTAGCGAAGAAATCCGCCATGCAGAAGAATTTCACATTCGTAGCTCGCGGCAAAATGAGTTCCCGCAGGAATTATCGATTCTCCAACGCAACGATAACGTAGCACTTCTCAAACGATACCCACCCTACAAACTTAGCCCATACCTCGACGACAGACGTCTACTGCGTATGCACGGTAGAACAGAAATGTGTAAATTTCTAATACCAGATACTGTCAACCCTATCATTCTTCCACACGACCACCCAATTACGCTCCTCATCGTAGAAAGCTACCATCAAAGGTTTCATCATCGCAATTACGAGTCGAATTAACGAAGTTCGTCAGAAGTTCTGCATCGGCCGACTGCGCAGAGTATGCGCTAAGATCAGATCCGACTGTGAACGCTGTAAGTTGCGAGAAGCTCGTCCGCGGCCCCCGCGTTGGCAAATCTTCCGGTATGCAGGCTTACAGCGTTCGTTCATCCTTTCACGCACACCGGTATTGATTATTTTGGTCCCATGGAAGTGGCTATAGGCAGACGGGTGTAGAAACGTTCTTCTGACTTGTCTTACGATCCGTGCGGTTTACATAGATAGCTAGCTATCTAGCTCACTATCAACAAGCTCATGCGTAATGGCGATACGCAACTTCATGGTGCGACGAGGCACAACGCACCGACTGTTTTCTACAGAGACAGAGGAACCAACTTCATTGGCTCCGAGCAGAAGCAGACATTACTGAAGCCAGATCAACACAAGATGACGCAGGAGCTCGTGCCTTCGACAACCACCTGGCGCTTTAATCCACCGGCATCTCCTCACATGGGGGGAGCTAGGAACGGCTTGTTCATTCAGTGAAGCGTGCCCTGGCAGAATTTCGGTTACCACGTCACCCGACAGAGGAAGAGCTAAGGATTGCGTTGGTCGAGGTTGAAGGCATCCTAAATGCGAGACCTCTTACACACGTGCCAATTGAGGATGAGGCAGATCCCATTCTTACCCCAAATCACTGGTTGCTGGGCAATTCCGACGGCTCTAAACCCTGGACTGAGCTGGACGATAATTCAATCGCTTTGAGTCGTGGCTGGCACTTTTCTCAGCAAATGGAGAACACCTTCTGGAAGAGGTGGGTGCGAGAGTACTTACCAGAAATCACTCAGCGATCTAAGTGGCATGAGAAGGTCCCGCCGATCAAGAGAAATGATATTGTGCTGATCGTGAACCCGGATCTGCCGAGGAATTGCTGGCCGAAAGGGCGCGTCATTGGGATGGTAAACCGAGACTTTCAAGTACGCACGGTTACGATCAAAACAGCGAAGGGCGTGTACGAGAGACCGGCAGTTAAGGTTACGGTGCTTGACGTTAGAGGAAAGGAGAAGTTAGCAGACTCAGAAGCGGAGTCAGCAAACTGGGAGGGGGTGTCAATTGACCATCCCTTGGATCCGATCGCACCCCAGTTTTAGCAGCCCTGCGATTGAGCGTATACTAATCGTGTGACTGCTGTCACTGTCATGCAGGAGGGAGTTCTGATAAAACATAAACAAAAGATATGAGAAGACGTGCGCGTGATTAAATTATTTCTTTATATCTTACATCTAGCTTAAAATTATTCTGGTTGTAGAAATTCTACTTATACTGTGAAAATTCATACTCTAAAATTAAACAGACGGTAAAATAGTACGTTATTGTTAAAGCTATGCTTAAAATTAATTAAAAATTGCCTTAATATAGTGGTATATTTACTTAGCCTACAGGGTGTCGATTTCCTGGAAAAACCTGGAAAATCAGGGAATATCAGGGAATTTATTTTTGGATCAGGGAAATCAATGAATATCAGGGAATTTCGAAATTCAATCAGGGAAATTTTGTTTACCCGGCAATATTGTTGATCAACTTTGGAATCAAATAAATTTTCGTGTAAAATATACGCAGATTGATCGGTTAAATTAAAACTTGTTACATGTCTAGTGGCGATTCGATCTTTCTGTTTGCCGTAAATTTTTTATTTGTTTTGCGCCCAACGGGGTAACAAACTGACAGCTCCCATATATAAAAAACGTACCTCGAAATGCTGGTTCCTGGTTCCGCTACTAACCTTTGAGTGTGGTGAATAACTCGAAATGATAATATTGCATGAATTTTCATGCAATACGCGTGCAAATTTTGTTTTTCAGTATACTATTTAGAAACTATTGTTTCACTCAAGACCGTGAAAAAATGTCGACATGGACCGACAATTCCAAAATCATCGTCGTAAATGCTTATTGCAACAAAGTTGATCTACCTTTTCGTTCTACTTTTTTCGTTGAAATCTGCGTAAAGTTTGAAGCATGAACCTACAAAAAGGCATTTGAGCAAACGAAAACCAAAACAAGTAAAAGATTATTTTTCTACGTATGCTGGTTGGTACCGCAAGAAATTTCCACTCGGTTTGTTTACGTTTGTATATTTGCCGTGTGATGGATTAAATAAATCTTATTTGCTTACGATTTTCATCTTAGTTACATAATTATAAACAAATACAACAAAGAATAAAAGCTATCGATTTACAATCAGTAAGATAAATGTGCAATTTTGTAATACGCGCATTTCAAATGTAATGCAAGATGAGCTTTTGCTTCCATAATTGATGCTACAAAAGTGAACGTTTTCCTATAAAAATAATGCATCACTTATTATGGACGACCCGAAAATGCGATTGCAGCGCCGCTCACAACACTGGTAGCAGTTACGGGAAACATGCTCTGAACTGTCATTATAATAGGGGGTAGTTTGCGCCGTACAATTGTCAGACTTCACTCACTGTAGTGCTCGAAATCGGCAATGGCAGGCCTCACGCACTTCACGATGCAGACATCAAGAGCACAAAGCGGGATACAGACTGTTATTTACACGCGATCTACAGCGTTTTCACCAATTGCAGAATTTTACACTCAGAAGCCCCAAGCATTGATCATCTTTCTTCAGTGTCCATGATTCATGTCCGTTAAGGGTTACCGGGAGAATTAACGTTCTGTAGAATTTGCGTTTATGCCAGTTGCCAACCTTCGGGACTGGTTCAGCTGGTTACGTAATACGCAGAAAGCTTACATGTTTCTCTGTTCGGACGTGATCCGCAGTGAGCATGCGACTCTTGGCCTGGATCTTCTCATCTGTCATTTTCTGGCATTCGACATCAAACAAGCTGTTACACTCACCCTTATTCTGCGAGGCGAGTGACGTAACTAATTTGGAGTCATCGCGAATGAGGTGACAATTGTCACCTAGGTGACTCGCTTTGTCACCTAGGTGACACGGTTTGTCACTTAGGTGACACGGGGTTGTTACCTAGGTGACACGGTTGTCACCTAGGTGACAGCACTCAATTCGACTCGCCGTGGCGACGTGACGAGTGACAGTTGTCGTATTGAGTCACGTGACTCGCAGAATAAGAGTGATTGTCTTCCTCACGTCGTGCCTATCACTTCCCTCGTAGTTGTTGGCGCCATGGCGGATCCTCCACAGCCTACTTCCGTCTTATTCCCTTTCGTCCTGCTGTTCTGCGATTCGTTGATCAAGCTTTCTGGTGTACTCCACTGCAACGTCATATGCCGTAAACCGCTAGATGTTGAAATGCAACATCCTCTCAGTGCGGGCCTTCGCCGATTTCGATAACCTTGCGCGAATCTTACGACGAGATCAAAGTCGCTAAGAAAAGACTGTATATTGTGACTTCCAAAAAGTATTGACCGTTAAACAGGATCGATCTGGGAGTGGGAGCTAGAGTCTTGAATTTTCAAGTCGTGCGCACCCCATAAATCCTTTCGAACCTGTCATAGACTTCGTCCCTAGCAAAGCAAAGTAAAGTCTTGAGCATTAACCGTCACTAGACATTATCCTTCTTTATCGACAGACTTCGCAGCCGGCTGTTAGAGTACAGGAAAATTACGGGGTCAGTGCAACGATCCTACTGATTCTATCTAACAAAAACCGGCTAGCCGAGATTCGAACACAACTGGCTTGTTAGATCAGCATCGTACCTCGAAGCTAACTGGGCGGTTCAATTCGTCTCTAGTATCATCGAATTTATGATTTGTTGGTGACTATACGTTGATTAAGCTGTAGTTGAAGAATTTGCCTTAATTCTCAACACCCATATACGGTCATCGGACCGAACGGCCGGCCACCGAACTACCTTCGAGTCAATGTTGCTCTCAAGCCTCGATAGTTGCAATCCGAAATCATGACACACAGCTTTAGTCTTAACTTCACATACTGTCCACCATTGAGGGTTAAAATATATGCATTTTGGACATTTCTAACAATATATCTAGCAACCAAAGATATCCACACACATAAACAGTAATTGTAGATCCAGGTGACTCTTAGACCGATAGTGCAGAAACAGAATAAAACTCAAAAATAATAGTGACGAAAGATACTAAAAATCCACAACAAATGACAAACTACAGGTTAGCAATAGACGACTAAAACAACAAAATCTACAATCAAATTCATCATATACAGGAACCTAAGATGGAAACATAAGACAGCAGCGACAATTTTAGACATTTTCAGACAAAATCATTCAGACAACGGACAGACTAGTTAGTGAGTAACAAACAAATACTAAAAATTGTCATATAGTTAAAATACCAATGTTTATAGCGATTCCTTGAAAAAGCTTTAAAAATAAAAGCGAAACGACGGAGAGTAACTAAAAATTTGTTACGATTTTGGTTTGACTACATACGCCATTTCCCAAAAAAAGCTATCTAGCAAAAGTTTTGCCGTACAACCGTAGAAATCGCCCAAATAAGCTTGATATTCGAGTTTTGAGGGTCAGGGAAAAATATTTGAAGCATCAGGGAAAATCAGGGAAAGTCAGGGAATTTTATTTTTGGATTTGAGTCGACACCCTGAGCCTATAGTTAGTACGTAAGGACAAATGGTTGGTATTAAGTCAGACTGAACCAAGTAGCATAATTCTGATTTCGAGAAAAACGACGTTAAGAATATGGAAAGGTCAAATCACTCTCTTTGTTACTCGTGTTCCGTAATAATGGGGTATAAACATCCTGTTGAGAACTTGACCCTTCTTTATTGACAGACTTCGCAGCCGGATATTAGAGTACAGGACAATTACGGGGCAACGATCCTACTGGCTCTATAGCAGCACCTCCAAGCCGAGATTCGAACATACGACGACTGGCTTGTTAGGCCATACTATAATAAACCCGTAGTTGATCAAGAATACCGCTTTAAAACATTTATAAATTTCGAATAAAACCAAACGGTTTAGAATACTACTTAGGTATAGGACTTTATTTTGTAAAATCAATTGGGATCTATTTTTTTGGCCTACGAACGATCAAGTGCTAAAAAAACAAGTTAGCCCGACAACGATTGTATAGAAAACCGTATCCTGATTTTATTTCGATTTATGATCGAGAAAAAGCTTAAATTTCCTTTTAAATTTTGGATTGCCTGACAAATAATTTTTTACAATATTTTTGAAAAAGACAAGAATCATTATGTGGGTGTGTTGTTTTACTCGCCCCTCCATATACTGAAGATGTGATTAGCGAAATAATGTCAAATCAAACGCTGAGGTCATCGTTGCTGATCCTGATGGTAAAGATTGTCCATCGCAGAATTGATCAGCATTTATTAACTTCTATTGTATTATACTTACGTGACGAACACGAAACTACGCACCTTTATTTAGGCATTATGATCATTTTAGTATTTTAGTTAGCAACTTTCCGTTCCGTTGACTGACGTTTCATCTGCATCTAGCCAGGCACGGAAGTGAAAGTCAGTAAAATTAGCTATCACCCGTATCGATTGAAAATTCACCAAACTAACATCATTTAATCACTATTGAAGTTTATGATTTCAAGGAAAAAAATCTATTCATCGCAAAAAATAACGAACATCACGAATGGGTTTCGGCTTTAAATTACCCTTCACCCGTGCCTAGGCCATCCGCCGGGGCCGGCAGCCTGCTGTCCCCTTCCACAACGCGCGCCAAATCACACACATTCCAACTGTACCCCAAATCCGGACTGTGGTGGTACCATTAAAAACTGCTCAAAAGTCTCTTGTTGCTGACTATACCATGCTCCATGGTGGATCTCCTACATAGGTCTAGAATTTCGATGGTGTGTGAGAGCGTTTGAAATGTTCACATTCTGCTACTGCCTGTTTTTTGAGCTGCACTTTCTGCCTAGATCATGATAAAATTTTGCCATCCCTCCGCCCCACGTCCGGCACCACCTTGCACTCTCCTCCTATCAGGCAGTGGAGCTTTTGCAGGTCCTGCTATTTGGTGTATTCGCCGCTGCTGTATACATTAGTCGTCGTCGTCGTCGTCGTCGACGTCGTCGTTGGCGTCGTCATCGTCTATGTTGTTTTTTTGGGATGCGTTTTTTCTCGCCTTGTTTCTTGTGTTCGAGCGAGCAGCATTTTGTACACAACACTTCGCCTTCCATTCAGCAGCAGTGCCCGCCATGGAGTGATCGTATTTCTCCGTATGTAACAGCAGCATGTACATAGATTCGTTTTTTTGTTTATGTGCCAGCACGATGTTCTGTTGCTGCTGGTCGTGTGCTTTTTGGGGCCGTGCGAATGAATTAGAGAGGCCAAAGTGGCATTCGGTTGTCGGTGGGGTTAGATGAAGGTGAAGTCTGAAGAGGAAGTAAGTTTTTTGTCCATTCGCTATGTGTACTACATTCTAGGTTCACAATGAGAATTTTGTAGCAAGTAGGTACTCGGTGGTGCGGCAGGAAGCTCAGCTTTGGTTAAATTAGTTCCAAGAAATTTCTTTCGCAATAAATCAATTCATACTAATTAATTTAATGAAAATAAAGTATCACTTACTACGCTCGCCAGTAATGATTACTCTTTAGAGTTAATTTAATTGCTATTTAATTTTATTGTTATTGTTAACGATTAATAATATAAACTTTATTGGCCAACTGCGAAAGCGAATAACTTCACTGTGGAAGCTTTTTCATTCAGCACACATCAACCTGCAGCGGTTCGGTTTGCCGTATTCGCCAGCTGCTTGGCCATTAGGTATATGCGGTTTTAGCGAGAAGCTTGTAAACCTATGTGTATGTGCGAAACAGGGTTGAAGTTTTTTCTCAACGGGTATCTCTTGCACAACGTTCGCCTCTCTCATCGATACCACCCATCCACCCCCCAAGTATCGACTATATAAACGCTACCCACCAACATCCGTCCGTCGGCAGCCCGCACTGCACAAATGTGTGTGTGCTGTCAGTTCGCCTTTCGTCCTGAGACTCTGTCTGCCGTCGAACTAACTCCGCCGCGTGTTTCTATAACCGCTCTTGCACGCGTGCAGAAAAACACTTTCTGCCAATTTTGCTTCTCTCTGTTTTTATGCACGTGTTTCTATGCTTCTCTCATAAATAATGTTTTTTACATGCCCAACGCTCTCTCTTCCTTTCTCTCTGTCTCTCGTTGGCCCACTGGCCGTTCGACTCGGTCCGATCTGTGTCTTGTAGGCCATGTGGTACAGCCGTCGGTTACTTCCATCCTGCCCGTCTCCTTTCGCTAATCGCCACTTGGCAACGGGACTGCAGAACGTCTGAGCAAACGGATTGTTCACAATATTCCCGGTTTTCGATTGTGAATGCCATTAATTTTTTCATTTCTTACTTTTTCTATACACTTTCTATACAAACTTACCAACACCGGTAAGAATCCTCCGTGCCAGGGTTTTCGCTCTTGCCTGCACCACGCGGAGGCCTGGCGGATGGCGGGAAGTAACGGACCGCATGTTTCTTCCTGTCGGCTCAATTTATAGCCCGAGACGATCGTTGATGTGCCTCCCAACATGATGTTCGTTGCTGCAGTTCATTCGGGCGGGTGTTGCTATAGCACATTACTTCCTCCGTTTTGATAACACATGTGATGATACTGCTACTGCTGCTGGGGGGTGTTTTGCCGCTACCCTGATGCAGCAAACCCGCCCGCCGATCGGTGGGTGGATGGATTTTGTTTTTACCCTGAGTTTTCGGTTCACACGGAATTGCGTGAGGCCGACAACAATCGCTCGAACGCATTCGGTTTCAGTTCTCGTTTAACATGATGTTTAGCTAATTAATTTGGCGTGTCCAGCAGAGGCGTTGTTTTTCCTATTTTTACTTATTTAATATGAATTTTTATGTTGCATTGAGTAAAAACTATTTTAAAGCATAACCTACAGTTTTAAATTAAAAACCTCTTTTGTTTTATCACTTTTACGCAACGTCATTAAGTGGATCCAAATCGTAAAAAATTCAAATAAAGGGTGTCCCACATCAAATTGCATCACAGAAGAAACGCTGTAGAAAATTACCCATTGGGTATTTTTTCTTTAAAATTTGGGCAGAAGTAGTTTAGAGTGTATTGCTTACACTGTATTTTATCGCGGTCAATTTTTCGCAAATTTTACAAAATGGCGGCACCCGAAAAGCAACGTCGCAAATTTATTTTGCGCAAGCACCTGGAAAATTCTCAATCTCATTATCTTATCAGGGAAGATGAGACTTGCGTCAAGGCGGACTTCCAGCAGCTTCCGGCTACTGTACTTCACCGCCCAGCACATGTTTGATGTTCTGGAGGAAGTAAGGAAGCAGAAACTTTCAATGTTTGCCAAGAAATACATGATTTGGCAAGCGATCTGCTCATGTGGCAAACGGAGTGCGCCGTTCGTGACTACCATGACTGTAAACGGGCAGATCTACTTCAAGGAGTCTCTACAGAATCGTCTGCTTCCTCTGTTAAAGCAACACGAGGGCCCTACGATCTTATGGCCGGATCTAGCATCGTGCCACTATTCAAAGGATGTCCTGAAGTGGAACGACGCCAACGGGGTTACTTTCGTACCCAAGGACATGAACCCTCCTCAACACACCGGAACTAAGGCCCATCGAAAAATACTGGCCTATTATGAAGCAGGCACTACAGAAGCATCCCAAGGAGGTCAAATCTGAGGAAGACATCAAGAAAAGGTGTGTTTCCGTACAGAGGAAGCTGATGTTATACAAAACCTTATGAGTGGATTTAAGTGTAAGATGCGAGCATACGGTTTTGGTATTGAAGTTGAATGAAATAAATATGCCAAAAGCTTACTAATGGGTTATATTTTATTGTCTGAAAGTTTGAAAAGGATCGGTCAATTAGGTAATATTCTACAGCGTTTCTTTCGTGATGCAATCTGATGTAGGATACCCTTTAGGACTATGAATATCCTTTTCTATGGCTGTTTTTACGCTTGAATCAAAAATAAATTAGGATTGATTACTTCTTTCAGCAAATACTGATACAGGGATACCTCGATATAAGACAGCCTCGTTGTAAAACAACCTCGATATAAGACAATTCGATATAAGACCATTTTTGTCTTATATCGAAACAAATCCCTTTGATCTGGCTAGTAACGATACCAGAGCTGATTTTCCATTTTGAAATCGGCGTCATGAAGATGTTCATTATTTCAAAATAACCCCAAAAATAGTAAAAACTAATAGTTCAAACAATAATGAATAGTTCAAAAACCGTAAACACATAACATAAAGCAAAACTGGCGACCGCTGATGCAATTTTTTTTTTTTGAAAAAACCATGTTTCGATATAAGATAATTTCGATATAAGACAACTTTTAGAAATTATAAATTGTCTTATATCGAGGTATCCCTGTAATAGGTATTGATATTTTCACTTTAATTTTACGATCTACGTTCTACGAGGTTCCATTGCAGGCACTGCTTGGAGAGACTCCCATCATACTTATTTTACTTTAGTGGCAACGGTCCGTTACCGATCCTGCGCCGAACGAATTATGGTCCTCCAGTAGCGTCGGTCCTGGGCTGCCGTTCTCCAATCCCCACGAACACCAGCTGAACGTGCATCGTCTTCGACAGCACACACCCACCGGGTGCGGGGGTCTGTGGCCTCTTCCTGGTTCTACTGAAAATATTTTTGGCTACTCTTTCGTCGGGCATTCTGGCCACGTGTCCAGCCCACCGCAGCCTGCCACATTGCCCTACCTTCACTATATCAGCATATTTGTATACTTGGTACAGCTCGTGATTCATGCGTCTGCGCACACTCCATTTTCCATTTTGCCACCAAGTATAGATCGCAGAATTTTACGCTCAAAAATCCCAAGCACTCGCGTCCATGATTCGTGTCCGTAAAGGGCCACTGGGAGGATTAGTGTTCTGTAGAGCGCCAATTTTGTGCGAATTTGCAAACTACGGGACTTCAGCTGGCTACGTAATCCGTAGAAAGCCCGATTTGCGGCTACAACTCGTCGTTTCACTTCGCGGCTTACATCGTTGTCACATGTCACGAGTGTACCAAGGTATATAAATTCCTCCACTACTTCATATTGTTCCCCATCTAACTCCACCTCGGCATCAACACCACTTGGGCTTCCACGTTCCCTACCAGCAACCATGTACTTCGTTTTGGCGGTATTAATGGTAAGTCTCAATCTCGCCGCTTCCCTTTTAAAGGGCCTGAAGGCCTCTTCCACTGCTCTACGGTTGATTCCGATGATATCGACGTCATCCGCAAAACCAAGAAGCATGTGAGATTTCGTGATTCCATTCCTTTCCACGTTTGCCCTTCGTAATGCACCTTCCAAGGCAATGTTGAATAGCAGGTTAGAGAGTGCATCCCCTTGCTTCAGTCCATCCAACGTCACGAAAGCGACTGAGGTCTCACCCGCTATTCTAACGCATGATTTGGATTCGACCACCGTCGCACGAATCACCGTAACTAGTTTCGTTGAAAAACCATGTTCTAGCATTATCTGCCACAGCTCATTTCGTTTAACTGAATCGTGCGCCGCTTTAAAATCCACAAACAGATGGTGTGTCTGCAAGTTGTACTCCCGGAACTTGTCTAGCAACTGACGCAGGGTAAACATCTGATCCGTCGTGGAGCGACCCTCACGAAAACCAGCTTGGTACTGGCCGACGAAGGACTCCGCTAACGATCTCAGTCTACAGAACAGGACACGGGAAGGCACCTTGTAGGCAGAATTGAGCAATGTAATTCCTCGATAGTTTTTACACTCCATTCGATGTCCCTTTTTGAAAATTGGGCAAATGAGGCCATCCAACCACTCCTCTGGCATTTGTTCTTCCTCCCAGATCCTGACAATGATCCGGTGAATTACTTCGTACAGCCGCTCGCTCCTCGCTTTTAGTAGTTCAGCCGGGATACCGTCCTTCCCAGCAGCCTTACCGTTTTTCAGCTCACTGATTGCCTTCTTAACCTCCTCCTGTGTTGGTGGCTCCACAGCTTGACCATCGCTTACAATTCCTATCCTGTCCCTGCTGATCTACGCATTTACCTCTTCATTCAACAGTGTCTGAAAGTGCTCCTTCCACCTGGCTGCTACCGCCGTTTTGTCGGTAAGCAGGTTGTCAGCACTATCATTGCACATCACAAGCATGGCAAAATTCCTGCATCTCACCGTTTTATAGAAACTCCGTGTGTCGTTGCTGGCGTATCGCTCCTCTGCGCCGGCGAGCACGTGCTCCTCGTACTCGCGTTTCTTTAGACGATGGATTCTTTTTTCCGCAGCTCTAGTCTCTCTGTATCTCTCTCTGTTTTGACGCGTTGCCGCAGTGAGCATGCGACCTCTCTCGCTGCTGTTTGGATGGCACCATAGATGTTCCTCCACAGCCCATTTATATCTTCTTCGTATACCTGTTATTCTGCGATTCGCTGGTCAAGCTTCCTGGCGTACTCTACTGCTACGCCGTCTGCCGTTAACCGCTGGATGTTGAAACCCAGCGTCCTCTCAGTGCGAGCTTTCGCCGTGTTCGACAGCCTTGCGCGAATCTTACTCGCTACGAGATAGTGGTCTGAGTCGATATTTGGTGCACGAAAAGACCGTACATCGATAACATCCAAAAGGTTTGGCCGTCTATCAAGACTTGATCGATCTGAGAGCTAGAGTCTCCATTTGGATGCCTCCAGGTGTGTTTCCGAATATTCAAACGTGGAAAGTAGGTGCTACAGCTGGCCATTCCTCTGGCCGCGGCAAAATTTACGAGCCTCAGACCGTTATCATTGGTCGACAGATGCAGGCTATGTCTTCCAATAACTGGACGGAAGAATTCCTCCCTCCCGATCTGCGCGTTTGCATCTCCGATGATGATTTTCACGTCGTGTTTTGGGCACTCAAGCCTGTCGTAAAACTCGTCTTTAGCATCATCGGATTTATCATTTGTCGGTGCGTATAAGTTGATTAGGCTATAGTTGAAGAATTTGCCCTTATCCTCAATACGCATATACGGTCATCTACGGGCCTCCACGGGATAACTCGTTGCTTTTGTTTTCCGAACACTACGAAACCGACTCCATGTTCAGCTTTCTTACCGCCACTGTAGTAGATGTGGTACTTGAAAGAAGTGCCTGCAATAGGGTCTACTGCACGGAACTCCCTTTCTCCGGACTCCCATCATACATGTGGCGAAAGTCAGTAGGCTACGGTGCGGTGGGCCGGACATATCATTAGGATGCGGGACGCATGTGCGACGAAAACAGTTCTCTTCAGCAACTCCACCGGTACAAAGAACAAGGGTGTTGCAAGATGGCTCGACCAGATCGAAAAAGATTTACGACTTCTCATAGGACTGGGAAATTGGCGACGAGTGGCCCAAGATCGAGTTGAATGGAGACGACTGCTTGAAACAACATAAGCCATCCCGGCTTTAGGCTGCTGACGACGGCGACCATGTTCAAGCATATTACGCCTCAGCTCATTTCGTTCAACTGAGTCGTACACCGCTTTGAAGTCCATAAACAAATGGCGAGTTAGCACGTGCAATTATCGGAATTAATCGAGGATCTGTTCGACAACTACCTGTAAAAACCTGGCACTATCAGAGAATTTGAAATGACCTTGAAAAACAGTGAATTTTGAACAAAAGCTGGGAGTTTTTCAAACAACCGCAATGATCGATTAATCGAGTAGCCAAGCACACCTCGAAATCGATAAAGAAGTACGACGCACAAGCAATAGATTGGATAATCGATAATTAGCTCCGTGATTTACAAAGATATGGCTAATTTAAATTTACTGCCACTCAAGTCGACTTAAACTGGCTGATGAAGGTTACAAGTTGTAACCGAAATATTTCCACGTTACGAATTGTCGGATCTGGTTTGGACCCGAAGGAGTAAAAGTCAATCAATCGATGTAAAGTAAAATAAGGCGCGTTGGTCAAAAAGTAGAACGGACAACGGCGATATTAAGTAACGAAAATATTTCTTAGAATGCGCGGCCCAGTTTGCCAAGAGCGCGGCGAAATTATAATTAAACACAAGCTCGATTAAACAGCTTTTTCCGCATGACTTGTGGCTTAGAGAACGTAGATCAAGAGTTTAAGAGTTAGCCGCAATGGGCGCTAAAGAGTTCGGTGCTGCGAGTTGATAAGATTGCGAGCGACACTTTCCGCCAAATCAATTTTATTTATCAATTTTTCACCCTTCGCTTGGGCATGAGCTTGCGAGGGAAAAAGAACGAATAAGGAACTCATGGGCGGAGTGTAATTTTCCGGTCAGCAGTATAGAAGAAAGCGATTGGGGAACCCGCCTAGGGAAATAGAATAAGTGGGGAACTTTCTCCATTTCCCAGCATAGCGTAAGCCTTAGCGGTAGTAACTGCAACAT
The DNA here is from genome assembly GCF_943734655.1 of Sabethes cyaneus. Taxonomy (NCBI): domain Eukaryota; kingdom Metazoa; phylum Arthropoda; class Insecta; order Diptera; family Culicidae; genus Sabethes; species Sabethes cyaneus. The sequence goes on from NC_071355.1 coordinate 208,365,710, forward strand.
GCTGAGCAAAACATAATTTGCTGTCCAAGAGAATGCCCAAGTCTAACAGATTTGACTCGGATAATACTGGCAGTTTCCATTTATAATCAAACAAGATTATACGTCTATTTCTGCAAAATGAGATGACGTTGCATTTTTGAACATTCACTTCCATCCCGTTCAGTGAGCATCAATTTAACAGCAAGTCGATGTCGGATTGTATGGCACTACAGTCAACTACCGTTGTAACTACTCGAAAAAACTTCAGGTCGTCGGTAAACATATACTTAAGAGCATAAATCGTTTACAAAAAGAACAAATAACAGCGGCCCCAGGTGGCTTCCTTGAGGTAGTCCAGAGAGTATTTCAAATGGAATAGTGCTAGTTCCATTTATACCGCCCAGCCTAGCTTCGAGGTACGATGCTGGTCTAACAAGCCAGTCGTCGTATGTTCGAATCTCGGCTAGGCGGTGCTTGCTAGTTAGTGTCAGTAGGATTGTTGCACTGGCCCCGTAATTTTCCTGTACTCTAACAGCCGGCTGCGAAGTCTGTCGATAAAGAAGGGTAATGTCTAAAGACGGTATAAACCCATGGCTTTGCCCTTTTTTTGCTAGTTCCATTTACGCAAACAAATGCACTACGACCGGTAAGGTATGATAGCATCCATCGTGTCAGCCATTCAGGAAATCCGATTTTGTCAAGCTTCGCTATCATCAAATTGTGCGGTACCCTATCGAAGGCTTTAGCAAAATCAAAATACACGGCGTCGACTTGTTGAGTGCGCTTTTCAGTGAAGAGACATATGCCATCATATTGGTGATCGTCGAGCGTCTTTTCACGAAGCCATGTTGACATTCAGAAATGATGTGATGAACCTTCGGGTAGAGTTAGTCGTGGATAAGGATTTCCAATACTTTGAGCAGGAAGCTTAGGATCGAAATGAATTGATGACCAGCCAATAAAAACCTTTGACCAGAAAATGGCATTCGATCGTCACCGTGCAATGATAATATCAAATCAATGCAACCCCCCAATTGGAATTTATTGCCAAAATAACACGAGACTTTAACGATCTACAATGTTCGCTGGAGTCCAGCGCCTCTATGGTTCAAAGGTACATTAGAACCAGCAAACCCAAGCCCTGGCGGGTGTTGTTGGTTCGAATCCGGTTATAATCTCAGATAATAGCTTGGTTCGACCCATGCACCTTCCAGCATTGGACAAAAGGTAGGAGTCACAACGACTATTTGTTAAGCGTAGCTACTAATAGCCCCCCCAGTGAAAGTATACAATAATTTACTTTTGTTCTCTCGTAGTTTATATTTTGATAATGTTCTGACGCATTTTCCTTCCCTTCTGGCTCCTTTCTTTTTCATTTAAGTTCAATCTGACTTTGAGACTTTTCAAAATGCTTCTAAAATTTCTGAAATAATTATATACCTGTACAGTTTCTTATCTGAATGAAAAAGTAATTCATTGTCAAGGATTTAAGACTTTCCTTTATTTAGAAACAGCTGACCCGACAAACTTCGGATTGCCATAAATTAAACTGTGTTGTTTTGTACATACATCATGAATCTCCGATGTTCTTTGTCACAATCTCGAGTTTTGCAAGTTTCTGAGGAGTTCAGCCTTAGTTGATTCCTTTTAGTAGTTACGTAACTATGGATGCATGGGTAGTTTAATATACAAATTAGCCATTTTTCCGCACAGTAAAGTAGAAAACAAGTCCCTCCATTGCTTAGCCTGAAAGCGGATAATAAAATGGATAGCAATATTCAATTCAATATTCATATTGATTGTATAACATTTCAACAAAAAACACGAAAAACATTTCACGGACAACTTTTTCGGGGAAAATACCATTTCGCAGGGGTGAATCTCTCCTTACTCGCTGTCGTTCGTTCGGACCCAAAAAAAAGTAATAGAGGTCAGTAGACCTAGGAAAACAAATAAACATAGATAGAGGTTGCCGACGCTTCCGACGGTGGGTCGCCGACAAGACTCGCGGCCTACGACCGTCTCGCTCTGAATCATCTAGTGTTACTATAGATAGTTTTTGGTGGTCTTATTAGGCCGTTGCAAACTATATTTTTAAAGTTTTTGAAATTGGCTTGAAAAATCGGAGTGCAAAACATAATTTGTGGGATGCAAGTAGAATTTTTTTTAAATAAAATCGATTGTCTGTGGGCTCTACAGAACTCGAAAAATGAGTGTACTGAGTGTTACCGCATCTAACACCAAACAGAAATGAAAATTCAAACAATAGAATTTGCAAAAATCGCCATTTTTTCTGTCTTTTCGTAGGTTTTTGTATGGAAAACAATAACATATATATGCAAAGCAAGAATAGATTTGGTTTTCACGTTTAAACTTTAGGTAAAAATGCATTATTTTTGCTCGATTAAAAAGTTCTCTTTCCCTTCAGTTGCCCACCACTGGAAGGACAAATACTTTATGAAATATTTGTATTAACATTATTGACCAATGTTTTATGGAAGAGTCTAAAATTTCTCGAGTTCGATTAGATATTGAGTTACACAAAAATTTCTGTTTTATTCGTATGAGAGTCCTTATCCCTCTACCACGGGGGTGAAGGGTCTCAAACCATCAGGAAATTTGTATTTATTTTGTATGGGAGCCTCCCCCCCTCTTAAAGAGGGAGATATCACTATTCACCATAGAAACAATTCCTCCCTCCTAAAACCGCCACATGCCAAATTTAGATCCATTTGCATCATTAGTTCTCGAGTTATGAGGAAATTTGTATTTCATTTGAATGGGAGTCCCCCCTCCTAAACGGGAAAAAAATTCGTACCTCCGAAGACCCCCACATGCCAAATTTGGTTCCATTTGCTTGATTAGTTCTCGAGTTATGAGGAAATTTGTATTTCATTTGTATGGTAACCCCCTCTTAGAAGTGGGAGGGGTTCACAGTTTCCCTCCTAAAGAGGGGAGGGGTTTTAATTCACCATAGAAAAAAATCTTGCCTCCAAAAACACCCACTTGCCAAATTTGGTTCCATCTGCTTGATTAGTTTTCTAGTTATGCAGAAATTTGTGTTTCATTTGTAAGAGAGCCCCCCCCCTCTATTAGAGAGGGGAGGCCTCTAACTATCATCAGAACCTTCCATGTCCCAAAAAACTCCTGCATGCGAATTTTCACGCAGATCGGTTCAGTAGTTTCCGAGTCTATAAGGAACATACGGACAGACAGACAGACAGAAATCCATCTTTATAGGTATAGATAAGAATTACTATAAGATGATTACCGCGTCAGTTCGCCCATCGATCTGGAAAGATCTGCTCCGATTTGAGCTTAAAATTAGGTTTATAATATGGAACAATATCATGATTTTTATGAAATTCAGTACAGTGTCTTATCAACATATACACTGATAATAAAACTTGGTTTATAGTACAAAAACGAGCGTTTGCTTTACGAATTCTTTCGTTGTTTTCTACCACGAACTAGATTCGTAAAATCAATCCTGAATGTTTTGTACATAGTAACAAAGCTATATTCGTACGAATCATTGCATTTTACAAAATGGTTTGTAGATTTTACGAATGCACGAAAAGGCTGTCGATAAAAATAATACTAGATTTCACTATTTTCCGATAGGTCAGCGGTTCCCAACCTTTTTTCGGTTCGCGTACCCCCTGACGGATTTCCCTATACTATTCTGAAGCGAACTAAAGTTTTGGCGTACCCCTGGGGGTTCGCGAACCCCCATTTGGGAACCGCTGCGATAGGTGACAGTATGCTACATTACCGACACCTATCGAAAAATATGAAATCTTTATTATCTCTGAAAAAAAGCTGATATTATCGGGAATCGAACTGAGCTCGTTTTTGTCATACTTCTTTACGAACAGCCGACGACGCCGCAAACCACAGAACCACAGCTACTGCGTACCAAGAAGGACATAATTGCAAAAGTCTATTTTCTCTTCATACAATATTCGCATCCCGTTTTCGTCGATAATGATGCCAGACAACAACCGTGCATCAAATGGGTCTTAATGCAAGACAGCTACGAATGTGCTCTCGTAAAAAATACGAACCATTCGTAATAACAACATTTGCGGTAAACAATAAGCCTACGAAAGTTTTTAAATGGTATGAAATTATTTGTACCAGCTACGAATATAGTTTTACGAATGTTTTTTCAAACAAAATACGAAATTATATTCTCAGTGTAGGCTGCTCTTCCGAACGGTAGAAATACCGATGGTGATCAACTCAAGTTTAACTATTAAATATCTTTATGCATTCAATGTCTTAAAATTGATCATTCATTATTATCAAGCCAAGCTTGTTTTGACTATGGAAGTTTCTTTCATTTGCATATTACCTTCTGCTGCAGAAGGAAAGTTAGAACATGCAATTTACTTTGAAAGTGTCAAGTTAATGAGTCCTCGAAACTTTAGAAATGTCGCGCTACAGGCAATGGCATATGGCATTGAGGTTTTGGTTTAAATGAATATGAAAATAGTTCTACATTCAGCCTAAAAATCTCGTGCATTGCAACATTGGCTGAGATTTCTTTTGTTCTCTTGCAACAAAAAATGTTTATGCGAAAATCATTGGAACAACGTGAAGGGGTTTAGTTCTATTATATTTGGGCCGGATAACGAGATTTTAGCGTTAGGGTTTTTAATTGCATCGTGACGGCCTTGCTGATTAAAAATTTGGCTTTCCATCATGCGACTGGAAGCGCTATTTCTGTATTTTATAGACCAATTTATTCTAACCCATCACGTCGTAGTATGCAAATTAAACGAATTTTGATTACTGGCGCTGGCCGAAGAGGAAGGGAACAAAAACAGACTATGGCATATTGATTATGCCCTATTTAGACCGCTGCAGAAACGCTGCTTGCGCCTAAAAATGAGAAAAAGAGTTATTTGGCTGTTTTATAAATACCCTGCAGTACCCTTTCTATTTTAATACGGTTTCGTCACAGAATTGTTGAATTTGAACATTTTGATTAAAACTACCAGATTGCTTTTTCAAAGTAATAAAAAAATATTAAATTATTCTTTTTTAATGGTTGACTTTCTTTACAAATATTTTTTGGTCCCATTATCAGAAATGAAAGGACACTGTATTGTTTATCTCCACACTCAAGATTTACTTGCACACAGATGGGGCCATAGCGTTTGCGGTTTCTAATGAACATCTTCATATATCTGTTTTATATTATATAACTGGCTAGCTTAGCACAGCTGCTACAGCATAAAACATTCTCGTGGTCGACTTACTTCAATTCATCACTTTGTTCGGTTCCGAACGTTCACCTCTCCTCGTATGGGACAGTGCCGTCATACTGGCGGTTGCCGTGGACACAAAAAAAATGCGTTTCCCTATTGAGGCAGCCTCCGCTGGCCATTCCGTGCGTCGTTCAAACACATACGACGAGTTACCTAGAAAATATTCATTCCCTTATGTCGCTATTAGATTCACACAAAAACGCTCGAAATGAATTAACAGTTAATGAGAATTAAAGAGAAACTCATCATTATTACCGTTGGGATTCAGGGCGAAGAAATCAGCGGAGACAGTAACTAGTCGGGGGAGAGGGGAAACGTTGTACCATCATTTGAATCATTATTGGGTGGAGACGACCTATCGCAATCATTAAGGTGACCATTTCCCCGTATAGCCACTAAAACCATATAGCCATTAAACTGCGTTCCATTCCTTAAAGTAAGTTCGCATTGAGGAGCTCAGAGTTTGTTTTTTCTTAGAATGTGACAAGTAAGTATTCCATAGGAATTCAACAACCTCACCTAAATTTGTAAAGAACTCAAAGCAAATTTTTAGCAACATTTCTTGCCTATATTATCAACACTCATTTTTACAATTTTTGGCTTTGGTAATATTTGTTCGGAAAGCTGATATAAATTTTACTAAATACGTTGTATGTTTCGGTTATATTTTTATACAAATATTTTGATGTTTTTGTGTTTCCGTTATGACACGCATTATGTTTCTTCTATCCAAAATTTCGCCGACAGTTTGTTGTTTTCGAATAAACGGCTGATGTTTGTTGCGCTAGGAAGCGTAAATGTCTGTAAAACATCAACACACCTTCGTTTTACAACGTAAACAGGTTTACACAGAAGTGCACGGTATTCATTTCTGACGATGGAATTTTTTTTTCGGCACGAACGCATTAGTTTTGAGACCCGTAAACGGACACGATGGTTGTCGTTGCAGTTGTTGATGCCGAAGGCTAGATGGTTGGTGTGGGTGCAGGGCGGTTAATTTTGCCGTGTTCGTTTAATTTATTTATTGCCTCATCATTAAGCATCCAGGGTCATTAAGGTCAAGCAATTACTCGACAAAAGTCAATAATTCACCTGATGAGCTGCAATACATACGGTCTCATTGAGGCCCCCGATACGATTTGCAGTAAAGCTACGCAATGTGGCAAGGCAATCTTGGCAATGACTTGAAATTATGAGTGCACGTGTTTGTGTATACGAAAAAAATCATCAAGAATCATGTTTTCACATTATTGTTTTTTGGCATATGTGAATTTTGCGCTATTCATATTAAGATATAATTTTGTGAAACATACGCATCTTGAAAAGCAATCCTGGTAGGGAATAATCTCTTTTGAATATTCGATATCTGAGATGAGAAATTTTAACAACCTGTATTTTTCTTAAACAGGTTTTTTTTCAGTTTCAAACAGCTGAATTATCTAAAACGAAAGCCAAAGTCATGTAAAACCAAATTCACATTAGACCCAACGATCTAGAACGGTATCCATTTAGTGCCAGCGGGAAATAAAATTGATCAGAGCATTACTTCTCGCTACGACCGATCCACTGCTTTCAATTAGCTGTGCCGCAAATGGTACTGACCGGATTCGGGTGGGTGTATAAGAAACCGCCGGCGTCTTACGTATGTATGCTACCAAATTTTGGAATTGGCGAACGTGTGCTATTGATTGCTATCAGCGATGCACACAGCAACTCTACCACTTTATGATGACGTTTAAGAATCAATCATATCACAAGATTGATTCTATTATTCGATTGTCAAGTTTCCACATGGTGATTACAGTCGAAGCCGCTTGCTCAATCTGAACTAAGTTCTAATAGCAATTTGAATGGAAAATCTTGCAGAATACAATAAAAATGGCGCCACTAAGAGGAAAAGGTTATAATAATCTGTGTTATTCTTATTCTCAAGAAATATTTAATTACCGTTAGAAGTAACAATAATGGTATTATTTTCTTTTATTTATATTTTCAGCAAATTGGCAGTGTTCGATGGGAAGAAGGCGATACGAGGAGGCATACCGTTCGTTTTTCGTAAGTACAACGGCGTTTTTTTGATAATTTATCACTAAACGTAGTGATTTGAAAAGTGTGTGTGTTCGCTTACATTTGGTTTCCGATTCTTTGGAAAGAGAAAATGATTAATTTGAAAAGTTAAAATTTGTTTAAACTGTAAAAAAATAATAACATACATAAAATATTGAGTTCGCGAAGGTGAGATCCGAATCCGCAACTCTCAGATCGAGTGTGTTCTCCATTTACACCATCTTCTATTTTAATATTTTCCGCGGTAATATCGTTTGTTTGAATATTTTTGTTTCTGCTCAGAAGATAGATTAGGAATAGGACGCAATAGGACACCACACGAACCGTTGCTTTTCAATAGATGGCGCTTTTCTAGTGGCAGTAAAATCAAAATTTCTCACTTATCTATGTTTGCCTGCCTAATAAAACACAACCACTAATCACATTTTATTGGTGATACAGTTACTCTGTTATGCTTAATTTTCATAACTTCTGCCTAATTTGGATAAAAAACAAACTTTTCCTATACCTCCCCATAGCATCTTACTACCATTCTTCCCAGAGCCCGGTAAAGTGATTTTGATACCGTACGAGAGCCGGGAGCTGAATATGTTTGCGACAATTCCACTTCGACATTTCAATTCTAAAAAACAAAATTTCGCAACATGAACGCGACAAATAAAAACAATGTTTACCAACTAGTTATTGGTTCAGATGTCAAACGTTATATTGCGATTAGCGATAAACACAAAAGAAACTGACAAGCATGAGAGAGTACTGTTGCGACAGAGAACAGATTAACAGGCTCGAAGGAAGTAATCGATTTTTTGTGTGTAAAATCTGTTGGTAGCGCCCTCCAGAAATAGTTTGCCAAACGCATCAAAAAATATTCGTGTACCTTTATCAATATTTGTTTGTGCTGCAGCGACATCAAGATTTAGTTTGCTACTTACTACTCGAGGTGTGCTCTATTGAAGAATTACTCGTAGATTACATAAAAACCTTTTACACACTTTTTGTCAATTACCTGGTAGTCTGTTCTCTGGGCTGTTGCTGCGTCGAGTAAATTTATTGTTGCGCGAAATTGGGCTGTTTTCGAAATGTACAATATGCGTTATAAAGTAATGACATCTGTTGTATTTAACAGGGAAACATTGATAGTTTCAAGCATACTCTCACGCATGGTGCAAGATGAAACACCAACAGTGCCAACTTCTGTTCTTTATTATCAGAAACTGGAGGCGGTGTCCTATTGCTTATGTTACTGATTACGATTGCGCAACCACGCAACTTTATTGGGACTGTAAAGCGATACTTATTTTAAAGTAAAAATTTTCAGTCAGCAAACTTTCGCCGTGAAGTTGTTTAAAACTTCACATACTGATCAATATTCACTAAGGCCTAGGGAATCATTTGCTCCTATACAAGTATTACATGACACGAATTGTTAATAGAGAAGAAGATCGAAGTAATCACACAAGACAAGGCTTACGGATTCTCTTGTTGATATGAATGAAACAATGGCCAACTTTGAAACATCTCATAAGTCTGTATTGCAAATATATTATCAAAACGTACGTGGTTTTAGATATAAAATTAACAACTTTTTCCTTGCTGTTACAAAATCTAACCATAACATTTGCGGCATTACTTAACAATAATTTGTATGGTGGAGAATTCAAAAAATGCTCTTGCTAGTTATAGAAATAACTGTAGTTGGAAGAAAAGCAGCTAATCTCGTGTCGTTGGTAACTTTTCGGCTATTTTCAACAGACGCACTCCCCAACTGATCCCACGTAGAGCATCGGTGCGACAACTATTGTGGCTCGGTTTACATATTTTCCATTCAAGAATGTTTACTTACTTACTTAATCAGCTCCAGGCCGTAGTTTCCTCTGCTGTACGAAGAAGTCGTCTCCATTCCATTCGGTCCATGGCCGTAATTCGCCAGCCACGTAGTCTGCCTTCCACTTGATCGATCCATCTTGCCTGCTGCACGCCTCGCCGTCTCGTTACAGTTGGATCATTATTGAGAGCTTTTTTAACCGGCCTGTCGTCCGACATCCTCACGACGTGCCCAGCCCATCGCAGGCGACCGATTTTTGCGGTGTGAGCGATAGATGCTTTCCTAAGTAGCTAATGCAATTCATGGTTCGTTCGCCTCCTCCACGTTCCGTCTTCCATCTGCACTCCACCGTAGATGGTGCGCAACACCTTCCGTTCGAAAACACTAAGGGCGCGTTGATCCTCCACGAGCATAGTCCATGCCTCATGGCTGTAAAGGACTACCGGTCTAATCAGCATCTTGCAGATTGTTAACTTCGTGCGATGGCGAATTTTGTTCGATCGCAGCGTCCTACGGAGTCCATAGTAGGTACGATTTCCTGCCATAATGCGTCTTTATATTTCTCTGCTGGTGTCGTTGTCTGCGGTAACCAGTGAGCCCAGATACACGAACTCTTCTACCACCTCGATTTCATCACCGTCTAAATGAATCCGGAGAGGGAGGTCAGCATTCACTTCTCTAGAACCTCTTCCGATGTTTTCTACCAAGCCAGAAAATATGTGTCTATGTGCATCGTTTGTGTGGTTCAGCTCTTTATGCGAAATTCTGCTTCAACTGAGGCTGAAGACGTGAGCGGCTAGCCTAGTTATCTGCTTCTACCGTACATATCGTTGCACCTAGTAGGCTCCCTAATGCAGCAATCATTGTACGAAAGTTTTTATCTGTAATCAGTGAAACTGCGAATCTGAGGCAAAATCCTTACTCGTGCTTACTTCTAGCAGTGGAGCACCGGAGTGGCCCTTGCCGTATCAAGAATTCCTCTCCACTGTACTCGCCCAAGTAATAATTCTAAAGCCAGTAGGTTTTACTTGCATTTTATAAAGGTTTTATTGCGGTATTAATCATTACCTCTGGGTTTATTCTGGTATTGCGCAATTCCAAGAGGATACGAGTCCAAACACACTTATAGCGAGCTAGAAAACCATAATAAAACTGTTAATAAAGCATATTTACTCTGGTAGCTTATATCATCACGTTAAAACTTGTAAACACCTCCTATAAACTTACCATAAGTGTGACGTAGCAATACAAAATGGCGCACCAAACAAAATTGATCCTATCACGGTTACTTGTCAAACCGCAATAAATCTGTTAGTTTTATAGAGCTATTAAAACGGTAACACCCTGAGCAAACAGTTTTTTTGCTGCTATTATGAAGAATACCAAAGTTCAACACCAAAATCATTTTTTATGCGAAGCCAGATTGCCATATTCTAGTATTTTGTTTTAGCTCGCAAACAACAATTCACCAAACCAAAGTATTTTGCAGAAAGAAAGTTATTATCAATCGGTTTTCCTGTCAGAGGAAGTAACTAAAATGATTTTACTAGAAAATGAGATTGACTAACTGAATATTTTCAATTTGTTAAAACAACCAGTTTTCGAAAATTGCTAAATTTTTGAGGATGATCTGTCAGTAAAACTAAAACTTTTCTGCTCACGGATATATTTTCAAGTTAGCGTTAGCGTTAGCGTGCTCCTTGATCGAAGCGTGTTGCGGTGGAAAAAGTTGGCTCTTCTTCCAACTTGAATGCGTCGTTGAATCTCATTACTGGTATTATTAAATTGGCGATGACCAGAGACCCAAAAATATACGAACTCATCAACCACTTCCAGCTCATCGCCGTCAATAGTTACTGTCCGTGGAAGGTAAACGTTGTTTTCGCTGGAGCCTTTTGCTAACATATATTTGGTTTTCGACGCATTGATTTGTTACCCAATCCTCTTAGCCTCTATTCATTTTTAATCTGGCGTAGATTGCCTCCGCCGTCGCAAGGTTTCTAGTAATGATGTCGAGGTCGTCTGCGAAGGCCTGAAGTTGGCTACTCTTGTTGAAGTTCGTTCTTGACGTTTCGTTGCCCGCTCGTCGGATCATGACTTCAATAGCGATGTTGAATAACACACAGAATAGTGCATTCCTATGCCGCAACCTTCTGCGCGATTCGATAGGACTCGAGAGCGTCCTCGAAACGCGTAGGTAATACATCACTCACTCCAGGGTAGGTTTGATCATCCGCGTCAGTTTGCCCGGAAAACCATACTTGTGCATTATCTGCCATAGCTATTCGTGCTCGACTGTATCATATGCCGACATTTCTGGGAGAGCATCTTGTAGGCGGCGTTGACCATTGTAATGCCGCGATAGTTACAGCAATCTAGCCGATCGCCCTTTTTGTAGAAGTAGAAGCACACCTAGTTGTTCGTGGCCATTTTTTGTAGAGTTGCCGGGAGTCGGTCTTTTCCGGCGGCTCTATTATTCTTCGTCTGACCGATTTCTCGCCGTATCTATTCGAAATCGGGAGCCGGCACGCTGTTATCTGCTAGATTAACTTCCATTGCGTCTCCATCTGTTATATCGCCGCTGAGATGCTCATCGAAGAACTGCTTCCACTTCACGTTCGTTGGTGATGTTCGAGAAAAATCAACCATCGATGATAATATGGCCGATTTGGCCCAAGGATCGTTGGTCAGGTGATTTCCAGGTGGCTTTGTGGTATCTTTGCGGATAAAGAAAGTGCTTCTGATCAGCAGGCCTCGGGAAGCTGCAAAGTAGATGCATCGCTGGCCGTTATCGCTCGTGTCGGTATGTAGGCTATGGCGCCCGTTCACTGGTCTATATATGATTTCCCCGACCTGTGATTTCACATCCATGATAAAGATTATGGTGTCCCGTGGCGAGTAGCTGTCGTACATCACCTCCAGCTGCACATAGAACGCTCCCTTCTCGTCATCGGGTCCACCTTCTTGTGGACAATGCACCTTTATGATGGTATAGTGGAAGAAACTGCCTTTTATCCCTAACATACATATCCTCTCGTTGATCGCGTATCTGTCCATTACGCAATCCTGCCTTCTACACATCACCATGAAGCTCGTTTCCAGTTCGCAGGTCGCTCCACCGCTCTTGTAAAATTGGGCCTTGCGGTCAATGATCCTCCAAACCTTCTCGCTTTTGCGACAGATCTCTTGCAGTGTCACGATGCCGAACTTTCGGAGTACTAACTGATCGAGCAGCACCCTGTCGCAGTTTGCAGTTACAGATACCAAGTTTCCATTTTATGTCCTATTTCATCGTCTTTGTCCACGCCGAATGTTGCGTGTCGAATTTCCTTGATTGTTCATTGTGTGTTAGCTTGGAGTAGGTTGCCCTACTAGAGCACCCTACTGAATCTCGTGATGGGGCAGGGGGCTGCCATCTTATACTGCCGAGACAATACAGTACCTCCTTCTCTACTGGTGTACGACCTTAGTTTCTATCGAGGTTGGTTACCCGATCACCGCTAAGGTTACTCTGGCTATTCCGGCTGGAACCACGAGGAGGACTACCATGGGATCTGTATTACGCATTATCCAGCCATTCACCAACCACCAACCTATTGGTTGGTGAAGAATTCATAATCTAACGTGATTCATCATGACATGATTAGATGTTACCAACCAAAATTTTGTGATTAAAAACTCTGAGCAACCTAATCATCGCAAATTTACTCTAAAACTGTTAAGCCAACAAACAGAAAAATTTGCTTACAGAATGAACAATTGGTGCTACTAGTGAGCTTTGGAATTCGTCGTCGGTCTCTTGTATATTTCAGATAAATATGTTGAGCTACAACATGTTGCGGCAAGAGCCAACTAGTTCAAGGCATAGAGCCACAAAATCATAAATTGCACCGATTATGCCATTGTTTCCCTGAAAAATAGTTTTCAGAAATAATTGACAAGCAAAGTTTCCGCAATTATAGTGGAGACAACCGACAAACATAATTTATGATTTTATTTTCTTTCAAATGACGTAGAAGCCAATGTTCGGGGTTAATCCCGGTACAGTGACTAGCATGCACGTCCCTCACGCCGAGGACCCGGGCTCAACTCCCAACCCCGCAGAAAGTCACGAATGACCCAAGCTGTTAAAGTGACTTTAATCATACAAAGAAAAAGCACTGTTAAAAGTGCTATCGGACATCAGCGATCATATTTTCAACGTGGATTCATGCATTATGGGCAAATGTTTGGTGTGACGCAATTCATGGTTTCCCTTATGTGGTGGAGCATTGTCGTGGAAAAAGAAAATGATTATGTGTTGGCTCTTTGACATCATAAAAAAATAACGTCCATCATTAGGGATGGAGAAGGGGGGTGTTAATTTTGTGACAAGCCTTGACAAAACAGGGGGTAGACAAAATTAAACTATGTGAATGCCGAAAGAATGGCTAGAGATTTTTGAAAGGATTTTTTGTCATATGTTTTTGCACCTCCCACTGTTCAACTTATTGTTCGCAAAGCGGTACTACACAAAGAGGTTTTTGACTTATTCAATTTTCACTGTCACTATGCCTTGGATATTTCATTTGTTAAAGATTGTGGTTTCAATTCAAAATATCAAATCTACTTTTCCCCCAGCCCAATTCGGACCGTGGAACTTTGGACCCCAGCATGGTTTCGCGCGGGTAGTACGATGGACGCTGGAACGAGCACCCGATCGATTGCCAAGCGGAGACGTGGAAGCCGTGTTCAGTTTGATGGATAACGAAATCACGCGATCCATGTGGAATTATCCGTAAGTAACCCAAACAAAAAAAAAAAAAGAAATAAAACAAGATGTTGTACTGAGTTTCGATTTTCTTCGAGCAGATTTCGCATAACATACCGGCTCATTCTGCGGGAAAAAGAACTTCACTTTCACATCGGTGTGTACAATCCCAGCAAAGACCTGACGTTCTCCTTCAATCTGCTTCTACACACTTACCTGAAGGTCCCGGACGTTCGAAGGTGTCAAATCACCGGACTGCACGGGTGTACTTTCATAGATAAGGTACGTGGTTTAACCAGCTGGTCACTATAACAATTCGACCAATGTTTTCTGCTGTACTTTGATTTTCTAGACTAGAGATGGTGCTATTTACCAAGAGGGTCGGGACGTAGTGACAATCAACGAATGGACAGATCGTATCTACCAACATACGCCACAAGAGCATATAATCACCAACGTAGTATCCGGTAGGAAAATGCGGTTGCAAAAGTACAATTTTCCTGATACTGGTAAGTAGAAAAATACCGGATTATTCGGATGTTTTAAATTAACTTTCACTCATATCAACAGTTGTGTGGAACCCATGGATGGATAAGGCTCGAGAATGCCAAGATTTCGGTGATGATGAATACCCTAACATGATATGCGTTGAGGCAGGACACGTGTCCACCCCAGTAATTCTTCTACCCGGTACCGCATTTGAGGCGAGTCAAATTCTTCAGGTTAGTTTACATGGAATTGTGCAGAACATTTCTCTACAGTAACGATTTTATTCGACAGGTCATGTGAGTAGAAACCCAGGGAGGTACTGTGACCCGCAGTAAAGGTTCCTCCCGAGCAAAATCCAAGAAAAATCAACAACAGCAGCAGCAACAGCAACAGCAAAGTCAAGCAACTAGCCAGCAACAAAATCAAAATCAGAACAATCAAAATAATCCACAGTCCCAAACCACGCAGCATCAGCAGAGCCAGCAACAACAGCAACAGCAACAGCAGCAGCAGCAACAACAACAACAGCAACAGCAGCAGCAACAACAGCAACAGGTAACGTTACAGCAACATCAGCAGCAGCTAGCATCGAATGCCGCCGCCCTATGGCAAGTACCTGCCGCAGCAGCAGCGGCGGCTGCCTGCTGGAATAACTATGCCAACTTCCAGTCAGCTGGTGTCTTAGCATTCAAAATGCCACCGTCCTGCGGGGGTCTCTGTGGACCCCAGAACAACTGTGAACTGTGTTCGCTCAACTCCAACTGAGTAAAACTGGAGGGCGACGATCTGCTAGCTGAGTTATGCGATAATCTAGACAAATGTGAATACAAAGGATGGTGATATTCACATTATCAACAATATGGATTTTGCTCAAAGAAAATTCAAAAAGGGTTTTATGTTTAAGCGAATATGCGCGCTAATTTCACGGTAATTGGTGCGTCTAGAAGAAAAAAAAATTATTAAAACATAAGTTATATATAGTTCGGAAGGCTTTTTTACTCAACAAACTAGGGAGGGATACTGACTCACACTCAAAATATGGTGTATTTTTATATATGTGGCTTTTATCTCCGAATACAACAATTTTTTTGCTTAGAAAACAGATTACCATAGCCGCAAATTATGGGTGTACAAAACTGTCATTTACAGCAAACAGATCCATTCTGTTTATTTCAACGATTGTTTGCTATCATATCGCCTTGTATTGTACCTGGTTTTAATTTACAATGTGTATTTTGATCTTGAGCCACATAAACTTGAATACAACCGTATGATGTTGATTGGTCCGCATGTTCTGGGCGGGATGCTTTCGGGGACCCAAATAAAGCATTTCGACATCGCGCACTTTCTTGAACTTTTACAGTGTGATGAATAACTAACTGATCAAGGAGCATTTTAACCTACCATTTCTGAATAGAGGGGGCCTAGTAACTTACTTTTAGATAAAGCTAGTAAAGAAAATTTAGCGGCTAAGCAAAGGAAGAAAGAAACAAAGATGTTGAGTGTGGCGCGAAAGTAATCGCACTTCCCATTGTTGCAACACGATGGTGAAAATAGTAAATGAATCAATTATTCGAATTTGAATGCGACGAATCGTACTTCCGAATTTGGCCCTGCAAATCGAAAGTACGATCCGATACTTACAAATAATAAGGGGTCAGAATAATTATGATTTTTTATATTGTACTACTTAAGAATTGACAACAGACAGCAACCGTCTGTTGTACAGCTATAATATTAACCTGATTTGCACCAGCAACCTGGGATACAGAGAGTGGTGTTAAATAAAGCTACCAAGTAGATAGTTTGTCTTAAAATTTTAAGTGAGATTTTTATGCAAACGCTTTCAGTAAACGATTTTTGCTGAAAAATGACACGTGTCAGGGAAAGCAACAGCAGTTAGTAGGGTTACTGGATTTTGAATCATGAATCATGAAGTTTCATTGTGTTTTTTTTCGTTCATTCATTTATTTAATTCGTTTCTTTTTTTTTCACACCAACATACAACATGGTGGCATGGTGAAAAGGGATAAACTGCAAGGTACAGACCCGCAAAGCTAAATTAATTTAGAAGATTAATAAAATAAATTATGGAAAACAGGACTGTAGGTAGAGTTCTATCGATATTATTCATACAACTTGCGCAATTTTAGCTAAACACGATTAAGGACACTGTCTGCAGCATTCGGCCATTTGTAGGGTTAAGACGTAAAACAATTTCAAAAAAGAAAAAATCATTGTGGCAATGAGATAGAGAAAGTATAAAACAAATAAAGGCTTAGAGTGAAAGCTGGGATAAAACGGAATCCACAGCCAAATTGAATGAATTGTGATTGAATGAGCATATTTTATCTGTATGTAGAACAAACATATGAGTTGAGTTCAGATTTCGTGACTGCCATATTGGTTATTTTGAAATGAGACAATATTTTCTCTGCAGAAATGCGTTAATTTTATTCGTTGAACAATATCGATTTTTTACTGTAAATGGTCTACTGTTAATTGCTTATGGGACGTACACTAAATTAAAAGTAAAACAACTTGTATACGATATCTTTCATTGACTGTAAATACAAATTCGCGTTAGGGCGCATGGCACAAAGGATAGGAAGTGTAAAACTATTTTTTTGGCAACTTATTTTATAAAATAAAATTTTAAATATCACAGCTAGACCGTTTATTATACAAGAAAATCCTCTAGTTGCATATAAATCATTCCGATATATTTCCGGGGTTCTTCGAGGGTTTAGGCTATCGAACATTTCTTCGTGCCAATAAATATTCGAAGGAAATCTGGTACAGTACTAGATTGAATAAATAATGCCCCTTCTTTAGCAGCTTGTAACCGGAGCGGCTCGTACTCTGTCAAGCACTCGTCTCCACTTCTCTCGGTCCTGGGTTACTCATTGCCAATTCCCTGGGCGTCTCTATACCCGCAAATCGGCCTCAATCTGGTTGATCTATCCAAGAAGTTGTTGCAACTTCTGGTTTATAAGCTTGCGCCAGTCTCCACATTCCGTTTATACTCTGCCAAAAAGGGTCCATAACACCTTTCGTTCGAATAATGCAAATGCACCAAAGTTAAGTTAAACACCCTTATTCGGCGAGGCGAGTGGAGTGACAACGCCAAGGTGTTGATACACTGTTTCAGCAGAAAAGATGGAATACCATCCGGTCCGGAAAAACGAGAGGATTTTAATTTCGCGTCGGCTGATATGATCATCGCTTCGTCGATGGGAAGGTGAATTGAACAGTTGCTAAGTACAGGAACGCACTGGACAGCTACAGAAATTTCTTCTCTTGTCAAGCTTTCATCAATAAATACACTGGAGAATTTTCGTGCGAATAGTTGAGTAATCTATAATCTACGTTGCCAACAGTTTCACTACCCAGGAACATTACCGAAGGAATGCTGTTGTCCTTCCGCTATTCGTTAACGTGCTTCCAAAAGAATTTTGGATTCCTTTTCAGTCTGCGCTCGATGTTACTCAGGTAGTCCCGGAAGCAGGAGCGACTCAGTCGTTTGTAACGCGTGTTGATCGACAGGGAGTGGCCACGTTCCATATTTTGAGAATTTCTTGAGAGCGGCCTTCCTCTGGGTTTTCAGACGTCGTAACGTAGCGTTTACCCAGAGTATCTGCTTCTGAGTGGGCATGGTTCTTTTTGGGAAATGTCGATCGATAGTGTAGTTCAGGGTATTAGAGAATGTCATTGCGGCAGAATTAACATCTTCGTGGCCCAAGACTGCATCCCAATTGATGCTAGTCAAGGTTCTTTGTATTTCCTTGAAGTCCGCACGAGCGAAATCATTTAGTAGACGATCGGTGGTGCAGTAGTCATGACACGACGTGACTACCCGTCAACTTTGGTGACGCCATTGAAGCTATTACCACCTATTACAACTGAGTTCATATGAGCATTCATGATTACGGGATCACGGATACGATCAGGCGGTAAATACAACACACAAGAACAACCTCCGGTCTGAAAGCTGAAGGCAACGGTAATCGCCCATGCTTGCTCGACGGGTAGCTGGACTGCTATCAAGATGCCACCTCCTGTACTTTTGCAGCTACTGTGTAGGCTGCGGTCGCAGCAAAACACCTCATAATTTGGCCCAAATATCTGCCGAGACTGTCGGCGCATGCGAGCAGATAACCGACGTGTCCATCCCACCCACATTTTGGTAGTAGCAGTGAATATGTTGGAGTTCAGTGCGGTTATACCGTTCCTGGCTGTGAAGCGATGGACTGGAAGCAGAGTATGGATCACCAGTGGGGAGAGAATCAATAACTTCGAACTTGCCAGGCAGGAGATTTTGGACGCCCCGTCCACTGCTCCCACACGCAGGACCGGGACGGTTGCTGGTCACTGGCTGGAATAACTCGACTGCCTCAGGGAGGTCGGGGGCGTCCATGATACCAACAACAGTGCATCCCGGTGTCCCAGTGTATGTTAAAATGAGTGGTTGACTAAGACTGGCAGAAGCGTCGGGCAGACTCGATGCATCACGGTATCGTATGCATTTCAGCAACTAAACTTTTGAAGTTGGGGGCTCTAAAGGGGCTGGAGAGACAGGCGCCATCGAAGTCGCGGATAAGGCGTCGACAGCAGGGTTTCAGGGTGGTCTAACTGCTGGAGTAACAGGCGCAGCGGTGGTGACAAGGGGAAGCCATACCGCTGGATTCGATCGGACGTCGTTGAATTCCCTAAAAGCCAGGCTTGGCATACACTTTTCGCTTTGATTTTGCTCTTTTGATTAGTGCTCCTCAACCAAACAGAATTTGAAAAAGTGGTGTATGGGGCATTTATAGAGCTAGTAATTATCTATAATATTGCTGAAGAAAGTGAAGCTTTATCTTTAGTATTTACGGCGCTGTACCGTTGCAACGCCGTTGGTAGCAAAAAGAGCGGGTAGCAGCCATAAATACAAAATGCACAATAATGCTTCCTTCAGTAATATTGTAGATTATAACAAATTCTACACACACCCCATACATCACTTTTTAAAATTTTGCTTGGCTGAGAAGCAGTAATCATAAGAGCAAAATCGAAGCGAAAAGTGTATGCCAAGCCTGCTAAAAGCGATTCCTTGTGGCCAACTGTTGGGGGTTATAGCCGCAGTTTTGTATTTCAAGGGAATGTCAACCTTGAAGGACACGAAATTTAACGACTGGAGGTCATCAGCACCCTTTTTTTACTAGGGGAACAGCTCGTATTGCATCCCGAATTTATAAGCCATCTCGAACTAGTCTTTCGACGACGTCAGTAGTCACGGTAGGGTGGAATCACGACAAGTACACCCAAAATAAATTGGGTGGGGGACTGACCACAAGCTTGTCATGATTCTCGACGGGTCTCGTACCGGTGGCCAGTTTATTCGAAGTCACCGAGTCACCTCGGCGCTGTTTTGAAGGACGATCGCGGTCACGTGTCCGTATTGGGGATGCAGTATTGACCTTGTCGGTGAGTTTTGCAACCTGTTGGTTATTCCTCCCTGACAATTTCGTCTTTGGAATCAGAGTTTCCATGCCTTTGACTCTCGCAGACGGTGGAAATGACATTTCCGAGAGACGAAACCACATTTTTAAAGTGAGCGAACTTAATTAGATTAGAGCACCCCCTTGGCAAAATATATGTTCATAAAAAGTTCAAATTAACAGCAAGGCAGAAATCGAGCAGAAACTCATTTCTAGGTATGGTAATTTTAATTCGCGACTACGAAGTTGCTGATATTTGTTTGGTTTTATGTGAGAAAAAAGAAGAGAGAAGTATTTTTGCTTTTGTCATCATTCATACAATGACAGTTCGGCATGGGATTTCGTATAAGTGCGAACAGGCTTAAAAATCTTTTTCAGCTTCGTAGTCGCGAATAATACCGTTTTTGTTTTTGCTTAGGTCCAATCTAGCTTCTCTCTAGTTCCAATCGAACGGCTGTCAAAACGTTTGTTTTTTCACTCAGGTTGAACTTAGTTTCGCTCTGGGTTGCACTTTTTAGACGACGGGTTCGCACTGAGTTTTTTCACAGTTTGAACCTCGTAATAAGCAATACACTCAAGTATTTTTTTACACGGTTTAGTTTTTTGAGTATTAAGAACGGGGTAACTTAGAGACCATTCATTTATTTCTCAATACATTTGGGAGTAGCTCGACATTCCTCACGTAGATTGTAAATAGTTCCTTAGCTGCACCATTTTCGAGTAATCGAAAAAAACAAACCGTGTAAAAAAAGACTTGAGTGTACACTGACAACCCGAAAACGTTTGTTTATGCTCGCGAAAATGTTTGTTTATTTAGTGGTCGGTTAGAATAAACCCAGGTTAAAAAACAAAAACGCTATAAGTCTATTCGTGAGCTGAGATGGAAAATCGATGATTTTGACCAAATCTATGAGTTATCGTCACATGTACAGATTACGATTCATACAGATCATGATAAACAGTGAATCTTTAGCTCTAAAGATCTTGTTCTCTTAACAACTCTTAGCAGGCTTAGCAGTTGATCAGAGTATTAACACAGACTAACAGATATAACACGCCGCGACTCGTCGTTCGCCTGCGCTGGCGCTGCTATCAGAAAAAATACAAGTAAATTTAAATCTGTACTTCAATTGACGGAGTAAACCTAGGAGTAAACGTGTTTTTTGTGAAGAACGAACATTGGAAGAACTGGGAAAAATTATATGCAAACATTGAAAAATAATTGTCTGTCCACGGTGGGACTTGGACTCACAACTCTCAATCTCGCGTCGAGTGCGTTATTCAATTACACTACCGGCCAGTTGATTCAATCGCCAATAAAGTGGCTCCTGAGGGCAAGAGGGTTTACTAATCTGTCATAGTGTTTGTAAATCGTTTTCATAAGCATACGTTTGTTTAATAATCGAAGCTTTTAAATGAGTTTGACTGTGAATAGATTGGTTTCAGCTTGGTGAAAACTACTCAAAATACTCCTAAAACCTAAACTACTCAAAATAGTGTACAAACTCAGATTTTGAGTAGAAAATTTAATCAATTTTAGCTACTTGCTATCAATAACTGAATTATTCGCTGTGACAAATAGCACAATTTTGTGTTTCTACTATCCACTTTTTGGCTGCAAAAACTACTCACTTTACACTTTAAGGACATTTAGTGTTCGTGTAGAGCTTTCTGACAGCTCAAGCACCCACACTAGCGAACACGAAATACGCGTGTATATACATGATATTTGCCTCATTTTGGGAAAGGGCTGTTGCTTGTTTGCCTCATTTTCAAGCACCAACACCCGCTTAGGCGCGTCCGGCAGAAATCGAACAAAATTCTAGCAGCGAAAAACTTTTTCTGCCAGACATTCTGCCGGATTTCTGGCCGCCGTCACCCATGAAAACTTGCAGAAATGACACATCCGATTCGGGCAGAAATTTCGCCTTGGTTTTTCTGCCGGCTTTTTGTTCGATTTCTGCCAGAGGTTTCGAATAAAAACCGTTTTTGTTATAATTCAGCTTTCCCTCCTTTTTGGAGGGTAGCAGCAGCGGACTGTAGCAGCACGAAGCGTGCAATAAACAGGTTAACAATTAAATTATACCTGCTTTGTCGTGTTCCATATTATTCTCTTACCTTTTGCCCGAAACTGCAAAACTGATGAACCGCTTTTCTCCTGCCTCAAAGTGTCACATTTGACATAAAGAGAATCGGGCGAAAAATGAAGACTGGTTCTGTTCGATTTCTGCCAGGCATCCGAAATTTTCGTAAGCGGGTAAAAGGGAAGGTCTATAGTACAGACGGTAGATAATCTACAGACGCGCAAAGAGAAAAATTACCAATTCGGCAACACTTTTTTTTTGTTTATTTTATTTAAACAGTTTTGGCAACCAGTCAGAATTGGATCAATCTCCCTATAATCAGCAGCAAGTTGCGTGAATCGCGAGGTATGTTCCATGGAACTTCGCGAATTACGACGCATGTTTTGCAAATTGAACAAGCCAATTGAATTTTTCAAAGCATTATATGATATATCGAGTGTAACTAATCCATATGTTGTTAGTAAATCAATAGTTAAAGTTTTAATATTTCAGGTAGATTACAAAACTTAGTCTTCCCTGCCTATACGAAACACAAGTTTCTTTACTTTGCTCATTTGGTGTCTCGATTTGACGGTTCGATTGGTGTTTTATGCCACGCTCTTTGCGCGTCTGTAGATTATCTACCGTCTGTAGTCTATAGTAGAGTGACTATATACAGAGTGGCGACAATGTCAAAATTGGAATGATAATTATCTGTCAGTGTCATTCCAATCGAGCAGACAACCTATCCAACGCGTATGCATGAAAGAGAAAGAAAAACCTAGGATAAACCGCATTGCATACATTTGGGATGACTTGTCGCCACTCTGTATATAGTCACTCTAGTCTATAGTTGCGAAAAGCACCGATCGTTAATGTTGCTCTCATTGGCATTCGGCATCTGCTCGGACTCGGAGTCCGCTATCGATATTTAGTATCGATAAGTAAAGTACCGATAGTTTAGCTCTTGGTTTTGTTGTTCCAGAGCTACCAAATTTGTAGAATTTTGTGGCAATTTAAAGGTCGCTGTGATTCCAAATTTCCCAAATTTCAACATGCACGTTTTTTTGTATTTTCTCTATTTTCAATAGTTTCTTAAAGGGAAACTAGCAGTCATTAACTTTTCGTCGGAGAGCCCAATTCCGCAGGCAGTTTTTGGGCCCAGCGGGATTTTGTTCATGAAAATGTAAATACTGCATTCTTCTTGCCAATTTGAACACAGCAAATATATTTTCATGGACAGAATTTTTGGTTCAAACAAAAAAACTGCTTTTGGAATTGACAGAATCGATAACGACTAATTTCACAATTTTCTCAGTTTTCAGCTCTTCAGCTCAGGCCAGAAGTGTATCCTCATAAAAAATCTGGCATCTCTGCAGCTAGCATCATTCATTCATCATCCATCATCATTCATTAGCTAAAACGTCGGCAGCCATCACCCTAGCAAATAGGTAATCGTCGTTAGCCAGCTCGACGATTTTTCTTTACCTAAAAAGCAATTTAAATAGAAGTATAAATCAACTCTAGACAATAAATAAATCTGCCGAAAAACCAAGTGTTCAAGTCAGCCGTTTCAAAAGCTACACGTTGGCAGCAGTAGATAGTACAAAAAACAGTCTAGTGGGCGGAAGTGCTCAGGAAAGAATTTTCTGCTTGGCGTGAAATTTTTCTTCAAAATGACTCGTAAGTAAAATATTCCTCGTTATTATGTGGTATTACTTTTTCTTTCTACGAAACTAAGTCCGCTGGGTAATAGGCGGTATGGGAAAAGATCTGTTAAATTTCAGTTGCAAACTGCATTTACTGTAGTTGATATATCAAAGATGGTCGTTCTGTGTAAATGTGGGCCAACATGCATTCCATCGCCATTTCTTTTCTGTTCCATTACGTAGCACAATAAATTATGCATCGGAAATTGACTTGCTAGTGCTAGAAGTTCTGACTCGAAGGTGTTATTTTTCAGTTTTATCGCCAGACAAGCAATTTAATAGGTGATCATACAAAATTGATTGAGTAATATGTCCTAGTTTAGCGGAACTTTACCAAACCGAAGAAGGAGCTTCTATTAATAGCTTCAATAGAAGTTAAAGCTACTTAATTTGGTAGTATTATATAGAAAATCTCTTTTTCTTAATTCCCGATTTCTTTACCGGCAATCTAAAGCGGTGTTAAAATAATATTAATCTCTTCATAGGATTGCCGGGTAAGCATAGGATTTCATATTTCTAAACTTAGATTTATTTGATTTAAAAAAATCCAAATAAACGCTAGGGAATGGCTTAAAAACAGTACAAGTCTTCAACCGGTTTGATTGTTGAGCGTCCCGTACTTATCTCTTGTTTTTTTTTATTTATGCTTATCTAGGAGGCAATCAGCGAGAATTGGCCCGTGAGAGAAACATGAAAAAGCAACAGACTCAAAAAGCAAAAAATAAGGACGATGGATTGACACACGAGCAGCGAAAACAACGGTAAGTTCGATCAATGATTGAAAAAAGCATTCGGAATTGGAATCTTTTAGGCATAGTGAAATGCCTGTTTGGCTGTACCTACCTACATTAGAATCACTTAGTTAACCCTCTCTGTCCCATGGTAGCACAGGTGCTCCATGATTTCCGATGCTAAAATTGACCGGGAAAATTTTTGAGGCATTCAAATATGGATATTTTGGTTTTATAACGTAGTAAAAACATTGTTTAACAAGCTGTATAGTTGCGTTTGACCAATTGCTAATTTATAGCTTTTTTACATGATCAAAAACTGTAAACCAACAAAACACCCCTGGGACAGAGAGGGTTAAGATTGATTAAGATGATTTTCGGGTTTTGTAAAGCATATTATTTGTTAGCTCGAAACATCATAAAAACAATATCCAATGACCATAACATTAGCCATGATCGTCGTGATCCGTAAACGTCGATTCGCACGGTTCGCACCACCAACATTTTAACCGAACGTTCGGCTGCTCAGAGTTCGATAAAATTTTACCGAACTTTTTAAGTGTGCACAAATAGCCCCCTGGTATGAAATACTTACCTGCAGCACCACAGCGTATGGGAGAACCGGATAGCAAGCTAAACAAAAATTGAAACAGACGAAACAACGCGGAAATTATACATAATTATTCAGGAACTATTTACCTACCTGGCCTAATAAGCCAGTATGTCGTATGTTCGGATCTCGGCTGGGAGAGGCGGTTAGAGTCAAGAGGTTCGTAGCAACTGGCCCTGCCATTGTCCTGTACTCTAACAGCTGGTTGTTAGGCTCCGATAATGGAATGTAGCACCTAGGCTTTGCTTTAATTTTTCGGGTTTTCCACCACCGGTGAAAATTTGAGAAAATTGTTTCCCGATATTTTTCTGGATTACGGTAAAATTTGCATGCAATTTCTTCATTTTTTTGTTTTACAAATTCGAGAGTAATGTACCGTCGATTCGGGCGAAATTGATCAGTCGGGTGAAATTGATCAGCTTGGACTAACGAGTAAAAAACTCTTTATTCTACGTTTATAGTGATTCATAAAGCTGAATATGCACCCATCCATATAAAGATTGAGTTACAGGTCGAAGTCACTTGGCTTTCAGCAAGATTGATCTTGTAAATGGCTTGATTTTTTAAAATTTACTATTTTGATCGAATCGCAATTTTCAACATGCCCGATAAAACTCCTTGCTGTTAACACAAATTTCGTTGCAGAAGGAAATTTTGATAGAACTAATTCGATTCTCTAATTATCTGGCTGTGCTTTGATAATTTCCATGAATAAAATTATGCGATAGACATTGTTTGATTTGATCTTTTACGAAATAAAACGATTGATAACATCATGAACTGAGGCAACATAGATTTCTAGATCGCTATGGGTGCGAAATGGAGCTGCCACCTGCGAAAGTTTATTCTTTCTGTAAAGCAGAATGGAGATTTATAAAAGGGTGCAAAAGACAGACAATACTTTGCACAAATTTTACAAACGCTCCATATGGCAGTTGCATGAGAGTGCAAGAGATCGGTTTGTGCTTACATAGCGAAATGCAACTACACATTCAAAGAGACAGTCAAGCTCCCGTATATGAGGAGAATTAAATTATTTGTTTCACTAGATTGGTGAAGATTGTATACGAAAATCGTACATTTACACATATATACAGCAATGTTTAAACAAAAACAAACGATTACGATGCTAAAATTGGCTTAATATCTTTTCTATCGTTCATATTTATTTAGCAGATGCATCAACCATGCTAATGTAGAGCTGACTGTTTGATTTTTGTGCTAGTTGCTGTACGTGACATTGTTGCCTACATACAGGCAATAGCTCGATTACGCCAGATTTTATACTGCACGATAGGTTATTGCTGTCAGAGCGTATGGTTTAGTAGCAATATCGTCTTGATTTCTACGTGATCAATTTCACCCGTTATTTGTAAATTTTCAATTTCACGATTACATTAAGTTTTATCTAAAATAAAACTATTTATATAAGATATAGATGATACTGTCGTGTAGCCAGCACTACAGTACTTATTTTAAAATTGAATCATCTTCCTAAATATGTTTCTATTCAAAGATATTTAAAAAATATTCGAAAAAGTGATCAATTTCACCCGAATTCACGGTATCTTCTATTTTCAATATATTTGAATAATTTGGGATATTTCATTCGAAGTTTTCTACAAAAATGGATTAAGAATCCATTGAATATGCATTTTGCAAAATTTAAACCTTTTAAGTCTTTCGGAGCTTTTGAAAAATCCCTATGTTCAATTTCATTATTTCCTGCACTGCCGCTGGAAGCAAGTCTTTCCTAAAACATCTGCTACAAAACAGGAAAAAGAGTAAATCTCACTCAAATTTAAAAAGAGTAAATCTCACTCAAACTGATTTTGCTACAATTATTTAGTTTTGATGTCATTATTTGTCTCCCTTTGAGAAAATGATGAAAAACTTACATCAATTTTGTATACAACTTGAAAATATAAGAAATGATATAGGTAGTGAGACTAATATGCGTTCATTTTTTCAGTGGGACAAATGGTCGGTATTAGGTCAGACCGAACCAAGTGACAAATCCCTAATTTCGAGAAAAACTAAGTCAAAGTTTGCTACTCTGTTGTTTAAGCTGTCAACCGTCGGAAATCATTTCATATCTCTGGCTTTTTGTAACATTTACGTAATCTGATGAAAGTAAAGTGCACTTTACGAAATTCTTGATCGTTTGCTGTTCTTAACTATTTTTTTAAATTTTGCGACTTGGTTCGGTCTGATTTAACACCGACCAAATTATCTTCAAATTTTTTATGGTATAAACTAATGTTATCATTTCATATTGAATCATAACGACAACAAAACATCGAAAATGATAAAAAGGGATACTTATGTTTTCACCGGCAGTACATTTATCTCACTACGCATATTCGTCATAAGTAACTAAAGTATTATACGTTTTATATGGAGTTAAAAGCACTCAAAATATCCTCTGCCTTTCTGGTAAAATTACAAAAAAAATAAGCCTTAGTGGTTTTGCGCAGCAAATAGCATCCCTATATTGTTAGCTAGAAGACTTAGCCTCATAGCATTGTTACTTATCAGAACATTTTTATTTTATTTGTTTATTATAGATTCAACCCACCGTAGCTATGCAAACGATGTGTGCCATTGCCAACGAGTGAACATCGTTGTGTTGAGCTACATTTTTGCATATCGACATGACGAGCATGATGCGCCCAGCTTCCTGCACTGTATTCTATTAAGACAAAAATAACTTAGAATAAAATTATACTAACTTCTTATCTGCTAATATTAAGATTTTTTCAAAATCAATTTCCGATAGATTCCAATTTCGAAAATTGTACATCCTACTTCTAAGCGTCTAACTAATAAAAATAAATGTTCTGCAAAACAGCGATGCTGATATCATGCGACAAAAGCAACAGAAGAAAGAACAGGCGGCCCAAGGTTCGGCTCAATCTGCCAAAAGTTAATGTTTGCTACCTCGTCAGCTGGCAGTATTAGTCACTTTTTGCCAGCTTGAGTCCGAAAAACCAACAACAACAACAACAAGAATCCAACTGAATTCGCTATCTTTTTCCTTTTTTAATACTACCGCTCGACCAAGCTATTCGACCTGCCGAAAGGTATATTACAGTGAAATATAGGTAAAAATAATCCGATCTACAATACGCACCAATTTACCATTTGCCTCCGAAATAAAGAAGATCAGAAAAATGTCGTGTACCCACGGTAAATACAACAGCACATGTACCACGCTGGTAGGGTGAAGTGAATATATTTTAATTTTATTTGCTGCGACGGTTTTTTTTTAAATCAACAGATTGTGTTTCCAATAAAACTGATATTGATGGCGAGCCCCGTTTTATGCAATTAGGTTTGTAATTATCAGCCAATGTTTTCTAGGTTTAAGTACTTGAGGTTAAATTCTCACTTCTCAACATTATTTCGTTGCACACCTTATGCGAGAGCTGTAGGGTTTTCTTTTTGCTCGAGTTTACTAAATGATTCTCGCACCACAACACTACTAACTCGACAGGTATTAAACAGCAATTGAACAACTTAACGAAGCATCAAGTTATCATACACACTCTCAGTCAGATATAATATTTAAACAAGCAGGTATTACGATTAATAGTGAAAATAATCAAGTTTGATACAATAAAATAGCTGATTGAAACAAAACAAAAAAAGCGGTCATTGGTGCGAAGACTTGACTAAACTAAACGAACAATTATTGTTTGGTTCCGGAAAGGGGAACCGAATGTCGCCAGGTGTGTTGTCAGCGGAAGTTGGCATGAGGAAACAACATGTATGTTTACTCCTAGATTGAACAAAAGAAAAGTTTCGGAAACGAACGATGTATAAACAGATAATAGTAATGATAAGTAAAAAAAATGGATTGAGTTTATAATTCGTAGAACGGAAAAGAATGGTGATTGATAATCTGCGTTGCGTTGAATGGGACTTTCTTTTACATTTGAAGGAGAGTTATTTAGAATGAAGCTGCTTTGAAACGTGGCTAAAACCGAACCTGTAAATGCGGCTGAATAGCTGAGTTCCAATGTGCGGGGAGTATTTTTGCGATGGTAACTTTCTATTCGATTGTGAGGGTGACGTGAAGGTTGTAATTACACTCGCTCCAGCATATTGACACCCTTTGGACCTAGAGTCAGTAGGATCGTTACACCTACTTACTTATGTGTCCATGTCCGCCGGTCCGGCAGAACAAAGGGATGAAATTGGAGATCTCCACTGCTGACGGTTACCCGCCATGGCTTTTACCTGTCGCCAGGACAGGTTCTCGGCTACATCCCGGATGTCGTTGGCTAGGCTGCGTCGCCATGAGCCTCTGGGTCTGCCTCTTCTACGCTGTCCTTGTGGATTCCAGTCGAGTTCTTCTCTGCAAACCTCATTCGCTCCTTTCCTCAAGGTGTGTCCGATCAACTTGCACCTACGTTCACGAATTTCTGTGGCTCTCGGCTGTTGATGACACCGACGATGGAGTTCCTCATTGGATATCCAGTTATCAGACCACCAGGCACGAATGATGGCGATCGCAGGCACCGGTTAATGAATACCTGCAGTTTTTGCGTTGTCTTCGCTGATACGCACCACCTTTTGCAGGCATACAGCAGTACGGAGGTAACGTTTGAATTAAAGATTCGGGTTTACGTACGTAGAGAGATCTGGTTTGAGCGCCAAATGTTTCGCAGACCTGCAAAGGCACCCCTGGCTTTCCTGATCCGTGTGGCTATATCGGTCTCGGTACCACCATCGCGCGTTATCGGGCTACCAAGATATTGAAAGGCGTCTACCTGCTCAACCTGTTGTCTCGCTACTGTGAAGTTGATGGAATTGTCAGTGTTCACTACCGTAGACTTAGTTTTCGCTACATTGACTGTGAGACCTGCTGCCTGGGAGCCCTCGGAGAGGTCATCTAACTTGCTCTGTATATCGTTTCGGCGTTGTGCGAGCAAGACAATTGTCGTCGGGTAGGTCGAGGTCATTTAGCTGGTCCATCGTTAGAGGATTCCAAGGCAATCTTCGATTTGGTCTACTGCCAATTGCTCTAACTAATATCTCATCCATAACGATGAGAAACAGAAGCGGCGATGAAATGCAACCCTGTCTAACGCCAGCAGTAACCCTTATGGGATCGGACAAGATGCCGTCGTGCAAAACCTTGCACGAGAACGCCTTGTACTGAGCCTCGATGAGAT
Organism: Sabethes cyaneus; assembly: GCF_943734655.1. NCBI lineage: Eukaryota > Metazoa > Arthropoda > Insecta > Diptera > Culicidae > Sabethes > Sabethes cyaneus. Next base: position 208,395,869 of record NC_071355.1, read on the forward strand.
GGACCAGCTTATCTGGAACTCCCCTACGCCTAAGTGCGCCCCAGATGTTTTCGTGGTTGAGTCGGTCGAACGCCTTTTCGAAGTCAACGAACACCAGCTGAAGAGAGTCCTGGAATTCGTTGATCTGCTCCAATATAATGCGGAGCGTTGTGATATGGTCTACACATGATCGGCCAGTACGGAATCCAGCTTGCTGCCGCCGGAGAGTAGCGTCGATCTTCTCCTGGGTCCGATTGAGGATTACCTTACACTTACAGAGTACTTTGAGAGTAATACAGAGCAACGTGATGCCACGCCAGTTATCGCGTTAGAGACTTTGACTAATCTGCTCTGCATTCAGTCCACTGGAAAAATTGCAGTTTCCCATATGGGTATTGCTGAAAAACTGATGCATCATCTGGGCTGACGGAGATGGGTCAGCTTTGAGCATCTCGGCTGAAATACAGTCTATCCCTGGCCATCTATTGAATTTTATACCCTTGATGGCGGCTTCAATTTCATCCAACGATGGCGTCTCCGAGTTGACGCGCCTAATTCTACGAAATCATATGCTGCCGGGTTTGTTAGTCACTGACATTTGAAACTCGGAAGAGTTTTTCAAAATGTTCAGTCCATCACTTAAGCTGTTCTGTACGGTCAGTCAATAGCTGATCAGCTCTGTCCTTTAGCGGCATCTTTGTATTCATCCTGGCACCACTAAAGCGGCTGGAAATATCGTTCAACAAACGGATATCACCATTGGCGGCGGCGGTTTCTCCTTGTTCGGCTAGGGAGTTAGTCCAGGCTCTCTTGTCCCGCCTACAAGCACGTTTAACAGCCCTCTCCAGTTCGGTGTATCGTTGACGGGCAGCTGTCTTAGCCGATCTGGTCCGCGCTCGCTCAATGCCGGCTTTCGCCTCTCCGCTCGTCGATCTTCCTCCAAGTTTCATCCGAAATCCACTGCCTCCGCCCGCTGTGCGCTTTGCCAAGGGTTTCATCACTGGTAGTGATGAAGGCGTTCTTGATGCCGATCCATTGCTTTTCGACGGTTTCACCAGGTGGCAACTCCGAGGCTCAAGATTCAAGTTGTTCGACAGACCCTGTTCACCTCAGGATTCTCCAATCGGCGGACGTCGTAGCGGCACCCAACTTTCTCCTCCCGTCGTTGGACACGTGCGACGCGCAGACGTATCTCAGCGATAACAAGATGATGGTCGGATGCAATATCAGCGCTGCCTTTGTTGCGTACATCAAGAAGGCTCCTTCGCCATTTCGGGCTGATACAGATGTGGTCGATTTGGTTTTCTGTTCAGCCGTCGCGGGAAAGCCACGTGACTTTATGTACTACTCTATGGGGGAAGAGCGATCCACCAATGACCATGTTGTTATTACCACAGAATTCTGTAAACAGCTCCCCATTTTCACTCATCTCTCCTAGGCCATGGCGTCCCATGACGCGTTCAAGGTCCGCGTTGTTTGAGCTAATCTTCGCGTTGAAGTCGCCCATGTGCTTTTGGATGTCCCCCTTCGGGATTTTCTCAACCACGCTGTTCAGCTGGCTGCAAAAACTCTTTCTCCTACAGGTCGGCAGCATCTGTTGGAACATAGCACTGGATTGCTGTAAGGTTCCTAACCCGTATTCTGAATCTGGCAACGATTATTCGCTCATTTATAGGTTCCCACTTCATCAGGGCCGCATGTGCCCCTGGGCTCAGTAGGAATCCAACTCCTCTTTCTCGAGTAGCATTTTCACCTCGTATGCCAGAGTAGAGCAAGACTTGCCCGGATGATGTCCTGTGTTCGCCAGTACCCGGCCAGCGGACCTCGCTCAGCCCCTGGATTTCAAGCTTCAGGCGGCTAGCTTCCCTTGCAAGTTGAGCCAGCTTGCCCTGCTGGGCAAGGGTCAGTATATTCCATGTTCCGATTTGTGTCCGTGTTTTCATGCTAAAGGTCGTTGCCAATAATCCGGAGAGATTTCTTCTTTCATTTTCGGTAACTTTTTGTATGTTCTGGTACAGTAGGCTGTTAACCTAAGGTCCTTATCCCGCTGATGGGGCTGCCATCTTAATGTGGGCGGGAGCCACAGTGCCCCCTTTCCTGTTAGCATACGACAACCGAAGTTGCGTACCCCAGCCGGCACCTCGTGGAGGTAGGAATAGGAGTTAATTAACAGAGGTTATGGAATGCACATGTTCACCCTTTGCCAGCCTTGAAGTATGAAGAATGGCAACCTTAAATTCAATTCACAAGTTCGGATGCTATAATTCAATTATTGCCCGTTTCTTTGGTAACAAAACGCGTTGCTCACATTTTTGATAGCTTGAAATCGTCGCAGAAAGAATCTGCTTGGCTGTATGTAAGTTATAAGTATATATTATGCTTGTCTAGCACGTAAGCTATTGATTTACTTGACAAAATAAACGATATTTGCCACCGCGACGATTCCGGCGATGGTTTCGCCCGCGACGGTTATAACTCATCGCGTACGATAGGGTGGGAAATTGATAATACCTACTATCGGAGTATATCCATACTTTACTGCTTTAATAAATTATTTGTAAAACTGATCCACAGAATTTTGTACAGAGCAGTGGTACCAATTATCTCTACCAGCAGTCAGCGTGGCTTCATAAAGCATCTTTCTACTATATCGAATCTAATGTGACAGCGATATCACGTGAGATTAAATTTAAGCGCCAAAAGGACTTGATTTATTCTGATTTTGCCAAAGCCTGTTTGGTGCTGGGTCTTATTCTGCGAGGCGAGTGACGTGATACGTCAAATTTTATTTTTGCTGCCACTCGCGTTCCGTTCGGCGTTAGTCGAGTCGAATCGAATGATATTGCAGTTCAAAGATGGAGCTTTCACGGCATGGGATCATATTCGCAGAACACCTAAGTAATTATAGACGCTTTAACCCTACACGTCTACACCTAGTAAATGAAAGTAACATCGCAGCTAAATTTGGCTTTCTCACGTCACGCGTCTTGCAGAATAAAGAATGCTGTGCCACATAATCTGTCATCGACAAATTGAATCACATGAGATTTCCATCATGGTTCACTGAATGGCAATACTCAAATTTGTCCGAGCGCAGAAGTTTCTTTAAAATCGTCTGGGGTACCCTAAGGCAGTGTGCTTGGTTCTTTTATCTTTATTGTCTATATTAACGACTTGTTGGAGCAGTTTTTATATCATCGAAACTACTCCTGCCGACTACGTCGCATTACAAACATATATGGGCACCTTTCCACGCAAGGCAAATCTTTGCGATTGAGCGAATCCAGAAGACTTACTTACTTACTTAATCAGCTCCAGGTCGTGATTTCCTCTGCTGTACGAAGAAGCCGTCTCCATTCCACTCGGTCCATGGTCGCAATTCGCCAGCCACGTAGTCTACGTAGGGTCCGCAGGTCGCCTTCCACTTGATCGATCTATCTTGCTCGCTGCGCGCTTCGCCGTCTTGTTCCAGACGGATCGTTATTGAAAACTTTATTAACCGGGCCCAGCCCATCGCAGGCGACCGATTTTTGCGGTGTGAGCGATGGGTGGTTCCCTAAGCAGCTGATGCAATTCATGGTTCGTTCGCCTCCTCCACGTTCCGTCTTCCATCTGCACTCCGCCGTAGATGGCGCGCAACACTTTCCGTTCGAAAACACTAAGGGCGCGTTGGTCTTCCACGAGCATAGTCCATGTCTCATGGCCGTTAAGGACAACCGGTCTAATCAGCGTCTTGTAGATTGTTATCTTCGTGCGGTGGCGAATTTTGTTCGATCGCAGCGTCCTACTGAGTTCAAAGTGGGCATGATTTCCCGCCATAATGCGTCTTTGTATTTCTCTGCTGGTGTCGTTGCCTGCAGTAACCAGTGAGTCCAGATACACGAACTTTTCTACCACCTCGATTTCATCACCGTCTAAATGAATCCGGGGGGGGAGGTCAACATTCACTTCTCTAGCACCTTTTCCTTTCATGTATTTTGGTTTCGATGATCTAGTTAATCTTCTAACTTCCAAGTTACCCAGACTGTTGTCAGTTGAATAACCTTGAGACACTCTCAGCCAAGCGAGTTAAACAGCAGCGTTTATTTTCTTTGACCTCATAATAGAAAACGTTTAATGCTCTGAGCTTCTAGATCAGATGCGATGGAATGCATTTCCTCGGCGTCAACCGTTGCACGTCCAAAATCCACTGTTATTTGCTAATCCGTTTCACCAAACAAACTACGGCTAAAATGAAATAAAAAGGTAGCAGGACCGGCCAAGAAGCTTTGAAGAACAGTGTTTAGAAAAGTCGGTACCATTACAAATCTACACTTTCTCTAGATTAATTATACAACCATGGGGTTATTTTAGATCAGTACCTCTATATTTTTTCAGTGAGCTATAAAACAAGTAAAATTACTAAGATAACTTACGTATATTGGCTGTTGAATACACAGTAAAATACGTTACTGTTCGCCGGCCTATAAAAAGTGTGTAAAATTGAGCAAACTAAAAAAGTAACAACATTCACGTACGAGTGAATGCATAGTAATACTTAGAGTGTGTTCGTAAGACGCAGCCTTAACGAAATTAGTGGTCTAATCTAAAAAAAATCTTAACTACACCATTTTTTTTTCTCAAAGTAGGTATAAAATTGAAATGCACTTTCAAACATCACAAATGATTTACAATCAGAGCTATATTAGTGTCACAGATCGAATTCCTCCTCCGTTCGTTGCAACGGTTTCTCTTCGACAGTAGTAACGTCAGCAGTCTGTACGGCAAGCTGGTCGTCATGCTTCTCCAGCCAGGCCGCTTCCATGTCCCGGACGGCTTCCGCGACCAGCATCTTCGTCAGCTCACCGACAATGCGTTCCTTAACTTCGATCTCTTCGCGATCGAAATTCGTCCAACGGGCTTCTTCGTCGAACATTTCCTGTGCCAAAATTTCGTCCACCTGATCGCGTTTTCGCTTGGCGGACCCACCACCGATACCGCCAACATGGGGACCCCCGTTACCGCCGTTGAACATCAGAAATGGCATCGGGCAGTGGTGCAGGTTTTGCTGTTGCTGCTGGTGCTGCAGGAGGCTTTCTTCGTTCAGGATGCGCTTTACCTTTCGTTTCATGTGGTCCTGCATGCAACGGAGACTATTGGGTGGGTTGTAAAATGCCAGCGGTCGTTTGTCGTGTTGAACCGTGCGGAAGGAGACATCCGGCGACGGTGGACGCAGGTCGGTGTAGAGTTCTTTGCACATGTCCAACACGAGCTTTTCGTAGATGTTCGTTACGTGATCGGAGCGGAGTTTTTCCAGTGGAGCGTCGTTCTGGTAGAGTTCGTTAGTGCGGCTTTCTATTAGTTCATCGATTCGGGTTTCGGACGGAAATATAAGAGCTAGCGGGCTGCCGTTGGCAGGTGGAATGTACGGTGGAGGAGGTTTGTTGGGTATTTCTCTGAAGAGGACCACTTGCTGTTCCAATTGTTTGATTTCCTGTTCGATTTGTAACTGTTGGCGGCGAAGCACTTCGGCTTCGTTGATTATGTCAGGCATCCGGTTTGGAACAATTGACGATGCTGTTGTTGTTGTTATCGGCAACGTTGCATTGGTCGCGTTGTGTAAGGTTTGTGGAGCTAGATATGATAGGATGGAGGTCCCCGCCACTGGCGAAACAGAACTGCTGGAAGCAGTGTGTGGAAAGTTTTCATTTACATTTTTGTTCCGAATTTTTACATCCACTCGGTGGGCATCCCCGCCGCCGGGTGCTTCTCCCGTCGTAGCAGCCTTCGATGCAGACCTCATGGTCTGCGACTCATCCGGAAAGGGCTTTTCGATGGTTTCGTTAGTGGATTCCTTATCCGTGGAATAATCTTCTCTTTCGACAAACGAACAGTTACCTCGTTCACTTTCGGAAGAACTTTGCCTGGCAGCTTCCGGAGATCTCATAGCCGAAACTCTTTCCAAACTATCGCTGAAATCCTCCAGATCAACATGAAGACTGATGAGCCTCTTCTCCAGCTCTACAGCGAGAGGTGATTTGGGTAACGAATTTTCTTCCTTCAACTGTGCTGCTTCGCCAGGATCCTCTGAAGTCGTGAACGTCGACGCTGCCGAGCTGGTTGAGCTGGCTTCCTCCAAAGAAGTTTCATCTTGAATATCTTCAGTTAACTTGTTTGTTGAATCCGTCTCAGATTGTGCAATTGTTTCATCAGCAATAGAAGCACAAAACTGTGGCAGTGAAGTGTCCTCGATCAGTTGACCTTCCTCCTCTACAGGAGGAACGTGTTCTTGCTCTTCTATTGTTGGTGCATCAAATGTACTGGAGTACCCTTCGGGGGATGATTTTTCACGTTTGCCAGAGTCTGACTCCTCTTCAATAGTATGGAATTCAACGGAACATGAGCCTTGCTTCTCCTGCTCGTTGCGAAGAAGTTCATCGATATTGGTCGTTGACGAAAGAAAACCGTTGATATTTTCAGTAATATCACTGACCCTAGATATAATCTCATCAACGTCCAGGAGACTGCTCTTTTCTTCGATTTTTTCGTCAACTTCCCCGGAGTTTTTCGACAAAGCAATCGATTCGGGTTCTTTTTCGGTAATAGAATTGATAGTGGTACGGAAAGAACTGCTATCGCCACTGGTGTTAGCACCCATTTCCTGTTCTTCTCCTGAATTTTTATATACCAACACGTTTGAATCTTTCGTTGTTGCGCTTGTTCCGCTGCTGTTCAAACCACCGAAGGATTGTTCCAGCAAAGTTTTCATTTCTCTATCATTACTGAATCTTTCCAGAACCCTAGTTTTTGCCTGCTCGTACAGCATTTCCAAATTAGCCCTGGTTAAAGTATAACTGCGCTGGGGTTCATATCTATTTTCCTTGAACCCAGTCAGTCGATACCACAGGCGGTTTAGTTTGCTGCCTGTGGCTTCAACTTGCTCTTCTTCACCGTTTCCACTGCCCTCAACGCCGATTTGCTGTAGTGTCTGCAGACTTTGTTCGATGCTTCGTATGCGACCCAGGGCAACCCTCTGTTCGGCTGCCGGTGCGGTCGATTTCTGATTCGTTTTAGTTCTGTTGTACTGCAAAAGGTTTCGTTCGATTTCCAGAATTTTCTGTTCCTCTCGTTCGAGCTTTTGGTGCCACTCGAGCAGAGCTTGAACATGTTGCCGACGATTCTTTAGCTCCTGCTCGCGTCTCGCCAGCATACTGTGAAATCAAAACAGAAGTTGAATAGATTTGTTAACGAAGCACACACACAAACGCACACACACAAACGCAAATCACACACTAGACGGATCATGGAGCTGTTTCAGATGCAGATGCTGGATACACTGACCGAGTAGCTCATCGGGCGAATACCAATCATCATTGGATGAAATTTTAATGCTTGGGCTGTAGAGTGGGGTAGTAGATGCACTAACCCCAGAGGGTACCGCTTGTTGGAGGCTCTGAATAAACTACATGTACTGATAAATGAAGGTAACGTGAGCATTTTTCGTAAAAATGGACGCAATCCATCATCGACAAAACCTGTACCAGCCCGTCGCTAATGCCGAACATGAACTAGAGAACTATCTGCGGGTTATACCCATAGTGATCGGTTGGCTGAACTGGTAGTATACTGAGAAAGAAGGAGAGTTTTTTCGAGCTTCGATGGACATCCGGAAAGATAGGGAGTTGGTGCCGCAGGCCTTGCAAGCCACCACCATGAAAAACTACTGAGCAATGGAATGGGGAACAACAAAATTCGTACTGGAACAATCGGAATAGACCCATGCGTCGAAAAATTACTATGGATTGGAAACTCGCGACGTAAAACTGCCGATCTCTCAACTTTCAAGGAAGCACTCGAGTACTCTTCGACGTATTGAAGAACCGCAAGTTCGGCGTCGTTAGTTGCTAGTTAGAGTCAATAGGATCGTTGCACTGGCCCCGTAATTTTCCTGGACTCTAACAGCCGGCTGCGAAGTCTGTCGATAAAGAAGGGTAATGTATAAAGACGGTATAAACCCATGGCTTTGGCTTTTTAAGTTCGGCGTCGTAGCGCTGCAGGGGGGTACAGAAAGGGCCTAACCAGCCCCGTCACCAGAGCTGCGGCAACATGCATGAGGTGGGTACGGCTTTCATAGTGACACACAAGATGTGGAAACGGGCGATTGGGTGGTGGCCAATCAATCGTCGGTCACTACCTAGAGATGGTTAAGACGCGCCCAATGTTCTTCGTTATGAACAACATTCAGTACCGACGCCAGCCTCGGTTAAATACCGCGTGGCTGAAGCAGCCAGAAGTCGCTGTAAACCACGCGCATTCACTCGAAGCTGGGTTGCTGGAAAAGATGAGCTGGACGAGGTTCCTCTCGAGGACTGTTGGAATATCATCAAAATAGCAATTAGCAGTATAATAGCAGAGAACATCATCGGGCACGGAATCAGCGAAACGACTGATATGACGATGAATGCAAGAGCATAATGGATGAGGAGAGCGCTGTGCGGGCGACAAACATACGCAGTGTCACTTGTTAGAACGTGGAAAGAAAAAAACAGATCTTCTTCCTCTGGCATAAAAAGCGCTTCTACCAGAAACCAGAATATGTCGGGATAAGAATGGCAGTATTTTGACGGACGATCGTGAGGTTTCCGAAAATTGGAAGCCCAACTTCGACGAACATATGAATGGTGCCTAACCGGAGAATCATGGTGACGGGGACAGAAATTTCTGCGGTGCGATAAACGAGGAAGACGTGTAGCCCCAATGACAGGATTCAGAACAGCTGCCGGAGGAGTGAAAAGAAAAGAGGAGGTTATCTACCCTATCTAAAAGAAGGGCTACCTACAAGGTGCAGTCAGTCCCAAACGGTCAACAATGGATTAAATATTTACACTGCGGCAGATCCTTCAAAAAGGCCGTGAATACAGAATTCCCACGCACCATTTGTTTGTTGACTTCAAAGCTGCATATGATATCGACCGAAAAGAGTTATGGAATCATGGAAGAGAACAGTTTTCCCGGGAAACTAATCCAATTGATTCAATCTACGATGAATGGTACGATGCTGTATTCGGATTTCGAGCGGATTGTCGAGTTCAATCGAATCACACAGAGGGCTCCGTCAAGGTGACGGTCTCTTATGCCTACTGTTCAACATGACGCTACAAGTTGTTATGAACCGAATGGATAGCAACACGCGGGGTGTGATCTGCAACCAATCTAGTCAATTCGACTGCTTCATCGATGACATATATATTATCGCCAGAAAAAAATCGGGTTAAAGATAAATCCGTCTAAACAAAGCATATGCTGGCGAAAATGAAATTCGGAGAAGTATTATCAGCGGAAGTCGTGCTTATTATGGGCTGCACAAGGTATTGCGATAGAACAGAATAAGTTCTTGTACGAAGTGCACCATACAAAACGCTCATTAGACCGGTTGTTCTCTACGGGCATGAAACGTGAACTATGCTCGAGGAGGACTGCAAGTGCTCGGAGTTTTGGAAAGACGATTGCTAAGAACAATCTTCAGTGGTGCACAGAAGAAACGGAGTATGGAGGCGGAGGATCAAACCATAAGCTCGCACAGCCCTATGGCGATCCCAATATATAAAAGTTGGCTAAAGCTGGACGGTTACGATGGGCATGGTATGTTGCAAGAATGCAAAACAACTACCCTGCAAAGATGATGTTTGCTTCGACCCCGGTACGAACGAGAGGACCAGGAGCGCAGCAAACAAGATAGTTAGACCAGGTGAAGCGGGATCTGGCAGAGAGTACATGGTGTCAAAGGAATTGGAAAGCAGTAGCCGACAACCGAGTAAGCTGGAGAAATTTTGTTCTTCAGGTTATGTCTTAGGACGGAAAGCAATTGGCTTAAACCCATTATGACCTGGGCTCCATTGAAAACTCGTGCGCTAGGACATAATGGGTTAAGTAAGTAAGTAACTAAGCAACAAAGTTAGAGCTTACGAACGGAGATAGAAGACGACGACTTTCGACAAGAATCTCTTTGTCCAGGCATTCTGGCACTGGGTACTGAAATACCGATCCTAACTGTGGGCGAGTTGATAGGTATTTAGTGAGGGCATGCGATGCTACCATGGCGAGAAAACTGGAGCCGAGAAATTACCGGCGCCCAGCCTATTGGCGGAGCGAGACACTTAGTAACTTCCGCGCTAGTCGACTCAGAGCCTGAAGAAGCGTCCAGAGAGCCAACTTTGCAGCAAACCATGAAACGCAACTACTACAAGGAGTTGATACCAACCCCTGGGGTGACAAGTACTACATCGTGATGGTGAAAGTCAAAGGTGCTGAGGCTGACTGGTGCTGAGACTTTTCCCGACGCACCACCGTGAGCAAACACTTAGGACACCTAGACAGACGTATTGGAAGCGAATAACAACGGCACTGTGGTTTGTTAGAAACCATGCGAGGGTGGCCGTGAAAATATGGAAGTCATGTAAGGCACCATCCCTAGTTCGGTACACGCCTCAACAGTAGTTCCGTGGGCTTTAGAACAGGTGACCGCGAGCTTTCTAGTGGATTAGACTCCCACACCATGCCACGTTACGTAAACATACATCATTAATGGCCATGCTTTGAACGTTTCCTTACGAGAAAAACACACACATACACATACACACACAACTATTGGTTACTTACTCTTCCAAACTCTCGTTCGGTTCCAGCTCCACACCACGTACGGCTGCCGTCGACAGTTGAAGGTGCGACGAATTTGATATTACCGAAGTCGTCACCAGAGTGGTCATCTTCCGCTGATGCTGCTGAAGTGATGCCAGAATACTGCTCGGATTGGACGCTGGACTAATTTCGGTCAGACCGGACCCACCTCCGCCAGATTTTCGCAGCGAGATAGTACGACTGTTCGATGAAAACGAATTTAACTTATCCATTGACTTCGGTGTAATCGGAGATCGTGCACTGTTTCTTGTTCTAGACGTGTCCAAAGAGTGTTTATGAAATCTGTAAAAAATACGTTCTATTAGTTAAATCTACGAAGTATTTAACTTCAAATGATGCCATTACTTGTTTAGTCCAGCCCGTTCCCTCTCGAGCCGTACGAGAATTGCCCTCTGTTTCTTCTTAATTGCGGAAATCTGCTCCGACATACCGCCCTTCTCCCGATAGCGCTGTTTCTGAAGCTCCAACCAAGCCAACTGGCCTTTTGTTCGATCCAATAAGGCTTTTTCCTTCAAACGAACACGAGTAGCCAACTGTTCGCTTTTTGATTTTTCACTCTGAATTAGCTGATCGTACTGAAAGTATGGTTAATTACGGATTAAATCAACTTTAAACTATCGCACAGTCGTTACTTACCAGTCCGATGGAAGAGTAGCTGAGGTTTGTCTCCGAAACCGTCGTAGACAAAACGGAAATCTCCAAATCAGTCCGATTAAACATTGCCAAAATATCGCTTCCCATCGTGGTATCATTAAGGGGAGCTTCAGCAACCGAACTAGAGGAGCCGCCGGTGCTGGCGCCGGTGCTTGATGGAGCTTTTAGGAACTCAATTTTACTTTCCTTCGCGTCATCGGAAAAGGCTGCAATTCCATTTTGCTTTTCACTGCCTTCTTCCAATATATTTATATTGATAGAAAGCAGACTTTTAGATGCGTCGAGAGTATGCCGCAGAGTTTGCTGTTTATCTATGGTTTCATCGCTAATCTGAGTCTCAATACTGGAGGTGTCTTCTGCGGTAGTTTTCGGCGTTGATCCTTGATCTTGAGCAGCATGGTCTTTAGAGTGACGGTGCAAACTTTCCTCAAATGATGGTAAATATTCCTCCGGCGGAGGAGCATTAGTGTGGTGACTATCGGAATAGTTGAGCGATCTGGTTTCCAGTGAGGTATGAGAATCACTGTTTCCCGTTTTGCTGGGGCTACTTTCGGCGGTGTTCGATGTTGTTGAATTGCTACTGGTGGTAGTGCTTCTGTTCGATGAACTGGGACTAATCTCTTCTGAAGTACCTTTCGCCGATGTAGATACGTTGGTAAGGGTTTTCTGAACTTCGGATCGCTCGAAATCTTCACTGTAGTTTGAATTGATAGTTGATGCATTGGGTACTGACGGAACTGGGGTTGTTTGAGTCATTTCATCTCGGATTTTAATGCGATCACCAACAGTTATTGGTGCTGGAGGTTTTTGAAGCGCAGAGTAGAGTTTTTGATTAACTTGAATGACTTGAGCTAAGCTTCGATTAAAGGCTTCTAGCGCTTTTTCGCAAGATTGCAATTCCCGTGGAGATTTATCGCGTTTTCTGGCAGAATCACGCACAAAGTTTCGCTGCTTCTCGGAAGTATTTGCACTAAGTTTGCTTTGTTCCAGATCCTCTTGGACATAGCGGGAAGTAAAAGACATTCGATCAGGAATCAAATCAGCATCTGGCATATCAGTGCCACGGTGAAAGTTTATGCTACGTTCTAAAGGCTGCAGGTTGTCACCCGTTATTTTAAGATTTGAGATTCTATCAACGGATAAAGGACTTATGGGAGCAATATTGGGTTTATGGTGGCATTTATCGACGTTTTGTGCAGCTGCAATTGATGGTTCAGGAAGGTCAAGTTTTGTACTGCTTAGCGGCGGCAGTGGTAAGACAAAATCCGACTTTATTGAACTTATTTCTGATGTAGTATTCGACTCTGACTGTTGATAAACAGAAGAGATATGCTGATCGCTTTTGCTACCTTCCACGGAGAGTTTGTGAATATAAGGCACTGATTTTAGAGACTCCAGGTAAGCAAGGCACTTTTGACTGTTGGTGGAGTTGCTTTGTTTGCATGGAATAGGCACTTTCGTTTGCTGTTTAGGAATTACGGACTCTTCAAGTTGAATATACGGCTCGCGATTCAAATTTCGAATCGCCTCCAACTTTTTGCGAACGGCTATTATGAATGGATACGGATCTGGTTGAAGCAACGTATGTTTCAACCATGCCGGAGTTACTTTGCTCTCCTTCTTTTCATTCGTAATCTTTGTTGGTGGTTGCAAAGACAAATCTGACCGTAGCGTCACGGCGGGTACTTCTAATTTCAATTGTTGTTCAACAGTATCAATAGTGATTTCGTGATTTGATCTATCGATAGCTATTTCATTTTCTTTTTCAGGGGATTTCCTTTCTACATTCACTGGCGGTGTTTTACTTCTTAGTGGGCTAGTCAGCACATCCAGCAAAGCTACTTCGTCCGGCTTCCGCATGATCCCCATTTTCTCCGACAAATTTGGTTTCAAAAGTAGCGATGACCTTTTGCCGGTTTTATTACTTTCAGAAACATCCGACTTTTTGCATTGAGTCGCAGACCCCTGCGACGAAGAGGGCACTTGTAAGGAAGAGACAGATGAACTTTTGCGTAATGGTTTAGTTGGCGGGGTCTTTAGTGGTCCTCTTGAAATTGAACCTAGCGGTTGCTTACTACCAGCAGACGAAGGTGGTGCTTCCGAGAGGGAACGTTTTCTTCCTTTCTGAACATTTTTACTGACCAACATTCGGCTGTTTTTCCGAAGTTCTTCGAGTCGTTTTCGGATGATATCCTTCTCGGCCGTTTGTGGAGCGCTAGATTTCTTTTCTTGCTTTCTTTTTGCCTGTTGTTTCTCGATGAATTCCCGAGCTTTTTGCGGATCGTATGATTTTTCTTTTTTGGGCTCTTCCGTTGGGGGTCTTTTGCTATCCATTGATTTTGGACGCGGCGCCGGTTTTCGAATGTTTCCTGTTGGCGGTGGAGCCGGCATCTTATCCGTTGACTGTTCAGTTGAAGCTGAACTACTTTTTTCAACAGATTCCTTTCTTGATTTCAGTTCGCTTGTAGAAGAAGAAACGGCTCCAGAGTGTGGATCACTGTTGCTGGTGACAATAACATCAGAATTGATTTCTACAAGTTTCTTGGAATTATCAGATCCACTATTGATTGATTTGGGAGTTTCTATATTGTTCTGAAAAAGTAAGCAACATTTGAATTCAAAACTTCTGGTAGTTAGTGAGGCTACGTTTTTTTTATAAAACTTACCCTATTCTGAACATTTAAGTTTTCCAGTAGAAAGTTTTGAAATTCGCTGCTTACTTGGTTTCGTTCGTTCTTCTTGTCTTCAAACTCAGCAATTAATCGCTCGGCTTTAGGCAGTGGTTTTATTGTGTACTCTTCTTGTGGTTGATTAATATTTCTATCATAGGTTTTCTCTTCGTTACCCGTTAACGCTGAGCTTGTAAATGTTGTAATAGACTTAATAACCATCGGTGTAATTTTTCTTCTTGGGCTCGTTGGGCGATCTTTAAGCACAAGTTTTGTGATCTGCACGGTGTTTTTCTTTCTAGGGGAACCTAATTGAAGATGTTCCGAACTGCGTTCGCGAATTATCTGAACTGAAGTGAGTAAATTGGTATCTTCAGGGTCAGTCATGTACCTATAATGTATGTATACCTACCAGCACTTTTCCTTATAGGAACATCTTCCAAAGAATGAATCGAGTAGGTAGCTGAATTGTGACTGTGCTTTTCAGCACCTGAACGACTTTCCGAATCGGTAGACATTCTTTTTCTAATTTTATCTTACTTTTCAGAATGGAATCAAATAGCCATACTTTTTCAATTACTGAGACAAATTTAAAACAAAGACACTTTTTGCTTCAAAAACACCAATATTCTAACAAATTATAATGTGCACCCTTGTAGCCACAAAACCAAAGCTACAAAATGGAACAAATTTCGCGGAGGTTTTAAACCGAATGTGCTACTTTTATCGTGAATATTTCTCTGCCGGTCACAAACGCGCTGTGCTTCGCCATTTCTTGAAGTTTAAAATGTTTGTGTTCTGTAGTAACCCGACAACGGTCTTCCTGCGATTTAAGGATATGCAACGAAACGCGAAACTAGCAAAACAAGTTTTTCTCTGACATTTTTCTTTGCTGCTGCCTTCGTTGGCGTTACGAAAACCGTTACCGACCTGCGTTACCGGTTGCGCTCTTCTGAATGATGCACGCAGCCATACACTGGTAAATATTTCAATCTATAAGATGGTTGAATCAATTTACAGGTGAATTTAAAAATTAACTTGGGCACGAGCTATCAGTCGAAGTTTGAAATATCGACCCGTAAACTACAATGTTACTCAGACGCTAGGGGCTTCTCACTAGATTTATATTAAATATATTCACTGCAAATGCTGCAATCACTGCAAATATCGCTTTGCATCCACTGTTGCCGCCAATAAAAAAAATTTGCAGCAAAAAAATCTCGCTTGCATTTTTGCAATGAATGCAAATGATGTAAAAAGTTAATGCAAAATTGCGAAGTGAGACACCCCTTGCTCAGACGCTTTAAAATGGGTCACCAGCCGCCAACTTGTCAACACGGAAAAATTGTGGTTTCAACCAACGCATAGTGTAGTGACCGAAAAAACGGAACTTTTTGTTGCCGCTGTTCTAAGGGGTAAAAAGTGACTTTTCTTATGTAAAAAATCACGAGAAATCGATTGGTGAAGTAGCCCGTTTTACCCCATTCACCCCTTTTTTAATAGTTTTGAAAAGATCATGTACAAAATTCCTCTGATTTGAGATTCTATGGTTAGAAAAGAAGAAGAATGTTAGGAAAAAGGGTATATGAACAATTTTATTTTAGTGCAAGATAATCTAGTAGTCTGTCCTATTTTACTCAAGTTTTTTGTATCACAGGCAAAATGCCAATTCGATACTTTCATCAGAGATTTTCAAGAAGACATGCCTGTTGGGAAGGTTGAAAAAGTCAGAAGATCGAACGATAATCAAACTTTTCACTAAAATGTGGTGTAAGGGAATGTTTTGCCTTGTTTTCCCTACAACGTTTACTGAAATTTGAGAATGTATTAATAGGAAAAGGAACAAATAAGAAAGCCAAACAAACACTTTATTTGAACAGTAGATTATTCAACCGTTATACGGCTAATGTTTAGGAATCAAGCGCAATCAAGCAATTATACAGCAAAAATGTTTGTTGGGAGTGATGCTATTTCGTTCAAATTTGGTGTGTTTGTTCCTAGTCGAAAAATTTTAGACCCATATTTTTTTTTATTGGACGCTTAGCCCCTTGCTGAGTTAGGGTGGCTTAAAAAATCATCATGTTTGTCCTTCATTTTTTGTTCAAAGTTTCAAAGTTTTTGTTGCTTGGAATGCTTTGAGCTACAGTCGAATACATTGTCTAAAAAGCTGATTGAAATATCTTTTATTTAGAACCAAAATCATTAAAATCGGTTCAGAGGTTCAAAAGTTATGAAGTTTTGAATGAAATAAAATCGATTTTTGAAGCCACCCTTATTCACAAAGGGGCACCCTAAGCGTCTAATAAAAAAGTATAGGTCTAACATTTTTTAACTAGGAACAAACACCAAATTTGAACGAAATCGGAGCACTTTCACACTAGCTCCTTTTTCTATCAAGACATTCTCAGATTTCTGTAAAAGTTGTAAGGTAAAACAAGGCCCTTACATGACATTTTAATGAAAAACTTGATCGTCGTTCGATCTTCTAACTTTTTCAACCTGCCTAACAGGCATGCCTTTCTAAAAATCTCTGATAAATTCGATACGAATTGGCATTTTACCTGTAGTACAGAAAGCTCGAGTAATATGGGGCAACAAAAGTCACTCTTTACCCCTTAAAAATAGCGGCAACAAAAAGTTCCGTTTTTTTTCGGTCGATTCTGCCCACTGAGCAACGTATAGCAGTCGGCTTACTTTTTCTGCTATAGGGAAGAATAAATGCTTGATGTGAAAAATTGAGAGCTTCCTCTTCGCTAAGCCTATATTTTTGGCCTACCCAGGTAACCAATAAGCATTACCAAAGCAACTTAAATGCAAGCCACTAACCATTTAAGTTGCCTTAAATGCTACTTAAATACTATTTTGGCAAAATATGCGGCTACTTTACTGCTAGCCCACTTATAGTGCTGACAATGCTTGTTTGCAGCTAGTTACCGACAAAAAGAATTTAAATACAATTGTGGATGCCAATTTACAACATTTATGCAGTTAAAAGGCTGATAAACAGCAACCTGTTGTATAAAACGCCAGGGATGCTAATAAACGATTGATTTACTGCTTATACTAATGCTTATTGGTTATCTGGGTAATATCAAGAATTTACAGTTTGCCTGAAGCTACATTTTTCGCATTAAGCATTTATTCTTCCCTAACAATTGAAAATTTATAACTTTTGGACTACTGTATGGATTTTAACGACTTTGGTACCAAATAAAACTTGTTTTAACGAGCTCTGTAAAAAATACGGGGTTGAAGCTAAAAGTTTTCCGTAATCGCAAAAAAAATAAAAGATATTTGTTTTTTTTCGTATTTTTATGCCATGCAGATCAAAAAGACCCCCAATTTTTTCTGCTGTAACATTTCAAAAATTAGGAGGCGTATTATTTTTAGACTTTAAAGAAATTAAATTGCGAAAATGCGATGGAGACACATAGTATTTTGTTTTTGTCTGAAATATTGGTAAAGAAATATTTATTTTTTGAATTTCTTTGGCACAGACGAACCAGAAATATATGTTTCTTTGCTTTTTCAAATTACTTGCCTAAAATAGGGATTAGTATAGCGAAAGCCCTGGCTGGTAAACAGCTGAATAATGCGTACCGTCGGTGCCTTGTGCACGTGTAGGCATAAAATAGATCCTGCAGTGGTTCATAGTCTCTTATTCAGCAACTCCTATGCCTACCTCCTCGTGGTACAAGCCAGGATACGAGCAACTTTGGTGGAGATTGTGTAACCTACCCTGGTGGAATCCAAGGTCGTATGCCGATAGGAAAGGAGGGCTCTTTTGCGCTTCGTTGGCCCTCCGGTGAAATAGGGGGCCGGTGTAGCAGGTTTTGCAAGCCGTCAGCAAGAAAAATACTAAAACACGGAACGAAGAACAATGAAATTCTTACTGGAACAACCGGAATAGACCAACGCGATGAAAAAGGACTATGGATTGGAAACTCGGGACGATGAACTGCCGGTCTTTCAACTTCCAAGGGAGCACTCGAGTGCTCTCCGTCGTATTGAAGAGCCGCAAGTTCGACGTCATAGCGCTGCAGGAGGTGTGCTGGAAAAGCTCAACGGTACGTACGGTCAGAGATAGACATACCATCTACCAGAGCTGCGGCAACACACGAGCTGGGTACAGCTTTCATAGTAATGGGCGAGATGCGGAAACGGGTGATTGGGTGGTGGCCAATCAATCCTCGGATGTGCAGGTTGAGAATCAAGGGCCGATTCTTCAATATAAGCGTCATCAATGTGCACAGCCCTCACCTCAGAAGTACCGATGACGACAAGGATGAGTTCTACGCGCAGTTGGGGAGTGAATACGACCGCTGCCCAAAACATGATATCAAGATCGTCATCGGGGATTTCAATGCTCAGGTCGGCCAGGAGGAGGAATACAAACCGGTGATTGGAAGGTTCAGCGCACGCCAGCGGATCAATGAAATGGGCCTAAGACTTATCGACTTTGCAGCCTCCAAGAATATGGCCGTACGTAGTAACTTTTTCTAGCACAGAATCCATCACAAGTACACCTGGAGGTCACCAAATCAGAAAGAATCACAGATCGACCACGTTTTGACCGACAGTCGGTACTTCTCAGACATTATCGACGTCAGATCCTATCGAAGCGCTAACGTTGACTCGGGCCACTACCTAGTGAAGGTTAAGATGCGCCCAAGACTCTCCGTTGTGAACAACATTCGGTACCGACGCGACGCCAGTCTCGGTTAGATCTCGCGCGGACTAAAGCAGCCAGACGTCGCCGCAAACTACGCGCATTCACTCGAAACTGCGCTGCCAGAAGAGGACGAGCTGAACGAAGCCCCTCTCGAGGACTGTTGAAACACTATCAAAACAGCCATCAGCAGTGTAGCGGAGAGCTCCATCGGGCATGTGGCCCGGAATCAGCGGTACGATTGGTTTGATGATTAATGTAGGAGGGTGATGGATGAAGAGAACGCTGAGCGGACGGCCAAGATGCGCAGTGCCACACGTCAGAACGTGGAAAGACACAAACAGAAGAAGATGCAGCAAAGTCAAATCTTTCGGGAGGAGAAGCGCTACCTGGAAAAGCAGGAATATTAAGAAACGCGAAAGTTCTACCAGAAACTGAACGGAGCCCGCAAAGGCTTTGTGCCGCGAGCCAAAGTGTGTCGGGATAAGACTGGCAGTAAACTGACGGACTATCGTGAGGTGACCGATAGGTGGAAGCAGCACTTCGACGAACACCTGAACGGCGCCCAGGTGGAGTACCATGGCGGCGGGGCGATTTCGACGGTGCAACAAACGGGGAAGAGGTACCAGCCCCAACGATAGGCGAAGTTAAGGAGGCCATCATACAGCTAAAGAACAACAAGTCAGCTGGGAAAGATGGCATCGGAGCGGAGCTTATTAAAATGGGACCAGAAAAGATGTCCGTTTGTATAAAACGGCTAATTGTTAGAATTTGGGATACGGAACAGCTACCGGAGGAATGGAAAGATGGGGTTACAGGGATACCTCGATATAAGACAGCCTCGTTATAAAACAACCTCGATATAAGACAATTCGATATTAAACAATTTTTGTCTTATATCGAATCAATCCCTTTGACATAGCTGGTAACGATACCAGGACTAATTTTCCATTCCAATATCGGTGCCATGAAGATGTTCATTATTTCAAAATAACCCTAAACATTGTAAAAAAAACTAATAGTTCAAAAAATAAGAAATAGTTCAAAAAACGTAGACACACAACACAGAGCAAAATTGGCGACCGCTAATGCAATTTTTTTGAAAGAATCGTGTTTCGATATAAGACAATTTCAATATAAGACAACTTTTTGAAATCAAAAATTGTCTTATATCGAGGTATCCCTGTATCTGCCCGATCTATAAAAAGGGCGACAAGTTAGACTCTGAGAACTATCGAGCGATCGCCGTTCTCAATGCCGCTAATAAAGTGCTGTCCCAAATCATTTTCCGCCGACTATCATCAATTGCGAACAGATTTGTGGGAACTTAACAAGCCGGCTTCGTCGAAGGTCGGTCTACAAAGTAGAATCAATATATATAGAATGCCAGTGTCGCTGTTTTTCTACAGGACTCATTGTGGTAAACATGATGCTAACAATCTGTATCAAGTCTGTGAATCGGGAACTTCATTGTCAAAGTTGCTTATTGTTATTTATCTGTTCTTTATCTGTGCGCTGGTTGGTGCTGTCATCAGTGCGCTCATCGCTGTGTTTTCATGCCAGTGAAATGCTTTTAAACGCTCATTTTTTTTTTCGTCCGGATGAATTGAATCCCCCAACTGTGTCTTTTTGCACCGATTTTTTCAGAAATATGAAGCAAGCAAAGTTTATAATTACATTACTTGGCAGCCATATTCGAAATTTTAAACTGGTTGTCAAAGTTTGACAATGAGATTCCCCTTTTGCTGAATCTCAGGCACACACATATGCAAGTATAATGTAAATACATTATCTGGATATGTATGATATGATGTTTGCCACGCGCACTGCAGCGACACTGGCATTCTATATATATTGATTATACTGTCTACAACGGATCAAATATTTTCACTGCGGCAAATCCTCCAAAAGGGCCGTGAATGCAGAGTTCCCACGCATCATTTGTTCGTTGACTTCAAAGCCGCATATGATACCATCGACCGGAAACAGATATGGAAAGAGCTCATCAAACTGATTAAATCTGCACAGTGCTGTGTTCGGATTTCGGGTGGATTTTTGTCAAGTTCATTCGAATCACACAGAGGGCTTCGTGAAGGTGATGGTCTTTCATTCCTGCTGTTCAACATAGCGCTACAAGGTGTTATGAACCGGGCAGATATCAACACGCGAGGCACGATATTCTACAAATCTAGTAAATTCGTCTACTTTGCCGATGACATGGATATTATCGGCAGAACATCTTTGGCGGTGGCTGAACAGTACACCAGACTAAAGCGCGAAGCAGAAAAGATAGGGTAAAAGGTAAATACGTCTAAAACAAAGTACATGCTGGCCAGCGGAACCGAGGCCGAACGACACCGCTTGTGCAGTAGTATATTGATCGACGGCGATGAGTTTGAGGTAGTCGACGAATTTGTCTACCTTGGCTCACTGGTAACGGCGGACAATGATACCAGCCGTGAGATTCGGAGGCGTATTATCAGCGGAAGTCGTGCTTACTATGGGCTTCACAAGCAATTGCGGTCGAGCAGACTAAGTCCCCGTACCAAGTGCACCCTGTACAAGACGCTTATTAGACCGGTTTTTCTCTTCGGGCATGAAAAATGGACAATGCTCAAGGAGGACCTGCGAGTGCTCGGAGTTTTCGAACGACGAGTGCTAAGAACGATCTTCGGCGGCGAACAGGAGAACGGAGTATGGAGGCGGAGGATGAACCATGAACTCGCACAGCTCTATGGCGAACCCAGTATCCAGAAGGTGGCTAAAGCTGAACGGATACGATGGGCAGGCATGTTGCAAGAATGCTGGACAACTACCTTGCAAAGATGGTGTTCGCCTCAATTCGCCGGTTATTTATTAAATTATTTATTAACCTTTAAGTTTCTATCAACAGAAGTAACACGAACCCACCAACACAGCGAAAACAGATAATTGAATTATGTTCAGAAGTCGCGTCGATTTCTATCTCAAATAACAAGTAAGATGGTAGGTATAGCAAAGGTTCCTTTCACTAGTAGGTGCGTTAAATCGGTTTTATCTATCTAGAAAGTAAATGGAATACAGCAGCATTTATCAGAAAACATAATTCAAGTACGCTTTCAAATAGTCTAAATTAATTAGATTTATTGGCCAATTATACAAATTTTCTACTATTATCACCTACCTATCACCGCACCGGTATTCGGTATTTAATAACGAATCTTTCTCGAACTGCTGATGTCATCCCATGTTGCCTTATTACTTTAGAATTCTAACCTAACATTGAATGGAAAAAGGCAAAATTTAAATCTGATAATGGCCTCTCCATTTTACCTGTTTTGCATTTTATGAGTGTCAATGACTTCAAAATGTAGATATTCGACTTTGCACGTGTGCTTGAAAGGTTCGGTAGACCTCAACAACTGAAATGGCGGCAAACTGACCAACCGTACCTACTGATCTTTAAATATCATCTCCTGCCAGCTGTAGTATAACTAATATGCACAAATAATACAGAAGCAATTACATTGATATAAATTATGCTTTACTCTTAAACGGTCGGTGACATATACGGTAATGATTCTGTATCTAAATGCAAGAAACGGTACGTTTCCCTTTGCTGTCAGAAGCCGGTTGTTTAGACTGATTCACGTTTTATTTAAAAACGCGCATGTCGCTGTTACTGACTCTCAGTTTCCTCCAGCTACATATTGGGCTCGTAATCGTATCACGACTACTGAACCAATCTAATGGCTTAAACCGTGATCACACATTACTCAAAGATGAGCTCGGCACTTGTGTGTAAATTATAAGGTAGGTTTAAAGATTACTAGGGAAATCGATTTATTTAATCTCCCAACGAGATAGTAATAATAAGTTACGACCATGCCATTTGCGGTGGGTGGATGTTTGTTGACTCGCTCTGTCCAACGCAAACAATTAATGGCCCATCAAGGGTATCCTTTTCAAAATGACCGGCCAACGCCGGCGCGGAATGGCAAGTTAATGCGTTAATGCGTCCATAGTAGCTGCTAATTTTAACAAATAATGAATAAGATACACGTATGGGTATGTGTACTTCATGAATCTCGTAACCGAAAAGATCTTGTTAGCCTTCGGTTGATATTAATTTACCTTTGGAAAATGTGCGCTATGTATAGCTGGTTGTGCTCGCGTAAGCGATTGCATTATAATTAAATGCCTTAACTCTCCTCGTAATGATCTGTTTTTGACGCCTGCATTCGAACGATGTAGCTACTGCAGTTTGCTGCCCTGCCACACCGCATCGTGCTGAGAAGAAACAGCAGCTCAAATGCAACGCAAATTGTAAAAGCGAAATACTTTCAGTGGCATGTTATTTTAAAGAGGCTGCCATGTCCATCATTTACCCGATGTCGTCTCACTGTGCCAGCTCATCGGGTGGCATGTGGTCGAAAGTAAGTTATATGAAGTGGACACTCGAAAGTAGTTCACATTAGTCGTTAAATTGTAAAATGTTATACCATGCAAACCGCATGCAAGTGTTTTATGAAGCCTCAATTAAGATATTAATTACGAAAAACAACTTGACCCGATGGGTAATTAATAACTAATCCAGCAAAAAGATGTTGGGTCAGTAATTTCAAGAATTTATTCTAGATTGAGAATCCGATACGCCAATAAGCCAATATATCTTGCGGTATAGATCGAATCTACGCACGCTGGCTGACAGTATACTTGCTACCGCTAGAATGGGCAAATATTGACCATATGACATATGAGATGACGCGGTATTTCGTGTAATAGATGGCTGACTTTTGCTAAGCTAATTGCGTGTTGCGAACGCTGCGAAGTGTGTTCATGGTCCGGTGGGATAGCGAAGGCTTCCATAGTAATTGAATTAATTACTACACAACTTATGAGTAGGTTGCAAATGTGAAAGATGAATTTCACATTATTGTTATTAGTGTCGGTAGTATTTATTGACCGCATCCAGTGGCTGTTTTTAGTAACAGCTGGAATTAACTTCACACTTAGACGGCTTACAAGCGCATAAAGGTAGTTTTAATACGATAATCAATATTATTAAGTCAGTTATAGATGCAAGTCTTGCGTCTGTTACGTGAGGACGGAAACGAAAATGGAAAAGCAAGAGCTTGTAAGCGCTCATGCTTTTTGTTGGACATATGGAAAGATCAGAAAGTTAAATCAGCAGAGATATTTCATTTTTTCTGAACAATATTTAAATTACTATTGATATCTAGTAAATGTTTCACTTCACACTACTCGTGTACACGGCTCGTACTGAATAAAGAACTCGACTGCACTCCACTCGGTCTCGGCACTCGCAAGTTAGTTTAAATGAGGTCGAGCTATCTTACATGTCGGCCCCCTCTGTTTTTGGAACTGGTGGGGTGTTTGAAAGGAACAGAATTTCACCGGATTGCCTTCGGGCACCCTTGCAACGTCTTCTGACCATGCTCGTCGTATCACACCGTCAATAGCGATACTAAATAAAATACAGGACATTCCATCGCGGTCTGCGCGATTCGAAGGGACACGAATAACTTTGATCAGCCGCGTCAGCGTGTCCGGAAAACCCCGGTGTCCGGACGCGAGCCGATACATTCGACTGTACCGTATTCTACCTGGAAATCGAGGAAAACATAATGGGTGGATACGTTCGTGGTTTTCTTAAAGGTTTCGCCTGATCCGTAGTAGCGTGACTCATTATAAAGCCTGCCTGATAGTGACCCATGAACTCTCTTGCTATTAATAATACACGACGTAACAAGATCTGCTTGTAGGCAGTGATATTCGGTGAGCGTTATACTGCGGTAATTACATTAATCATCGCTATTTTTATAGATGGGACAAACCACTGTTTTGAACCACTACTCGGGTAGTTTGTCCTCCTCCCAAATCTGGGTTTCAAAATCATCCTTCTTTTCTCGCTAATTTTTTCTTTGATCAAAACAATTATGTCGGCATCCTTGTTGCCAGTTTGGCTGTCAGAAAATTATGTGAAATAAATCTGCCACTCTATTTACAGAGGGTTTGGCGATTTGAAAGTCTAACACCGAATTATTTTACTGTATTTAGTCGATTTTATCGCCAGCGCATGTTTATTCATAAAAATAGAAAATATTATTTAACTGTAGCACAGACGAACAGACATTACACTCATTCTCCCATTCGTCGCACGCCGTAATAGTCATTTAAAATTTATTGTTGGGTTTCCCATATTCATCAAAGTGGCGCTTCTTAACGAAAGGAGGGGAATGGTCCATTTTATCATTTATTATTTATTTGATTCCTCTGACCATCCGGTCTCCATGAATTTATGGTAGGATGGGGAAAAGCCTCCTTGAGGTGAAACCCTCCCCAAGTAGTCCGGTCATACGGCCTCTGAGAGACATGAGATGATCACCAATCGCTATTTTGTCGAGTGCTGATGTTTTTTGATATGCGACACGACATACTTTACTGATGCTGAAATGTCCCTTTATGGGAACCGGTTCCGGATTTATAGTGTCCCCCCGGATCCGGATGGCGCGCACCATAGCTCATAACTGCAGCAAAGTAACTGATATGACCACAGTCGATGATATGTTTACAAAAATTAACAGATTTCAAACAAATTTTAAATATTTAGCAACTTTATCTAAAAAAGCAGTGTCTCGGTCCCCCAAGGAACTCCGGAATAACTCCGGGACCATATGACATATGGCCATTATCTATAGATATTATGAAAATAGAAAATATTTTCGGCAAAATTCCGAAATTGGGTGAAAAAATATTGAAAGATGAAAAAGTTATGGCCATTTTGGTAAATTTTCCGGTGCTAAAAATGATGTAGGCCTTAGAGGGGTTAATATTGACTTGTGCAAGAAGATGGGGAGCATCAATTTTGCTAGTTACAAGCTTTCCAATAATAACGGTTCTGGAAATGTCACGCCTTTGCGCAAGTGTTTCCATGTTAAGTAGTTGATAACGCGGTTCGTATGGGGGTAATTGTATTGGGTTACGACAAGGTAGAGATCTAAGAGCACTACGTAAAAATCTGGACTGTACAGTTTCAATTCTGCTTTATCCAAACATTTGGGGCATAGGGGCTCCAAATTACTGCTGAAGTTTCCAAAACAGGGCGAACAAGGGAGTAATACAGTGCCCTCAAACAATATGGGTCAGTGAACTCTTTGCCAATTCTGGTGATGAAACCAAGGTTTATATTTGCCTGTGCAATGATCGATGAGCAGTGATCTCTGAAGGACATGCAAGAGTCCAACAGAACCCCAAGATCTTTAAAAGTTGACACTCTTACTAGCGGGTGACCAGAAATAGTGTAGTTCCATAGAATGGATGTTTTTTTGCGTGTGAAGGAGATTACGTAGCATTTACTTATACTTAGGATCAGCTGATTGTAGGAGCACCATCCAAATAAATCGTCGAGATATCCTTGCAGTTCAATACAGTCTGCTATGGATCGTATCGCAAGAAACAACTTGAGGTCGTCCGCATATAGTAGCCTGCATCCTTGCGGGATGATAAAACAGACATCGTTGAAAAATATAGAGAATAGCAGTGGCCCGAGATTGCTTCCTTGAGGTACCCCTGATGGATTGACGAAATTATACGATTCATTGTTTCCGATCTTTACAGTAAGTGAACGGCTAGCCAGGTATGATTTAAGCCATTCTACGAAGCTATACGAAGCGCCCAGTCGAGCAATCTTCGCCACCAGAATGGACTCGGTCAAATGCAGCTTTAATATCTGTATAGATGGTATCTACTTGCGCGCCGTCTTCCATATGTTTAATACAGTGTGAGGTAAACTGAGCCAAATTAGTAGTTGTTGATCTACCAGGGAAGAAGCCATGTTGATCGATTTAGCTTCATGTAACATAATTTTTCCTACTAATATTTCGAAAAGCTTGGAGGTAGTACACAAAGAAGTTATACCTCGGTAGTTTGCAATGTTCTGCTTATCGCCCTTTTTGAAGACTGGAAACATTACAGATTTTTCCCAACATGCCGGGAATACCAGCTTGCGATAACGATTTATTGAAAATCATTCTCAACGGGGTGCAGCGGGCAGTCGCGCATTTTTTTAATACTACTGCGGGAATTCCGTCAGGTCCACATGAGGCTGATGACTTCAGCTTACCGATCGCGGCAATAATATCATCATCCCCATAAAAAATACTGGGCAAAATGTGCGTGACGATATTTTTTGTTGATCTATCTTCCTTGATTTATGTCTTTTTGTCTGTGTAGTCTCCTTAAAGATAATGATCAACGTACCAATTACCTAATTAGGCTTTTGAATAAACCATCGCAAAGTGATGCCGTGTGATCTACATTCGTTTGCCTATTTTATGTTTCTTTTTTATGTTTTTGCTAAGGTTTTTTTAAAGCTATGATTTGTTGTATACTGCACAATCCAAATAAGCAGTGAAGTAGATTACAAGTAGTAATCAAAACAGGTGTATTTATTTGCTCGTACCTATACGTAGGTACTTAGTTAAGTTGAAAAGGTAACTTTTTTATTGTTTCTTTTATTTCAAATCCTCATTAGGCTAGCTTTTATTAGGCTTCAAAGCGGTGTAGAGTGAATGTAGAGTGTAGTTTGTCATATGAGCAGCTAAATGTCACTTTCGAAGGATTGTTTGCGATGAATTGATATACTGAACCTTACGCGTGAAGATCACTTGATTATGACATACGCTACAAATACAATATAAGTATGTAGACCATTTCAGTTAGCAATAAGAAAGTTTATTGCACTGCGGTCAAACAAACATTGTGCAAACAAGAGTGGAAACACGCTATAATTAACGTGGCAAGACAGATCTGAGTCACCTAAAAATCACTACAGCTGCAGCTGGTGTTGCAAAAATTAAAACATTAATTTTCCGTACCGTGAAGCCAATCGAATCCGTTCGTTAGAGCCGCAGACAGTCCGAAACCGCATCGTAGCTAGTAGGTACCCTGGCTGGATTGACTGACCTTCCGAAAGTGACTTTATTCGCGCAGGCGCACGCGCGGGGGTTCCGGTCGTGGGAATGTTTTGGCATTCCCTAAACAGTAAGCTCC
Organism: Sabethes cyaneus; assembly: GCF_943734655.1. Lineage (NCBI taxonomy): Eukaryota > Metazoa > Arthropoda > Insecta > Diptera > Culicidae > Sabethes > Sabethes cyaneus. The sequence goes on from NC_071355.1 coordinate 208,423,571, forward strand.
GGTCGTCGGTTCGGTGGCCGGATGGTGAACAATACATTCTATACCTAGTGGGTGAGGTCAGCTGCAACTCGGTAAACTCAGAACTCGAAAACGAAAAGTAGAGCGGGGCTACTGGCGATCATGAATTATGTGCTTGGTCCTAGGCTAGTTTCTGCTCACCTTGTCATCATCAGCTGCAATCGGGGTTTAATTTCCAATGTCTGTAAAACCTCTGTCAAGGCGACGGCTTGACAATGGTCAGCAACGGAATTGTTAATTGCGGATTCGGATTGTTCTCGGGTAATGTTATGCTATGTAGAGTCAGTTTAAGTTATGGCTTCGAGTAAGATAATTCAATTTGTGTTCTATGGTCTATTTTTAAATTCAAACATCTTGTTATTTTTGATTCTAGAAATGTTAAGCAACTTTTAACCAACCATCAGCCATTCATACCGCGATTCGATTCACGTCAACTTAGAGAGCAGTTTGTAGCCAATCATTTCTTCGTCCAATAAGCAATTGAAATTATGGCAAAATGCTTCAAAGCAGTGCAATATCGCTCCGCCAAATGCGACATCAACAAATGGTCGGTATGATTGCGACTGCATTCTGTCGTCTGTGCACCGGTGAGTTCCTGCCATTTTCAGGAGAATCTAAACTGACACCAGATAACATTCCACCCGAGACGGCATTTTTCAATCGCCTTTGACCGTCCGTCCGTCCGTCGCTCGATACAAAGTAGCAACATGCGCACCAAGGCGACGACGGACGCTGCCGCGGTGGCCCGGCCCGTGTGCGTTGAATTGAGCGTAGGTACATTTGAATGGCGGGGCGGAGCACTCAAATTAATGGAGCAATATATTGAGAAAATTGATTCGCGAATCTCGGCCTCTGTGTGAACCCTTAGAGTACGACAGCACTTTGATTTTATGAAAGATAATTTATTTACTATTAGGTACGAGGTGGCAACACGGGCAACCAACAGTAAGTACCTGCCGTCCGAACTGTGGGATGAAACCGAAATTTAGGTGGACAGAAGTAATTATGCTAAAACCATAGTATCTTGGAAAAAATTGTTTACAACTTGGGGTTAACCACTTAGCTGGTTTCGAGGTACGATGCTGGTTTAACAAGCCAGTCGTACTCTAATAGACGGCTGCGAAGCCTGTCGATAAAGAAGGGTCAGGTCTTAGAAAGGACGTTTAATCCCACGGCTTTGATTTGTTTACAGTCGGGTGGCTTTTCGGGTGAACTTTTTCATGGCTTAAGTTAGTGGAACAAAATTTTCAGTAAATACATACCTGTTGCCTCGGAACTTAAGAAGCTAGCGATTTGATTCCGTTAAAGAAAATGCCCGTTTTTTATTTATCTTAAAGTTCTCAGTGAAAAACCTGATTTGTGAGAAATTTCTCCTTTTCCTTTTTTCAATCCTGTTTTTTCTTCCTTTTTGTCCCGGTTTTTAACTTTCCTGTCCAGTTTGCCCTCATTTCTTTAATGCTTTTCCCTTTTTATCTTAGTTTTCTTCATTTCTTTTCCGTTCTTCATCTTTTTCTGTCCAGACCTCGTCCATTGCCTCGTTTTCCCTCTTTTTTTTCTCCCGTTTCCTTCTTTTCCATCCTTTTTTCTTTCGATACCCAGTTTTTCTAACCATTTTGTCATGTTTTTTCTTACGAATATGTTTTTTCATGCCAGTTTTTATTCTATTTCTCTCTTGCGATTTTCCTCTTTATCGTTTGTTCATCCAAGTAGCAATTCTAAAGTATCTAGGTTTTTCGGAATTTGAATTTGAGCCTCTGGTTTTATCCTGATGCTGGCAATACCACAACGATACAAGTCAAAAATTACTTAAAGCTAGCTATAAAACCATAATAAACCGGTCAATAAAATATATTTATAGTTTTTTATTAAAAGTGGAGGAGCGTTTGGTGACTATGATATTGCGAAACTTCGATGTGAGGCCAAAAATATATTGCGTAGTTCAATTACTGAATGGGACTCTAAACCACACTCTTTCGGTTTGCGCCCAAATGTTTTGACAATTAAACTATCAGTACATGACACCCTATATTAGATAATCTCACATCTAGTTTTCGATCATTCCAGTCTAACCATTCGTACGAACACACCGTACGTTTCTCCACCTTTAGTAAAAAAAATGATTTACGTTGGATCGCGACCCCTCCCCCCTTCCTTTCCACTCTTTCCCCTCCATTCCCAAAAAATCCTTCTTCACTACTTTTCCTTAGCGTCCCTTCATCAATTGTAGAACCATCGTTTCAAAAAATATTAATATATGCCTGACCGCATTTCAAGGTCATGACTAAAGTCACGAGGTTTGGTCAAGTAAAACAGGAAAAAAAAGAATAAATTTATAGTGTTTGCTTATATTACCACTATAAAACAGTTTGGCTGCGACACTTATAAACTTACTATGAGCGAAGCGTAGCAATACAATATGGCGCATCAATCAAAGTTGATCTTATTACGGTTGTTAGTCAAACCGCTATAAAACTGTTAGTTTTATGGTGCTATTTAGCTGGTAACAAACAGGTTTATGGTTGCTATTATGAAGAATATTAGAATTGAACACCGAAATCATTTTTTAAGCGAGGCCACATTGTCATTTTCTAGCTTTATTTAATCGCCAAGCAACAATTCATCAAAATAAACTATGAGTTGCAGAAAAGAAGTTATTATTAATCGGTTTTTATGTCAGAATGCAACTAGGGTAAGGAACGGCAGTGTCACCTGTTATTTGCTTTGACAACACTGTTCTGTAGTCGGACCGTGTGCACTGCTATGTTTGCCTCTTTTGTTCTCCCACCATCCTTATGAACAGCGAGTGAGACGTCAAACTCGTAGTGTCCCATAAGAACACTAAAGAATAAAAGAGACAACGAATACCGTTCGCCGAACGGTGCGGTGAGTGTATGCCCCGATAATCAACTTAGACAGATGGCATTTTACGCATCTACCGACCAAAAATATCAAATCTATTAATGCAGATGCCGATTAGTAGGTCGCGGATAGGAACGCGAACTTATTGAATAGAGGGCAAAGTTCGAGGGATTTTTTATGGGGGCGTACAAAAATTCAGATTTCAGGACTACTTAAACAAGTACCATCAGGGTGAAATTATGTTCGGTCTGATCAAAAGTAGTTCTATCGCTTCAACTTTTAAAGCGAAAAATCAAAAGTTTAGCTCAACAATAGTGTCTTCCAATGGTAACAGCTTGAAAAATAAAGGTAGCAAGTAGATTGGTATGCTGATATCCCCCACTTAGTCAACCCATCGCTTGTAATAAGGTAAAACAATCAGTGACCCGCTTAGACTGCTTAAAACCGGTTCTTTACCCTTGAATGATTTCGCTAGAAACTAAGATCGACTAATCGAATACATTTATTTTGTTTTAATAGCTGGTTTTTAAAAGTTGTGTAACTATGACGGCGCGTTTTTTTATTCCACTTATTGTACCGAAATGCACGATAAAATTTAATGCGCGTTTACTGCACTACTGCGGAAACTGCTGAAAATAAGTCAAATATTCTTTCGGATATTTATTTATGATCGCTGTAAATTAAATCGATCAGGATGATCTGATAGTAGATCTTCATCTTTTCTGGTCACGTCTATATATTTTCGTGTTAATAAACCTGTCTGGGTAATTTAGCTTTTTACGCAGCAAGCTTTATGCTTTGACGAACAAAGTGAAAAGCATCATTAGATCATGGCGGTTGCCGTCAAGCAGCGAAAAGCATTTCATTGCTGCTTTCAGCAGAGCGTATTACGCCTACTTTGGCTTATGGCCTGACTCTTCAAGAGGTTATAAAACCTACTAAAGAGTATGCCTCTTGGTCTAAATTTTTATAGCGGTCATTAGAAGGTTCTAGCATAGCTGATAGTTTTGTTAGCAGTTTTATGAAATTGGTCATGGAAACCACTAGAGGAAGGTAATAAAACTTAAATTGTTGCTTGGGCAGTTTTAGTAAATGTTGCAAAGCCCACACTTGTGTGGTTTAATTTTCTCACACACGTGTACTCAGTCTAACGAACACGCCAGCATAAGCATCCCTTTCGGACTCTCGCTCTTATTTATTCATGCACTGCGAGGAGTTTTCGCGAGTATGTCTTTAGCTAATAGCTACGATCGTCATTCTCGTTCGTTATTGCAGACCGAGCTGTTGGTACCGATTACTCGCGATTACGGGCTCGCACTCCCGCCCGTGAGTAGAATCGAGGACGAAGATGAACAAAAAAGAAAAAGTAATGGTAAATATGTATCCCAGTGCGCCACTAGCCCTCACGTGTAGCTGATTTCTCACGAGTTTTTTGACTAAGCTATATAGAAAGACAATATGAAGCTGTACCCTTGCGAGTGTGTAGGTAGCAGAATGTCTGCACACAGCAACGGCGGCTGTTTGTTTTATGCTTACGTGTGCAGTGTAACCGTTGAATGCTATGCTTCTCGTACTTCCTTGCGTGAGAGTAGGCATCGTTGACTTTTCGCTCAATTTGCAACATCATTGGTTTTAGTCACGTTTTCTTTCGTATTCTTTGCTATTTTTTCTTCTACTGTCTCATTCTACCTTTTCTGCTTCTTTTTCTGGTGAGCAGCAGGAGGCGAAATACCTCTAAATCCATTAGTAATCCATCTGTGAATATACTAAGAAAATTACAAAAACATTTTCATAAGAAACTATTTACTCTACGTGCTTTAGTTCATGAGATACGAATTTTTGAATTAGGTAAATATTCAGGAAAACCGAATTTTTCAGCCTTAACTCGGAACCAACAACAAATTTTATCATGAGAGTTTTTTAATTATAAGGTTAGAAATTGACAAACAAGAAAAAAATATTTCAAAACATTTCCATGCGACAGAAAACAATTTTCCGACGTTTCAATGGAGCTTTCCACCATCAATTAACTAAAAATTCCACATGAGAATATAAATTGGTTTTGAATTGGACTTCAAACTAGACTTTAAAATGGATTTGAAATCTGACTTAAAGTAAGAATTGAAATTAGATATAGATTTGATTAAAATTGCATTTGAATGAGACTGAGAAATTAGACTTGAAATTGGACTCGAAATCGATTTTGAAATGAATTTAACTTGAAACTGAAACTATTTTTACGCAATTAATTTACCTATCACGAAAATAACGAAAAATTAAATTGAAAACTGTGGACTTCCGATATTACAGAAATTATTTTGTTTTACATTAAATTTTACAGAGAAGGTAGAAGACATGCCAAAGTGTACCACAGCCTGGGCAGTTCGACATCAGACAGCATCTGAATAGCACGCATTCTATAGATTGGTGCGCAGCTATTGTCTTTTGATAAAATTGTTGTACACGTTCGAAGAACGACAAATCGTCCGATAGGAAGCTTGAAGCACATTTAAGCTGCAATCGCAGCAAATTATAAATCGGCGAGTGAAAAATTGTTTTTAAAAAATATTCTGCAAATAAAGCGATCTAGGCTACGATAGTCGATCTAACGATCTTACGAGAGTGCAAGCCAACGCACCGGGCATAGTAAAGCCAAGCTAAGGCATACAGTGTGCATACAACAATCAGCACCAGCGCCATTGTTGGATTCCCGTATAGATAACAAAGCCGATCGCAAGAGAAGCAGTAAAAAGCTAAGTGAAGGTGACCGCTGGAATTCAGTGCAAGACTCATTTAAATGATATACGCATTCCCACATCTCCGCACAGTGTGTGCAATAAAGTAATTAGTAAAACCTCCCTATGGGGACAAATCATCCCCCCGCAGGCGGGGGGTTTAACTCCAACAGAAGTACGTTACCCAGATGGATAGATCCAAGTGGTGATCGCATATCCTGCCAAACAATGATATTGAGAGCGGTGAGTATAACATCGCCTTGCGCTTCTGAAGCTAGTACGTCTCATACCCCTCCTCCCACCGAAGTAAAACTCCCCGCAAATCCCTTCCTGATACAAAAATCTGTCGAGAAAATCCTCGGTGATGATGCTAGAGAATTGGTATCTGCAACTAAGGAAGCCCGTGGTTCACGCTATGTCCTACGAACATCTTCGAAGGAAGCTCTCGAAAAATTGCTGCAAATGAAAAATCTCATCGACGGAACTCCAGTCGAGGTTATAATGCACCCATCATTGAACACTTCACAAGGAATGATTTACGATGCGGACACCATTGCCCTCGATGTAAAAGAAATCCAAGCGAACTTGGCTAGCCAAAACGTAGTGAATGTCCGTCGAATCACGAAGCGTGCAGGAACAAATGTTGTAAACACGCCATTGATGGTATTAACTTTCAGCGAACAATCTCCACCAACTCATATATTCCTCGGATTAGTTCGAGTAGCCGTCCGCAACTACTACCCTACTCCCCTGCTCTGCTATGCGTGTGCCAATTACGGACACACACGAAAAAACTGCAACCAACAGCCAATTTGCTTAAACTGCTCGAAGCAACTCGAAACTCACAATGGACAGCCCTGCACCGAAAACCCATATTGCCATAACTGTAAAGGGGAACATGGACCCACCCACCGGAATTGCCCAATGTATGTAAAAGAGAAAGCAATTATAAAAATCAAAGTTGACCAGAACATGACATTTGGAGAAGCACGACTAGAATATAACAACCGCAAAAACAAATCAACCTACGCCAACCAAACAGCAATTGGACGTCCCCGGGTTGAAGGAGACAAAGATAGACAAATAAAAGCTCTGCAAGATGAACTGAAAAAACGAGACAAACAAAACGAAGAGCTCAAAGCCTTGAGGGACGAGATGGAAAAGCTCAAAAATACAACCCTAAATGAACAAAGTTTTACTGAACTGCATAACGAATACAAAAAAGAGCTCGATGCAGTACGAGGTGAACTAGACCGATACCGCGAAGCATATATGAAAAATGCCAGGGAACTCACTACACTGAAAGCAGCCATAAAAAACAACCTAAAACTCACGAAGTCAGATCAATCACTACCAAGCGCCAAAAAAGCGAAATTATTGACTACAAGATCGAATGACGAAAGCAGCGATGAAGATAATAAACCAACCGCGAGAAATGAAACATTCGCCGTCCCGTCGCAAAGAATCACAAGACAAGGAACAAAGAACCAAACTGTAATACCCCATCAAACACGAAGCAGTAGCAACGATAATAGGAGGACTAACACTAATACACATACTGTAATGGACGTCGAAGACGCCTCCATATCTGATTAGCAATCTTCCTACACAAACAAAGCAAAACATCCGTCTTATCTACCATGCCAACCTCCAATAAAACTTTAGCAAACCAACTAATTCAAAACAACCAAATATTCCTCTCCCCCCCTCAGGCGTCGGAAGTACCGCATTGCGAAGATCCTGGCGCTGTTGGGATACCAGAAAACAAACTGAATAACCATACCCTCTTTCCTCCCCACGTCAATGATCGCAAGCCGCCACCGTCTCTCAGATCGTCCGGGGGACCAACCCTGGTTGGAGTGACGGTCGAGGCAGATATACCAATTACAAACACAACTAATTACCAGACTATTGCGTTACAGAACGACAAAAGCTATTATTCGAAACAAGCCAACATTGCTCTGAAATTGACAGTCGTACTCGGTAATCCAATCACAATCACTAGAAACAGCTTAAAAATGCAATCAATCCAAAAATCTGAGACAACGAGCACCGTGTATAAAGCGAAATTAGCGATAGGACACTATGAATTTCAACAAACACAAAACCTAGAGAGCCACGGCCCCGTCAGTGCGGAAGCTACACCCCCACCGGAACTGACGGACAACCCGTGGCCTCCTGGTAGCAGAAAAGGGACGCACAAAGATGATTCCATCTGTTCCCCTCAACGAAAGGAAACGGAGACGCACAAGGGCGAACCCGCCTGTCCCTCCAAGGAAACAGGATCTTCCCTCCTCTTCTCTGTCGTCGAAACAGCAGTCGGATAAATCAGCCACTCAAATTTAATGAATAATATCGAAATACTGCAATGGAACTGCAACGGCATAAAAAGCCAGTACGAGGAGTTACAATTATTGATCAACGAATACAACCCGAAAATAATTACTTTGCAAGAAACTAGAACTAATTATGCCAGTAACATAGTTCTCAAAGGCTACGAAATCTATTTCGCCCACCGGCCATCTGGCCAAGGTGGTGTTGCTATAGCCACGAAGACTGGAATAAACAGTAAAATAGTTAACATCAACTCGCCATCGCTAGAAGCTATTGCTGTAGAAGTCAACATTCCGCGAAAAATGACAGTGTGCAGCATATATCTCTCCCCTAATCAACATGCAGATAAAAAAGATTTACAATATCTACTCAATGCCCTCCCCAAACCGTATATCTTATCTGGGGATTTTAATGCACACCACAATACATGGGGATCAAAAAAAGAAGACACCAGAGGCAAAATGATTGAGTCTGTAATAGCTGAACACGATCTGATCGTACTAAATGACGGTAGCACCACATTCATACACTCAGCAATGCTAAACGAGAATAACTACATAGCGTCAAGTATTGACCTTACACTGTGCTCTGCAGAGATAGCGGACAAGCTCAATTGGACTGTTGCCGGAGACCAGCACGGCAGTGATCACTTCCCCATCTTAATCGGCACCACACGGGCATGCAATAGGGGTAGCATAGCTAGATGGAAAATTAACGAAGCAGACTGGGGTGTATTCGAGGACACAATGCAAAACATAATTCTGCCAGACAAAACATATTCTGTAACAGAAATAACAGATTGTATCAAGTCAGCCGCACTTACAGCGATACCTAAGACATCGATAAAACCACATCCAAGAGCCGTCCCCTGGTGGAATCCAACAGTAGCGGAAGCCATTAAACAGCGAAGGAAAGCGCTGCGGAAAAAACAAAAAACAAATCCAGACAGCCCGTCATTCCCAACAGTCAATGAAAAATTTATACGTGCGCGAAATAACTGCAGAAAGATTGTCAAAGAGCAGAAACAAAAATCATGGGAAGAATATGCATCATCAATTAACCAGGACACTTCTACAAAAGAAATCTGGAGGCGTATCAGAGCTATATCCAACAAAGGAGCCGGATCCATCAAAACATGGGCCATCGCAAACGGAACAGAAATCATAGACAAACCGCAGGATGTTGCCAACCACTTAGCTGAACATTTCCGGAAAGAATCTGCCGACGAAGCTTACCAGGATGCATTCCTGGAAAAGAAGATGAAAGATGAGAGGCGCCCAATTAAAACCCTAGAAAAAACACTCTCTCCTCTATGTAAAGACTACACAATGAACGAGCTCCTCCACCAACTAGACAAGCTTAAGGGAACATCCCCAGGCCCAGACGAAATACACAATGCGATGCTTAAACACCTGCCATACTATATAAAAAAGAAACTTCTGAACGCCTACAATCATATATGGAAAAATGGAATATTCCCTGACAACTGGCGAAAGACAACCCTAATACCCATTCCAAAACCAGGAAAATGTCCTAACTTAGCCGACAATCTAAGACCAATATGTTTATCCAGCTGTGTTTTGAAGCTATTTGAGCGGATGGTGAACAGGCGGCTAATGCATCACCTTGAAAAAAGTGGCATGTTTGGAGAAGACCAATTTGGTTTCCGAAAGGGTCATCAAACAATAGATGTGATTGCACATATAGATAACTTCGCCAGAGAAGTAATCAACAACAAAAAACATGCAGAAATAATCTTTCTAGACTTAAAAAAGGCTTATGACCGCACATGGCGCAGACTAATATTACAAAGATTAGCGAAAGCTGGCATAACTGGCCATATGGCAGAATTTTGCAGACTATTTCTAGAACAAAGGTATTTTCAAGTACGTTATGAAGACAAGTTATCAGATACGAAAACGCAAGAAAATGGAGTACCCCAAGGTTCAGTGTTATCAGTCACTTTCTTCCTGTTAGCCGTTAGCAGTATCAAAGACTTTCTACCAAAAAACACTTTCATCAAGATGTACGCAGACGACATCACCAGTCACTGCCCCAACAGCCAAAGGAACTCGATCTAAAACCCAAAATATATTAAATTGCATACACAAATGGAGCTCAGCAACCGGTTTTCAAGTTTCAGCTACAAAATCAGCTATAATGCATCTCGGCAAAAGACGGAAACTCCAAAAACAACTCCCACCACACTTGGACCAAGAAAATATTCCGCTCGTTAAACATCAAAAAATACTGGGAGTATGGCTGGACCAGAATCTCAACTATAACTTTCACACAAAATACACGAGAAACGAAGTGAAATGCCGTCTAAGAATAATGAGCTGCCTTAGCAAAACAAGCTTTGGAGCGGATCGCAAATGGTTGTTTCATATATTGAAAATGACAATTTTACCAAAACTAACATACGGAGCCCAAATAACATCTTGCCTTGAAAACAACACCAATAAACTAGCACCTCTATACCACCAAGGAATCCGTTTCGCAACAGGAGCATTTCATACAAGCCCCATTGAAAGCATTTTAGCAGAAAGTGGTCTCCTGCCACTGGAACTGGTTGCAAAGGGCATTACGATTAACTACGCATATAGACAACATGCACGTGACATACTAGAATCAGATTTTTATATAATCAGCAGAGCAGCAAATCTGATAAACAGCCTTTCTATACCTCAGCTAACAATAGAAAAAGAAGACCCAACAAAACCTCTAAACTGGGAAATACAACTAGGAAGAGTCAATGTAGGTAATACAGAACAACTCCCACCGATAGCAAAAAAAGCCCGTTTCATGGAATTATGTAACACAGAGTACAATCACTTCCATCATATATACACAGATGGATCCAAGCTACAAGAAGGCGTTGGTTGCAGTGTATACTCCAGTGACACAAATATCTCTATCAGTCTTCCATATTTCCTATCAATTTTCAGCGCTGAAGCCTACGCAATAATCAAAGCGATAGAAATATGCTCACCAAATCTAAACGTCATATTTAGCGACTCCAAAAGTGTACTGGAAGCGGTCGCGAACAACAACTGCTACCACCCGTGGATAATACAAATAAAAGAAAAATTAAATGAAAAACAGGGAAACACAGAGCTCTGTTGGGTACCTGCACATATAGATATCCCCGGTAATGAAAGAGCTGACCTACTAGCAAAGGAAGGCGCCGCGAAAAAACAACCGGTTGAAACAAATATCCCTTTCGAAGACTTCAAACGCTTAGTACACTCCAAACTAATTTCCTCATGGTGCACTGATTGGAACAACAGCACAAGCAAGCTTAGACAAATTAAAAATACACCCTTCGAATGGAACTCCTCATATTCCAACGACAGGTACTTCAATCGAGTCATAACCAGACTAAGAATTGGTCACACCAGATTAACACACGGGCACTTTGTTAAGAGAGAAGACCCCGCGACCTGTGAAACTTGCGGTGTACAGATATCAGTGAAACATATGCTGATTGAATGTCGAAAATATGATGCAGCAAGGCAGAACAATCACCTGGATGCCTCTCTTGAAAACGTTTTGGGTGACGACACTAACCAGCTTAGCAATTTAATCAAATTCTTAAAAGAAACTAACCTACACAAGGAAATTTAAAAATTTAAAAATTATTTATAAGCTCTAATTAGTAAGCTATATTTTTTTTTCTCTCGCATCGACCTGAATGACCAAAAGGTTAAAGGGTCGTAAATAAAAATAAACAAACAAACCACAGCCTGGGCACGCCAGTGCAGTGGTGCTGAATAAATATTCTAAAATATTCTCATACAACAGATGCTTAACAAAAATTGGATAAAGTATAGTATAATCATTTAATAAACGTTTAACTAATAATGTAAAACTACTCTTCAGTGCTTCAATGTCTACAAGTCTTTTTCTTTTTGCTTGTGTAAATGTTGAACTGCAGTGGAATAAATGTAGCTTCGATGCTATCAGTAGAGGTTTAATCAACATACCTACTGAACAAAAGGTTCATAACACGTTGTATAACAGTTACATAAACGTAACTTCCATGCACATAAATCAGCATTGCATCAGCATTATCCAAAACCAACTGTACAAGCATTTAACATAGGTGTTTAGACATTCTTTAAAAGCAGCTATTGTAAAATAAATTGTTTATTAAGTAAAAGTTGTTCCTTGGGTTAAGCCATAAAAATGTGTTTGTTTTGGAGGATCACCCTGACGTCATATACACGAAGAAATGTGGAAGTTGAAATTACCGATGACACTCTGATGACACTATATACCTAGGACTAACGGCTTTAGAGTAATTACTTTTGTCCACATTAGATCTGTGTTTCATCCCATAGTGCGCCGTATTGAAGACAGTGGAAATAAGGTTGCTCGTTGGGCACTAATGGTAAATTGATGATTCTGTCTGCTATGACTTTGATTGAGGCTTTTTGTTAGAATTTATGTGATGAAAATTACAGATTTAATGAGAAAATGATTAACCGGTTGATTGCAAGTGATAAATATATGGCGTCTGTCGTGAGCAATTACCAAATATCAAAACGTAAAACTTTTCAGCTATGTCACATCGATGTTGGTGCGCCGCCGGGCGGCGCGGTTGATATTTGCGACACCACGCGCAGCCTTGTGGAGCTGAAAACATTAAAATTGTGTGCCGAAAACGTGAGGATGGCATTTGTGATCTCAAAGACACATTCCCATTCCGCAGCATACCTTAATTCAGAAAGTCTAACAAATCTTGTGCTAGTGGAGGTCACATGAGGAAACAGTTATCGATCACGTCCCATCGTCATCTGGACGAATGACAATTACACTAGATGTTGGTCACTGTCCACATTTGCAACAATGTTTCAAAAATGAAGAAACTGTTACGGTCAGTACAATTAGTTTCCAACCGGAGTAAAATTAATCTAATTGCTGATTTCATATGTTTGCGATTTGGTGAAACGCCTCCGTTACAAATTCGTGATCATTAGAACAAACCAACGTTGCTGGCCCGGTAAAGCACACTGACAGATCATACCTGCATGTATAAGAACGAAACGAGGTCCAGTTGCATATGCGATAGCCATAATTAAAGCTAATCTGATTGACCATGGGTGACATGACGACAGAATTTGCACTGCGGGCCGCCTTTCGGGCAACCACCGGCCGGGCATAGGTTCGACGGAAGTGAGCAATTAAATAGTGTTTAACATGCACGCAACGTAATAAAATGAGCTTAAAAGTAGAGCTAGAAAAAATTGCATTTTCCGACGCGCGTGTGTCTGCCACTAGAGTGGACCAAAAAAACAAATCAGTAATGCTATGAAATGTCAAATTTTCTGTGCAAAACTGAACTGCGTTGAAAATACGACATGTGAGAATTCTTGTTATTTTTAACCAGCCTAGTGTCAGAGCAGGCCAGGTTCTGCTTTTCAACAATCTTATAACCACACTCAAAGTCATTCCAGTTAATTGACCTGAATAAGTGCAGTGATTGATGAAATGTGAGTCGGTTTTAGAGTTAGTTTTTTCTTCGCACAGCTTAGGTACTACCTACGGTAAACCGAAAGGATAATGATGCCTGCTTAGTGTGAGGTACAACAGCGGTAGTTAGTGTCTTGTAAAATTGGAAAGAAACCCAATTTGGGCAATAGAGACTTCAAACAACCAATCCAAAGCTGAATGTGTGGTACATTATTGTTTCTGCAAGATATGTATCGGCAATAAGTCACTCTAACTAGTTCGTATTAGGAGTTTAAATTACAAAAAAACTAATAGAGGCTGCGATTTTGTTCCAATCGCTTGTGCTGTGCCTTAATCTAGAACACCAAATATTTCAACACAGACCCAGTAAAAGCGGATCCATGCTGCAGATGGCAAGTCGTAAATGGTGTACAGAGAACGCGATAGCATCAATTTTGCTGCGTTGGTTTTTCCTGTGCTACCAGCAAGAATTTGCTGCTTGCCTAGGTTAGTTAGTTAGCCCAAGAATGCCTCACTTCATGGTAACTTCATGATGTTGCTGCTCTCTTGACAGTGCAATAGCTTGGCACTACTGCACTGCACACTGCACTGGAGAAGAGAAACGTGAAATCGCACGCGTGAAAAGTAGATCTATTTCTATTTCCAAAGTGTTTCGTGTGTTTTGAGAACCGAATAGCTTGGCAAAAAGCGTTCATTGCAGCATTAAAATTGGCATGTTACTTTGAACCTCACGTATGCGCAAATCGTGTTGGTCCATGCCTTTAAGCTACTGTTTTGTACCGTTGTCAGAAATGGTGCAACACCTTACCATCAGACTCTTGCGAGGGCCCGTACCTGAGTGTAGCATACTTGGGAAAATTGTACATGAACTTTCAAGGCATGTAGAAAACTATGCATGCATTTAAACGATAACGCACGCTCGATCTGAGAAAAGCGAAAAAACAAACCAAGTGAAATTGTATAATCTTTCTAATAAATATTCACATATGAAACCCACATCTCGCGAAATGGAGCAAAAAGAAACCTTACTTAGGTTACTAAGCGGACGGTCGCTGCAAGTTGTTCTTGTTGTCGCTTTTGGAAGTAGAGCCACAGAGGCTGACGCCGGTTTAAGAAAAAGCAAACATTTTTTTCTCGCTTGCATCTGGCGCAGTGCATCGCGAACCAATCATTATGCAATGTGGTAAGGCTATGTCTCTCCCGCGTGCTTCTCGATTTATAATTTATCAGAAAATTGATCGACATCTAAAGCGGAGTTTTTTTCATTCTACCTACCTACCTTGTTGCAGGTCGATAATGACGGTGATTCGATTGGAAACTTGTGTGATACATTTGATTGGTCTCGAAACGGTCCGACGAGATGCCGAGTTAAGTAAGTGACCGGCAGCCCGAGTTCTAAATTGGTATGTATCATGTGGCGTGCGAGTGATTTGATCAAAAATAAATTTTGCAAAGCTATGGTTTTCCTCTGGAAGGTTGTTCTTGTCTTGTTGATAGTGTGTAATTACTTTGTTTCAAGAGCTTTAATCCGAATTATAACTTTCAGAATGCTTCTAATTTAATCCATGGAAATTAAGACTCGAGTGCTGCGTTGCGGAGGTTGGGATACTTTGATGTATTGCATTTCATCATTTTCAATTCCGTTAATTGCTCAGGAGTAGTGCGGGTAAAAATCTGTGCTCAAAACTGGGCAAGTTTACTGGCACACCGCATGCAGGCATCTATCACTACCATCCCATCGGAGGTAATTTTTAAGTGAAGGGGAAAACGCGTTATACACCTTTCTGGGCGTAGGAAGTTGAGCTTTGCTTGATGAGAAACTTGTGTTTACTAATCTGTAATTTGCATTGCGAGTGATCATGCATTAAAGGATCGTAACGGACGTGGACGTAACAATACACAACATAATAAAAAATGAAATAATAGAAAAACACATTTTAAGTGTTACTTGAAGGGGTTACTTAAGGCTTACTTGAAGATTAGGAGTTGAATTAGAGAACTCGATTATAGACAGCAAGTAAGATTTGTTTTCTGACGGCTACGATTGTTGCGTCGGCGCACAAATGGTAGCTTCAACTGTATTAAAGTTTCAAACCGAAAAAACTCGTTAGTCCGAGAAGCTATAAATCTAATTGTGTTAATGTTGTGCAGTGTTAGCTAGTTTCTAGAATGTACACACTCGGTACAACAGCGTTGAGATTTGTAAGCATTTTATCGACAGCAATAGACTGACTGAAGTTTTTGGAGCGCCTTAGTAGATTACGAAACATGGAAATTAAATAAAAAGAAAACTTATCCAATTTTACTATGTATATTTTATTCTTGACAGATACATATTTCGCCTACGACTTGCAGGCTTCCTCAGTGTCTGTTTACGAACTTCAAAGTTATTTGCTTTTCAACACATTGATTTGTAACCCAATCTTCCTAGCCAACGCATTGACTATGGCATAAATTGCATCCGCCGTCCTAAGGTTTCTAGTAACGATGTCGAGATCACCTGCGAAGGCGAGCGGTTGGCTATTTTTGTTGAAGATCGTTCCTCTCGTTTCGATGCCCGCTCGCCGGGTCACATCTTCAATAGCGATGTTGGATAGCAAACAGTCCTGCGGCCGCGGGTTCTCGAACGCAGTAATGGTTACTTTTGTTAAATGACTAAATAGGTATGCCCCCTTAGGATACACGCCTTCGATATATCTCCCCCTTGTTAACCCTAGAAATGCTACTGGCTATACAAAGACTGTCCTTTGACTACGAACTCACTTTTGGTTATTTCAGACCTCCCCGGGTTGTTTTCGTTCATACTTTTTGTATGATGCGTTGTTTTAGGACGACCTCCTGCCCCTAATAGTCCACTTAGTTCATAGACGGCCAAATATGAACTACTTTTTACTGATATTTATGTGTATCTATACCTATAAAAATGGATTTCTGTCTGTCTGTCCCTATGTTCCTTTTAGAAACGAAAACTACTGAACCGACCGGCGTGAAAATTTGCATGTAGAGGTTTTTGGGACCAGGGAAGGTTCTTATGATAGTTATAGACCTCTCCCCGCATTAAGAGGGGGGGCTCCCATACAAATGAAACACCAATTTCTGCATAATCCGCGAACTAATCAAGTAAATGGAATAAAATTTGGCATGTGGGTGTTTTTGATGACAAGAATTTTTTCTATGGTAAATTGAGGCCTCTCCCCTCTTTAGAAGGGGAATTATGACTCCTCTCCCCTTTAAGAGGGGGGGCTTCCATACAAATGATATACAAATTTCCTTATAACTCGAGAACTAATCAAGCAAATGGAACCAAATTTGGCATGTGAAGGATTTTGGAGGCAAGAATTTTTTCTATGGTGAATTAGGACCCCTCCCCACTTTAAGAGGGGGGGGGCTCCTATACAAATGAAATACAAATTTCCTCATAACTCGAGAACTAATCAATCAGTTGGAGCCATATTTGGCATGTGCGTGTTTTTGGAGGCAAGAATTTTTTTCTGTGATGAATTAAGACTCCTCCCCTTTTTAGGAGGGAGGGCTCCCATACAAATGAAATACAAATTTCCTCGTAACTTTAGAACTAATCAAGCAAATGAAACTAAACTTGGCATGTGGGTGTGGGAGGCAAATTCTTTTTCTATGGTGCATTGAGACCTCTCCCCTCTTCAGGAGGTAAATTATGACCCCTCCCCCCTATAAAAGGGGACGCTCCCATACAAATGAAATATGTACAAATTTCCTCATAACTAGAGAACTAATCAATCAAATGGAACCAAATTTGGCATGGCATTTTTTATGATGGTATTATTCGCCTCACCCCTGTGGTAGGGGGATAAGGACTTTCATACAAATAAAACAGAAATTTCGAACTCGAGAAATTTTAGACTCTTCCATAAAACATTAGTCAAAAACAAGATCAACAAAAACTATCAATTAGGTTTATTTATTTTCCTAGGTCTACTGACCTATATTACTTTCTTTCAGTTGGGTCCGAACGAGCGACAGCTAGTAAGGAGAGAATAATCTCTGCGAAATGGTACTTTCCACGAAAACATTTTCCGTGAAATGAACCATCCCGCGTTAGGTTTTTCGAGAAATGGTATTCCGCGAAACTCTATATTTCACGTTATGGTCAACCGAGAAGTGGTGTTCCGCAAAACGGTATGCGGCGAAATGTTATATAATCATGGGGAATATTTTAATGCTATCCGCTTTATTTTATCACACTAAGCAATGGGGGGAGTTGTTTTCTACTTTACTGCGAGGAAAATTTGTATATTAAACCACCCATGAACTCCTCAAAAACTTACAAAACTTTAGATTGTGTAACCTACTGCTAGCCAGCGGAAATCCCTGGTAGGGAGATAGGTCAAAGATATATACAGGGGTGTCTGATGTAATCCCTCTGCATCAAACACCTATACTTACTTCAGTAGGGAGGACCCCGTGTCACTCGCTGACAACTATCAAGGTGAAGCAACAGGAAGTGGAATCTCACGACAATATGAATCTCACAGACGCTTCTGAATATTCCCGATTTGTGAACCTAGACAGATAGAGGATTGTTGACTCCTTTTATGAGTCCGACTAGCGAAAAGCAAACGAGGTGTAAAATCTATCAATTTCAAGGCTGCACTCAGATATGACTAACTATCTTATAACATTAACATTGTACAATTTATTCTACAAGGTACCATTTTGAGCTCATTTTGGTTTGTGACTTAACTAATTTACTTGCGGTTTTGGGCATTGATGGTGGTATACTTCCGGAACGCTGCTCCAATAAGACAATGGCTGTCGTAGCCACCGCCGATGACTACTCTGGTCGCTGAATGATGGCTGCACTGGACAAAGCGTGCACAAGATGGCTGATACACTAGACGATGCATGCACTAGATGAAGAATGCACGGGATCAAGTGTGCACTAGTTTACGGAGGCACTGGTCACAACAGGCACTAGATGACGGATGCACAGGTCCAAGAAGGCACTAGAGGACTGGCGCACTGGATGACGGAGGCACTAGTCGACGGATGCACCGGTTGAAAGAGGCACCGGCCTATTGTACACGTGTTCCTGGATCTGGTCGGTGCTACGACGAATAATTGACACGTGGAACGCCGCCGACAGTTGGGCCGGCCTTCACTGATTATCGAAGACAGTTGAAACGGTTTTCACGGAAAACCCGCCAAACGGAACGCAACCAGGGGTAGTAGCAGTTGCTAGCAGTGGTAAGCCAGGATAACCACCGCCGAGACTCGCTGCGTCCGATTGAAGCCACTCACGTCACCAGTTAGTGATGAATTTAGCGTATCACCAAAGACCATTCACCAGCTCGTTACTGGCCGTCCACAAGATGATTAGATACCGGTGTGCGTCCGGGTTGTCCACTGTGCCCATGGAAATCTCGAAAAAGATCAATAATACAAAAGAAAAAGGTCCGCTGGACCTGTCCAGCGCTATTAGTTTCATTTAGTGTCACTAGTTTTACCACCTTTAGCCCATTCCGCATATCAACGTTACTTATAAGTATTACAATGGATTTACCTTTTTCTAACACAATAGTTATTTTAACACGAAACAATAACAGGATTGTCCATATTCAAAGATGATAATTCTTCTTTCAGCCCTTTTGATCTGGCTAAACAATAAACAAAGCATTAACTATTCACCGCCATCACTCAATAGTAATTATTACTGACCGTACTAATCACTTTCCTAAGCACATTATAAATAGCTTGTTTCCGGCTTAATTCTTACTTAGTCACGCTTTAATCACACTTTTCAGCTTAGTGTTCAACTTATCTGTAAGCAAACTCTAATTAATCGAAATTACACCTTTTTAAATTAAACTTTTACCACTTTACGAACACGTCGCGCACTTCTATCATCTGTCCTAGCTTCTGACAGATCAAACAAGATTCATACTGTGCGTCGAGTATTTATGGGCTAACTTGGCGGAAGTCGTGAGACGAGACAACATCAACCCGAGTATCGTCGAGAGCGATACTTTGTCTACCTCCGCTTCGTAAAACTTCCCTAGCGTAATTCTCAGTCGACTATGATCTGCGCTTTCTCCCTCACACCCACTATTGTAAGTTTGATGTCTGCATGAAAGTGAGATTACTCGGTGAGTGACTTCTCACTTTAGTACAACTTAGATGATCATCCCTCACCGAGTCCATCTAACACCAGGGAAGGACTTAGGGAAATCGACGGAAAATTCCCGCTTAGCACTTAGTGGCAATTCACGTTAATATTGTGGCGGACGCCACAACTTAAATTTGTAACCAACTGGTTACAATTGTGACAAAAGTCATCCGAGATTCACGATTTATGAACAACACAGTTTAATTTGTGGCAATACGAAGCTTGTCGGGTGAGCTAGTCTATGTCTATAAAAATTGATTTCTGTCTGTGTGCCCATATGTTCCTTATAGAATCGAAAATTACTGAGCCGATCGGTGTGAAAATTTGCATATAGGGGTTTTTGGGGCCAGGGAAGGTTCTTATGATGGTTAGAGACCCCTCCCCCTAATAAGAGGGGGGGGCTCCCATACAAATGAAACACAAATTTCTGCATAACTCGAGAACTAATCAAGTAAATGGAAAAAAAATTTACGTGTGGGTGTTTTTGGAGGCATGATTTTTTTCTATGATGAATTGAGACCCCTTACCTTTTTAGGAGGGGGGGCTCCCATACAAATGAAATACATATTTCCTCATAACTCGAGAACTAATGAAGCAAATGGAACTAAATTTGGCATGTGGGGGGTTTTGGAGGCAGGAATTTTTTTAATGATGGTTTGAGACTAGGGCTGTCGGTATTGGGTGCTTTTGGTGAAAATCGGTATTTCGGTATTGGCGTATAAAATACCGGTAGTACCGGTAAAATACCGGTATTGGCAGATTATTCGGAATCAATAGAAATATCAATGTTTTTCAGTAAATGTCTCTATTTTCAAACTTTAGTTTCACTATTGTTCCTTAGCAAAGTAGAATTTAAGCAGATATAATACGCTCAGTGATTTATTTCCCTTGCTAGATTTTATTGCCAGCGCTTCCAACGATTGAAAACACTTCTGCTTTCATCAAAGTCTGACAAACGTTTCTAAGCGCTTCGGGAACTTTTCTTTCATTTCTTCAAATTATTAGTAGCAAACCCATTTTTAACTATTTTTAAATGTCCTGGTATTGTCGCTTCCAGCATATTAAATGCCCCGGTCTCCTATTGTCTCTTAACGAATTTTACTGCATCCCCAGAGCAGAGCCCGTGCATAGCGTCATCCTCTTCATCATCGTTTACAGATATCTCCTCTTCTCTATTATCAATCCCACTATTCGCAGAGCCTGGAAATTTTATCTGCTTGTTTGATCAATGTATCACTCGAAATACTTGAAAAATATTACAAAGTCTTTCCTGGCAGATCCTTTAATGGCAAGAATGCCCAAAAAGCGGAAATATCCTCGAAACAAATAAATGAAGCTGACTTTCTCTTACCTTCGCGTTTGTTTCATTTGATGAACTGAACGTTTTAAGCAAGCTTCAACTGAAGTTAGTGACTATTTCAAATGACTACGATTGACAGTCAGGCACGATTTGTCGATGTTGAGTAGGTTAATTATAATATGCGCTAAATTGTAGGAAATGTTACCTAAATTCAACTCAATTGCATTCAAAGTTGTTGGTTTTCTACTGAATATTCGATAGAAATTTGATTTAACAAATGAAACTTTAAAATCGGTTGACATGATGAAGTGAAAACCGTTTCATTGAGGCTGATTGAAGCCAGTTTTAAAACGAAGCGGCGTTGCTTCAGTTGAAACTAAAGCTTCATTACTTCATTGTTGAGTAGTGATTTACTTATAAATGACGTTGCTGCGCCCTGATCTTGTTTCCTAAATTCGTTATTTGAGAACTTCGAATAATTTGATGGCTTTTAAATATCAAGTTGTTTAAAAATAAATTGAACTACTGTGCCTTAAATGAACCCGTTGCTATAACTATACCCGTTGCTGAAAGCTATAATTATTTGACCCACAATTTCACCTTCTTCATTGTTAGTAGTCGCAGAATCTCGCCAGCATTAACACCAAGTTGTTTTTCTATGAGTTTTACAATCTTCCATCAAACTTAGTTCTTTTTCTAATAAGGAGTTTGAAAAAACTAAGATATTAGAAAATACCGGATATACCGGTTTTTTGCTTTGCCAAAACCGGTATTTCGGTATCCAAAAATTGGTCGGTATTACCGGTTTCGGTACTACCGCTACTACCGGTTAGACAGCCCTATTTGAGACCCCTCACCCCTGTGGTAGGAGGATAAGGATCATACAAATAAAACAGAAATTTTTGCGTAACTCAAAAACTAATCGAACTCGAGAAATTTTAGACTCTTTTATAAAACATTAATCAATAACAAGACCACCAAAAACTATCAATAGTAACATTAGATAATTCAGCGCGAGACCGCGCCACAGGCCACGAGTGTTTTCGGCGACCTGCCGTCGGAAGCGCCGGCCACTGCGGGAGCTTATTTTCCTGGATCTACTGACCTCTATTACTTTCCTTCAGTTTATTTATTTATTTGAGTACTTCATCTGACGCAGTTGGGTCACCCCTGCGAAATGATACTTTCTACGAAAAGATTTTCCGTGAAATCGGCGATTATCCGCGATCTCATTCCACATGTAAGAAATCACGGTTTTCTCTTAAGCTTTTACCACTAGTCGGTATGCAAATTTTCATAATAAATACAGTCTATCTAATTGATATACTGTCATACTCGATGATTCATCACAAAAACGGGATTAACTAGGCATGTTTTTCACATAAATTGAAAAAACTTCAAAATACAAAACAGGGGTAGAATGCACCACAGCGGGATCGAACAGTTATAAAATATTTTTAATTTGCAGTACATCTTTTGTTTCAGATTATTTATCAAAAATGTAGCAATATTATATATTGTATAGGACTTAGAATTTGCCTTAAACCTAATTGTACTTTGTTTAACTTACAATATTTCATCACACATCAGTTGGAGAAAAATAAATGAATAAATTTTATTGCCAATTATGTTGAGATAAGGTACGGTAGCGATGGAGGTCTGGCCACATATGCAGTAATGGTCGGACGCCCATAATTCAAAGCGCAGAAGCATAATTAATCTGTTCTAAAAATAGCCTGTTTCGTTAAATATGACGAAATAGAGGGCTTTTTAAAAATATACATTATTCTTAAGGGTTAAACAGAATGCTGCGTCAACGCGTCCGTCAGTGCTATTTTGACAGTTTACCCATGGGTTTACTGTCAAAGTGACGCTGACGGATGCGTTGACGTAGCATTCTGTTTGGGCCTTTATACCCTTAAAACAAAGCAATTAGACTGCCAAACTTCCAAATGGCAAATGTCAAAAAATGGCCCAATCAAGTCGTCAGAATTAGTCTATGTATTTCTATCGAATCAATTCTCCTATCGTTTACTAGGTACCACATTTTTTAATTTATTCTATTCAAGACCACTTATAAGATTCTGTACAAGGTTAAGGTATAGGTATTCTTGTTTTCTTCATCCCCTAATCTGTCTTGATAATTTTAGACGGTTCACGATATTCCTGTTTTATAACGGTCTAGTATTTCTCAATCGGTAGAAGGTCTGTTGTATTGGGATGCTTGAAATGTTTTGGTACGTATTTACACTGTTTTGCTTGTACCGTTACTTTCAAAATTACTTTTACGTTGGCCAGGTTTTTCAGAACGTTTTGTTACACGGGAAATTGTAGATTGTAGGTACGATTAATACCTTTTTTTTCGATAGCACTGTGATTCCAAAAGAATAGGATTTTCGACACGCGTGTATACAAAGTTTTCGCGCATGTACGTTCTTTGGACTCCAGTTATACTACTGTTGAGCATAACGTAGCTGTCAATGAATCTTACGCAATCCAAATAGTACACATCGAACTCCTTTTCCCCCAAGTTTTGAAAGTATTTAAACAGACGGTAAAAATTTAGAGCCAATTTTAGGTGATGTAATTTAATATTTAACCCTTAATGCCCTTTGTATGATTTGACATAAACATTGTTAGCGATGTCATAACATTTCTTCTCATTTCGTTTATAGTAAAAATTTGTCACAGAAAAAAGTCAATAATCTAGTTTATAACTTTACGTGATCAACCATTATTTTTAATAACCCTGGTTACCAGATCAAACTGGTACATAAATTGAAATTTCACGACAATCTGCTTTGTTATTGTTAGGGTACAAAAAAGAAATAGGAATAAACGACTTTTTATAGTCTTAAATTAAGAACAAATCATTCGGGCTACAGACATTCGATCTTTTGCTCACTATGTTTGGTAATCATGCCATAAACCGTGGCGTTGTAGTCATATCAGTCGTAACTGCCTCAGAATTGCGAACTTTGGCTTACTGCGAAACCATACGCGAGACTCACATCGTGCGGAAATTATGGAACAGAACCTGGCTTCACAAAAAGTGTTTTTTTTCTGAAAATGTTTGTAATTAATGCAGAAAAACAAGAAAGCTAAAAATGAAAAAGTTTTTTCCTGTCATACAGATTTAGTATAACACGGACCGATAGTTAAAGTAGTTATGATCACACTGCACTGTGTAGGTACTGTCACTACCGGCCGGGTGAGAATGTAGGTCGTGCTGCTAATCAAGTCGCGGTAAAAATGTTGCATTGCGTAGGTATCCATATGTAATATGTTGGAGCAATTCTGTATTTATTCATGCTTATTTCGAAAGATAAATCTAATCTTTCTTCGTACGGGAAACTATTATCAATAGCGATTCGATATATCACTAGTTGCCAGTACAAAGTTGCAGCGAACGGTGGCTGCTGGTTGGTGAGGAAATTGTACGCCGTACCATTTCGTAATGTTTGCTAGAACCGTAGCGCCAAAGGCGTCTCATTAGACATAGTGCCACGAATTAATTTCAAACAGCAGCTAATGAGTCGTACTATTTTTACATCACACTATTAGATACGGGTTCCTCCCTCGTATTCGATTAAATGATAGTGTGCAACCGATTCGTGTAAGTTGTGATCATTAAAATATGCCGACTTTCATCGGGTGGTTTCTACCCGCTTACTTCTATCTACTAGAAACCGGTGCCAGCCGGGGCGATAGCAGTACCTACTACAGTGTGACTTATCGGGAAAATGAGATGATAACGGTAATTTTAAACGTAGTGAAGCAATGACCATTAAGTGTGTGTGGTGAAATAGTTATCTTTGCTCATGTTGTACATGTCGGCCGGTTGGACACTTTCCATGGACGGGTGTGGTAGCTTTATGAGAGCCGCAGGATTAACGTTATCCGTAGTACTTCTGCCAGTAGGTGTGATATTCATCAACTATGAACTAATGGGTCAGATTGCGCCTGCGTAATAACATTGTACAGAAAGCTGCAAATTAGTTTGCTTTTATGGCCCCCTTCGGGATGGAACAATTACTTCCGGAATTCAATCCGATTTTTGCTTCCTTGAATCTGTCTACATGTTACGGTTGTCCATAAAATGATATAATACTCAGCCAGGGGATTCATAATAAAAGAATAAATCGTCCAAAAATACCTAAGAACCTACCCATGCCACGCGGAATTTATAATGCGTGGCATTAAATTTGAAATGAAAAAAAGAGTGGTCTGTTTCTTGCAGACTTGACAGTTTAGTACCAAACAATAAGTTTTTGCTTTCAAGATAGACTACAACAGTTAGAAGAAGACAAAACACGACCTTCTATCATTTGTGTGCTCTGATTTTTGAGCAGACGACGAACCTTGCGGTCAAAACGTTTACAAAGTTATCAACGGTTGAAAATCAAACCGACCAGTTAAGCTAACGAAAGAGTAAATGAGTTTTATGTTTGGGAATGAGTTTTATCTAAATCGTAGGTATGGGTCATCAGTTGATCGCCCAAAACAGCACAGCTGTTTGTCTTTAGCCAGTGAATTTATTTTTCACTCAACTATAAGCTAACCTTGTTTTCTTTTCAAACGATACTGGCTAATTGTAGATTTGATGACCTTAACTCTTAGTTTGTTTTTACTGTCGTCGGTTAAACTGTATATAATTGATTCTAATTGATTGATTGAAATTTTGATTTGATAAACTGTATAAATCCAGACCAGCTTTTGGCATAGCCACTGATCCACTCAGGGTGGTGCTTAAAATTTGATATGGTGTATAATGAATCTTGGATAACTCACCGTGACTATTTTCTAAAGCATTGCACGCATTATAGGCTTAACTCGTGGAAAAGGCATAAGCTTGTCGAAATTTTTATGACATATTTCATTTCAGATTTAGATATTTGGAAATAAAAATCATGACCTAAATCACTGTATGATAGAATAAAACATTTATTTACGCCTTGTCAAGAAATTCAGTGGCAGTGATAGGCTATTGGGAATGATACAATTGGGAGATTGGGACGAAATTAGGTATTAGACTATGTAATATAACAAGAGGCAGTAGTTTAGAGAGTAAAACATTTGGGTCAGAGCCGGCGTTACAACGCGCGAGGCCCTGTGCAGCAGCGAGGCTTTCTTTGTATGCCACAAGCGCATTGGATTATAAGGGCACTGTGACAGTCCTAATGATCTTCTTTTGGAGCAGACTCTGACTGCAATACATAGTTTACGGACTGTTCATACCCATTGAAGAAGTTGAGCTGAATAGTTGTAATCATGTGCCCTAGTTCCAAATACAACCCTGTATTTGAGTTCAACGGAGTGCTTTCTTAGCAACATAATCTAGGCGGGCAGCCCAATTGAGTTTTTTTTATCCATAATTATTTCGAGGAATTTGACTTCATCACTGAAACTCTGCCTGACACCAATCAGTATACGTCGACGGCCTAAACAATAGTCTCATAACCACGCTGAGATATCTTGTGAAGGAGTGTGTCGGCCACCAGTGTCCAAAGCAAGTGCCAGAGAACTCGTTGTGGACATCCTTTGATCACTGAAATCGAGACCGACGAATCTCCCAATGATGTTATGATTTCTCTGCTCAAAAGCATTACCTGAATCTAGCTCATTGTAGTGTAGTTGATTCCATTTTGAAAGAGAGCCGTAGTAATTGAAACAAAGCATGTGAATCGAAAGCTCCTTCAATATCAAGGAAAGCACAAAGTGCCGTCTCCTATTATTATTTGAGGTATCATTTCTCAATTGACGTGACTACCCAGTGCAGTGCGGTTTCCGTAGATCTGCCGTTTTGGTACGAATGTTGATTTTTATGCAACAGAGTCTGGAAGCCTTATACATGGTATTCTTTTTTAATCTCCCTTAGGTATGAACACCACCTCTACTTTTGGCCAATACTCCGGGAAATGTCCCAAAACGGAACTGGCTGGTTGATGAGCTCGGATATCATAACGTCATCCATTTTCTGTAAAAAAATGGGTAGAATACCATCCGGACATGAAGATTTCATTGATTCAAAAGAGCTAAGAGCCCATTTGATCGAACCCTCCATAAGCAATCGTCGTGCAAGCTGAGCTGAGTCGTTATCCACATTATGTAAGGACTCGTTCCAAAGCAACGAGTCCCAATTTCATCGATGTTTAGGCAATACTTTACACTCTGCATTTAAATAAAAGAAAAAAGGAAACAATAAAATCATACAAATATTTCTGAACAGCAAATTACGTTGTATGCAGCCAGGGATGGTCCTCTACAATTTTTTAACATTTTTCTCTAGTCATCACCAAGCGCGAGGCTCTGTTCGACCGCACGGATTTGCCGGTCTAAACGCAGGCTCTGATTTGGGTATCTACCGAAAGAGCCTCTGTTTTGGTCTATGTCGAAATATTCCAGTTCATCTATCGGATACTTCTTCTCTTTCCAAAGTAGAAGCTATTTTAATCAGAACTTTAATTCAATCTGGCAAGTTTTTCTTGCAGGATAAAAATGGCAGATTAAGGTGAAATTAGCGGTTATCCATTCTGCCAATTTCAAAAGCAGTTTTTTAGTTTGAAACAAAAATTCTTTTCATGAAAATATATTAGCTGTGTTCCGATTGACGAGAAGAAAGCAGTATTTACATTTTTTCAAACAGAACCCTCGTTTGGGCTCAAAAACTGCTTCCGAAATTGGGCTCTCCGACGAGAAGTTAATGACTGCTAATTTCCCGTTAAGCTTGCCATTAGCACATAATCCAATCCAAAACGTTGAAGATCCTCCTCTGAAATTACAAGCTGAGACGTGCTCTAAATCCTTTCGTATATTTCGCTTAGTCCGTAAAGACATCGGGGCCGTGCAGGCGGAAGACCGCGATAGAGAAAAAAGTAACTTCGTTGGTGTAGCCGGGAACGGAAAGGTAATTCACATCCATAAGCGAAGTTGAAGAAGCCATCCAGCGGTTGAAGAATAATAAAGCAGGAAAGGTTTGCATTGGAGCGGAACTTATCAAAATTGGCCCGGATAAGTTGGCCAGTTGTTTGCATCAATTGATTGTCAAGATTTGGAATAGGGAACGACTACCGGAAGAGTGGAAAGGCGGGGCCCTATCCCTTGCCCTATCTACAAGAAAGGCAAAAAGCTGGATTGTGAGAACTACGAAGCAATCATCCTGAATGCCGTTTACAAAGTGCTTTCTCAAGTCATCCTCAATCAACTGTCGCTAATAGTTTACAGATTCGTGAGAAGTTATCAGACCAGACCGGCTTCATGGAGAATCGGTCTACAACGGACCAAATATTCACTCTGCGGTTGATGCTCCAGAAGTGGTGCAAATTTCGAGGCCCGTGCATCATTTGTTTATTGATTTCAAAGCCGTATATGATAGTGTAAACCGACTACAGCCGTGGCAAATTCAGAATGAAGCTTACTAGACTTATCATGGCTTCGATGATCCAGTGCTATGTGAAAATCTCGGATCCATTTTCAGATCCATACGAATCTCGCAGGAGACTTCGACAAGAAGATGGTCTTGGGTTGAAGATAAATATATTTGAATATGCTGGCTGGGCTGGACCGAGCACGTCATGGCCCGGATAGGCACTACCGTGCTAATCAACGGCGATGAGTTTGAGGTAGTTGACGAGTTCGTATACGTATAAAAGGACAACAATACCAGCCGTTAAATTAAAATGCGTATTATCAGCGGAAGTCGTGCCTACTATGCACTTTACAGGCACTTGCGGTCGAACAATCTGAGCTTCCCGAGCAGAAGCGAAGAGCAAAATAATATAAAAACAATTTCAAACTGTGTTTTAATGCTATATTTTGTTATTGAATAGATATGGAGATACATTGATAACACATTTTGTTATTGAGTACATATATAAAACAGTGGTTGTAAGATGAGTTTAATAACTGATTTTGTTATCATATCTTATTTTGACCTTAAAATGACATTCGAAATATTTCATAATTTTTTTTAATGATTAAAGAAATTTTTGGATTATAAATATTTTACAAAATGATTTTTTATTATCTCATTTGCTACTACAATTGTTATTCAATACCTTAATAATACTAAAATATGTTATTCTAAACTCTGAATACGGTCATGTTATCGTTTTGTTATTCAAATAACACAAAAAGTTATTGTTTTCGCCTTAAAGGAGTAAAATTTTGATATTATTTTTGTTATTTTACCAACTATGTCAGCCGAAACAAGACCAAATTTTGAAATGAGTTATTCGATTTCCATAACACATTTTGATATTATTTTGCTCTTCGCTCGTGCTCGGGTTCTGTACAAAAAGCCCATTGTACAAAACGCCAAATAGACCGCTTGTCATCTAGGAGTATTAAACGTAGACAATACTAGCAGAGTACTTGCGAGCATTTGGTGTTTTCGAACGGCGATTGCTGAGAACCATCTTTGGCGCCAACCTAACCGAAGAAAAACTTGATAAGTCACTCCGTACGGCTATCACTGCTACAGCAAATGGACACCTAATTTATTGAAAATATCACACAGGATCACAGTGAACAGTACACCGCCTTCAAGTAGTGAGGATTGCATCCAACCCCGAAGCAGCCAAGCAATATCGTTGTCAAACAGCAAAAACAGAAGAGGTTCGATGTTGCTGCCTTGAGCAACACCCGAGAGGTTGGTAAGCCGAGAAGAGAAGCAGGAGTCAAGCTGCACATATAGAACTCTGCCTTATAGGTAGGAACAGAGCCATTTCGTAAAATTCCGAGATGCGCAGAGTCGCGAGAAGTATTTTAACGTCTATACGATCGAACGTAGCCTTTAAATCCGTATAGATCATCCCAGTTTGAGGGATATACAAGTAGACGTGAAATCCAGAAGGTTCATGCTTACGGATCGGCCAGGTATAAATTCGTGTTGGTTGGTAGAAATATAGCATTTTGTTCTAGCAAGAATAAAATTACTCATTGGGGCGAACCATCAACCAACGGTTGAAAGCCCCATCAAATAGTAAATAAATAAA
Organism: Sabethes cyaneus; assembly: GCF_943734655.1. NCBI lineage: Eukaryota > Metazoa > Arthropoda > Insecta > Diptera > Culicidae > Sabethes > Sabethes cyaneus. Next base: position 208,453,430 of record NC_071355.1, read on the forward strand.
TAAATAAAATTACTCACTGCTACAGTAAGATTTCGAAATCCTTTGGAATGCCAGATTCGAGATCCTACTGTACTTCAAGAAGGCCACCCATTTGTCATAATGTGATTTGGTATAACGCCATCAATTTGCCATAACGACCAGTTGGAATAATTCAGCAAACATCATTTTATGATCATATGATCGTTTCCCTAGCTGATTTGCCGGTGACCCGCCGCACATGCACAAATACGAAATTCACAAGATGTAAACAAGTAAACAATACACTTAAAAGAGAAACTGTGTCAAATTTGGTTAATTATTACCCAGCAGATAAAAAGTTATGGGTAATTGTAAGTGTGATTTCGTGTTCGCCTTTTAAGTAGAGTATGAATATGCAAGTAATCGAAGAATTTAAATAAGCATGAAGATAATCGAAGAAGCTTAAAACAAAGAAAACTGAAATAAAGTAGTCAAAACAAAAATAACAATAACAAGCTAAGACAATATTAGCATACATGATAGGAAGTGAATAGAAAAACCCGATTTAATCCACAAGGAACCTTTGTAATACCATCTTACTTATTATTTGAGATAAAAATCGACACGTCTTTGGAACACATTTCAACTGGTGGTTAACGCTGTGTTGGTATCATAGGCTCATGTCACTTCTACTGACAGATAATAAATGTAAAGAATTTCAAACCCTTTAATTTGATATCCACATAATATAAATCGATTCAGTCGTAAAAATAAAGATTAGCAAAATGTCAAATGAAAAAAATACGGGCCAAAATTTTACTGAAAATGAATAAGTTTATAAAAGTTGAACAAAACCGGAGTATTTTTAAATTTGGATCCTACATCCTTTTGTCATGAAATTCCTGATTAAGTGGATAAGTTGTTATTGATTTGAGGATGTACAAAAAGAAGTAAGTTGTAAAGGGAAATATTAAACTTTTTATATGCATATACATAGCCTGTTATAGCTAGAATTTATAGTTTCTCGGTGATATTGAACTAAGCATAATTTTCTGTATTGCAATTCTATTTGAATCATATCAATTAAGTTTTATAGAATAAAATTTATCAAAAATTTATTAAATAACTTTTGATCGTCAAAACCAATTCTTATGAAATTTCGCATATATTTTTGCAGTATTAAAACCTCTCGTTTGATACTAAAACAATTAAAACTTGATAAATTATCTTGGTTAAAATTTTTGAAAAATTATTTTAAATTTTAATGTGTTGCACACGATTGCTCATAAGTTTCGAATTACAAGTCCGATCAAAAAACAAATCAATAGTGATCTATGAGACTATATTACCTTTCAAATATGAGACTAATAGCGTATAAATCGCTTTCGCCGTCTCTAAGAAACAGGCGATTATTTGTACCCTGTCAAAACAGATTTTTAAACTACTTGTTTCTTTCCAATAAAAAATTAATCTAAAAAAAATTATGGTAGAAAGAGCTTTCATTTAACACTAAGATCGATGAAATCGGTAGTGTGATTTCAGAGAAAATCGTGACACGTAGTTTTCACATTTTTGCTTATATCTCCGAGAAGCAGACAATAGAAAATTGATTGCACACACACACAGACATTGCTCAATTCATCGAGCTCTATCGATTGACATATGTGACTCGGCCCTCCGGGCGTCCGATCAACTTCATGTTTTTCGACCAATTTCTAAACCTTTGTTATAGTATAACAAAGGTAAAAAATCATTCAGGATCAGATTTATTCCAGTTAAAATTAAATCCAACTTAGAGTTCCATTGTAACGATAAAACCGAATACTGAGGCATAAATTGATTCTGACATGCGTGACATTCTGTCGAAGCGAAATAACAGTAAGCCTCATTAACTTTCTTAACACTCAGCTCGTCCGCGTACTGTCTGTCTGTCGGCCTGAGTTCATAAGCATGACATAGCCTATATTTTACTTTTTTCCCGCTGACCCTGTTACGTCAAGCACGCGTGCAACTTGTAATTTTTGCTTTTTCGCACCTTGTATAGACGCGGGCCGCAAATTAACAGAAAACTAAAGAAAACCTTTCCATTCGCGTTTCTGCAGTTGCAGTCGGAAGACATTGATACCATCTCGCGGTATTCAAACAAGAATGTTTACTGAGCTGACCATATAACAACAACTTACCTTCTAGTAAGTGAAAGGATTTGCCGATGGCCATCTACATAAATAGTACCAACCCTGCTGCCATAAATTGAAAATAAAAGTTTGTTTAAAACTGGTGCAACGTTCCTTTTCACTGTGCCGGTTTAATCTTCTCAGAAAGTTGACCAAACCTTTTAGAGTATTGCTGCTGATTACCGTCTGGAAATTAGTTGATCACTCATAGTTAGAATAATGCTGTAGAACGCCAATAGTCATTGGAGGAAACCGTTCTATTTCAGAAAAATATAAATCACTTAAGTTCCATTTGAATGGCTGCACTTTGGACTAGATTTTTGGCATTAAGAGATCGGCCAGTCAAACCGATAAAAATCCTGCCCCTGAGCAAATCGAAAGGAAACAAGTAATATCTGCTTATTAGCTCACAGCACCACAGATCGACCATTCTCTTTAGGTTGCGCGCGGAGCCCTTAAAGGAGGATATGTAATCGGCTTCGAAACCAGTAGTAGTCGGCACAGCATCCGATCGGAATTCCAAGGAAAACAATCATAACAAAAGTAAAATATTACGTGTATGGGCATTATTTATATCTTTCCGATGGGCGGAACGGGTTTTAACCCGTTCCGAAAGTCAATTTTCCAACGGCAATCATCGTTAGTTTAAGAAGCGTAAATTTCCAATCTCTTCTGCAGGTAGAACAAGCCGAACAGTACTGGTGTTTCGCTTAGGTATCATTTGAGTTTATGTAAAACTCCATGTGGCACTGTTGTGTGGATAAAATTATTTACGGTACATAACAGTGGCACATTCGAGGAGAATGTAAATCAGAGTTTTATTGTTGTTTTTCGTTGGAATAAACGAAATAAACGAAAAACAAATAAAAAGCCACTTCCAAGTTATTGAAGTCGGTGGTTTCATGTTGGATAATTTCGAAAGTATGTTTACCAATAATGTAGTAAAAAATGGGTGTTATTGAAAGGATATTAACTTTTTTGCTGATATACGATGTAATCTTTTCATATAACAATTAGATTCAGTTTACAGTACCTGCAATGAAACTAAAAATATATTTCTGAGATCAATTCGGCTCGTTTAGCAAAATCGAGACTCACTTTCTTTTATCGCTTAATTTAGCAATGCGCTTTTGTTACCAGAAATCAAACGGTTTGTCTACAGATCATAAGATATGTTGTTTTTCTATTCTCTACCACTTAACACCATACCTGTTTTGAATTGTGAAAATTTGCACTTCACATTTTACAGTTACTAAGGCTGTGAACCATTTCGCGAAATTTTTAACTTTTTGGTTAAAATTTGACAGTTCGATGGTTTGTCGAAAATAACCCTGCTCGGGAGCATGGTTAGTTTTGACCAAGGTTTTGACAGTTCGATGGTTCGCTTCAGAGCCAATGAGATATGTACAGGTGAGGAAGAGAGCTTCGACGTGTTTCACTGATTTTTCGTTGGATTTTTTTTACATTGGTATGGATGCTTATCGCATAATAAATTTGTTCAAACAATTTGGGTTGAAATGAGATGAATTTTAGCTATCAAATAAAAGCAAATGAACATCAAAAATTCATCCAATTCTAACTCGGACAGAATAAACAATATTTTCATCCTCACCTTATATGCTCTCATTGAGCAAAAATAACTATCAATCCGTCAAATATGAAATGGTTCGCATTCTGAACTGATTTTAACCACTCAAGGAGAAATAACCATCGAACTGTCAAATTTTAACCAAAAAGTTAAAAATTTCGCGAAATGGTTCACAGCCTAAATCTGCATACATATATCATCTAACCACATAATATATCGTAAATGATACATGTAACCTGTCCGAACGACCCTCCGGCAAACGAAAGGAAACCACCTATCAAGGAAGCAATCGCGGTAGGTACACTCTTTTGTTTGCTCGATCGGACAAAAGGTGCGACTTTGACGAAAATAAAACATAAACCAGCGAGAAAGGCAAAAGGCTTACGAATGTCGTGCGATTCTTACTTTTACCGGCTCAGAGCCGGAGGGTTACGGAACGTAACCTGCTATGTGGAAAATGTGGGGGGGGGGGCGAGCGGGGGTACAATGTTGTCGGTTTTATGATGTGAACCGCAAATGTTGTCTTCGTGATAAATTGTGGGAGTTTCACCCAAAGGGAATTTCTTGTTCCTACATTTTAGTGCGGCAGAAATGTGCCAGTAATGAGATGATTGTTGGAAATGGGACAGAAGGTACAACATATATGATATTATGGAGCAAAACGGTAAGTGAAATTGAAATAATGAGTTTTCGTTTCTTTGACTCTGTGTGATGGCAAAAGAGACGAAGTATTAGTCAACAATTAGATTTATGAAAAATTAGCGTTGACATTTTACGTCAAGTTTAAATATTGTTTATGTTAATTTTTTTGTATGCTATTTGATTCTGTTATGTAGAAAATGGGCATTTTTTATTTGAGGCAAGGTAAGCAGGAAAACATGACAACCACTTACACACGCTGCAGTGGTTTAGAAATGACGCTAGTGACAGAAAGATTTCTATGATAATACACACGGCGAACCTTAATGGTGATTTGCAATCTAGAATAGAAAAATTGGAGCTTAACTCGAAGCAAGAAAGCTAGCTCCAAATTTCTTTGAACTAAATTTGGCTAGCGACATGGCATTTCATTATTACAGACTGATTATCATTTTGACATCAGCTTGTCTTTGTTTTGAGATTATCTAACAAGCCTATCGGATTGCTTTTAACTTAATATATAATACAAATATTAATAAAATTATCACGCGGTTGAGATAACAACATATTGGTTGCTGATACAAGGGGAAGAGTGTATAACGTGGCTCCCAGGCCAATTTGCCCCTCTTCGTTTTTCCCTAAACAAGCGAAATTAAAATGCAAAACCGACCAGAAACCATAGAATATGATGAAACCAGACTACTATGAAAATAAATTTGTTTTTGAGCAGCTTCCGATATAACTTTTTGCATCTCTTCCATAAGCTATTTTCTTGTCAAAATCTGTAAATAACCGGTTGTTGCGATTCGGTTGCGTGAAGTAAGCTTCAAAAAGACATCCCTGCCAGAAAAGACGCTATGAAACGCTTTATTGGCTTTAGCATTTAATTTTTTTTTTTTCAAATAAGTAAAAGCAGGCCAATATGCCCCACTTGCGGTGGTGCAATTTGCCCCCTGGCAAATGTAGCTATAAACATAGGGAAATAGATCTAAGTTGAAGTCAATTGCCATTTTTCAACTCAATTAGCATTGTAGAGTAACCGTGGTGGGAATAATTTATTACCAATTTTCCAAATTCCAAAATTTATTATTCCAAAATTCCAGGTAATTCAACTACGCGGTGCAAAATGCCACAGCTGCAGTATTATATGCCCCATGCAGAACCCCATGCCGAAACTAGGTTTACATTACATAAAAATACGATATTTTGAAAACAACGGAAATAGTTTTACTTTCTACAAAGTAGAGTAGGTCTATCACTGGCAGAAATTCTCAAATTACCGCATTGGCCATATTATACTGCAGGTGGGGCATATTACCCCGCGCAGACGAGAAACACAAGATTTAGGTGCCTTTATTAAATAATTCCTAGTATATTTATTGTACAGTACTATTTGAAATAAACAATTGCATTTGATGTTCAGCTCAAATACCAACATATACCTACTCGTAGTTGTAACGTTAATTTGGGGAAGCGTAACAGAGAGATATAGCCATTTATTATTAGGAGGCACATTATACACTTTTTCCCTACATATTTCATGGAAAACAATGCGTGCGTGTTCTCAGTGCATCCTGCTAGCATGAGTCAAGCATCAAAATCGAAACAACCAGGTCTTGTTTATACATTTCTTCAATCGCGATACTCTCCTCCGTTTCGGAGGTAAGAGTTTTGTGCATGTTTAGCTATTGTAATTTACTTATGCTATAAACACGTGTTTTATAAACAGGCGAAACTATCTACAGCAATTTATTAATTGAAAAGTTTTTTCACGCGTTTGATTCTTAATTGAAAAAATGGTAAACTAAACGTTGTTAGGTTTGCATACAAGAAGAACCGGTTGCAATACATTACTTAGTAGTTGGCAACCATAGATTTTTCTCACCTTAGTTCTAAACTATAACATTCTTTAGCAGCATCCGAATAACAGTTGATAGTTATGCTGATTGGTTCGATCAGCGGATCCCTCAGCTTGGGTAAAGTGGAAAATACTTAAGTAAGCGTCGCTTCAATGACCCTCCCTTGCCCAAATTCTCGCTCTTTACCGTTTCATTACCTTCTCCTACCGTATCCTCCGTCGATTGTTAAAGTATGACGGTCCGTGCTTAGGGGCACGAACGAGGGACTTACGTATCACTACGTAACTGACGGATCTCTGTAGAGGCATATTCGAACGAACCTGAAGCTACTGAAAACCAGAGCAGAGGGTTCAAAGTTTCTAATAGTTGTTATCCATGGCTATTACGTAAAGATCTGAATGGATAAACCCCTAATCCGAGACGTGACGCGACCCATGCCGAGGGATGAATGGTGGAGGGGGTTCTATAAATACTCAGTCGCAACGGAGCCTGTGGAGTACCAGGGCACCCTCCACAGTAATTTGCCCTTGCTGCATTAAGCCGGTTACTGATGCAGCGGACCATTTCTTACTGAGCAGCTTCTCTTTACCGGAAAACAAAGAAACGAAAGTGTTGGAGATGAGTATAGGGAAGGAACAGGATCTGAACGATGCGCTATCCTCAACACATCGACTTGTTGTGAGTCGACAGACGAGGACGTGGCTTTAACTCTCTATTCACGGGTCTAGATTAACCCTGCCGAATCTCTGACAGTGCCTGTGTTGAAGGACGTTTGTTCATAAATAAGTAAGAAGAGTTTGAAGGCTGTATTACTACATCATAGAAACAAATAACCCTCGATTCCCGTGGTCCATTTCGAAAACGCTTGTCATAATTCTACATCTACAGTTTTCAACCGATTGTTATTATGAACCCCCTGATTTCTTTTTTTTATCGGCCGTCAAGGGCCAGAAAATAAAATTTTTAAAATGCCAATAACACCAAAAAATGCGTTCTTTTTTGTTTTGTTGTGAACAAATTCACAAATATCTACACTACTATTATTCATACAAAAAAGTGATGTTCAACTGATCGATAACAAATTTCTTCACCTTTAATATGAAAAAAAGAGCTTTAAAAATGATACCCTGCAGCTGGAGATATTTGTATTTATGTACATGTACTTTCATTCTTTAACCAAAATTTCAACTTTTGTGCATATCTCAAACACTATTTTACTTTATTTTTTCTGACCTGATTTTCGGATTCAAAGGCCAATTTTACATGAAAAATAACTTTTAGCTTACTGAGCTCACGGTTTTTGTTTTATTTTGTTAACTAGTGTAATTAGCAGAGCTATTAACGTCTAAAATCTTTCATATTTTCGTGATGGTAACTATAATCTAAATTATGGAATGATATCCTGCGGTAAGACGTAGTCCTACGTCAAAAACTACATCGCCAGAATCTGGGAGGAAGAACAAATGCTGAAGAAGTGGTCAAAGGGGGGCTCCGAAGCCGCAAAGTTACCGAGTCTGCTTTGACAAGCGAGTGGTCGTGGGTTCGAATCTTAGTAGAATTAAAGCCATTCGATGTCAAATGACTTTAGCATGGGTTTTTTCTCAGGCCCCTCATTTACCCTTCCTTCATGCTGAATTCCTATATATTTACCCACTGAAGCATCTTGACAGTGCCAAAGTCCCTCCCATAGTTGATTGTACTGGTCAGTGAAACGAAGGAACCCTCGCCAGGGACGGCTATATTATGGGATAGTGCTGGCAGCGAAGAATAAGTGAGTAAAACAGATCAAGCTTTGAAGGAAGGGTAAACCCCAATACACACAAGCACGCATAAAATTTAATAAGCATATCGCTCACTCAATAGCGATTATAGCAAAAAGAAATGCAGTGCAGGTCATACAGCAAACACCCGGACGATATTACAATAGATCAACTATACTGGTCGCAGTAATGAGTCCTTACATGAAAAAAAAGAATTGCCTGGATGGCCTCAGTTGCACTGTTTTTTTTAAGTACATCGTTTCGAGTGTAAAAACTAGCGAGGCATTTCACGCTCATTGTTCAATAAGGTACTCTCTCGTATTCTGTTCTATAGACTGAGACCGCTAGCGGAGTTCTTCGTCGGCGAGTACCAAGCTGGTTTTCGTGAGGGTCGCTCCATGACGGATGTTTACCCTGCGTCACTTACTAGACAAGTTCCGGGAGTACATCTTGGCGACTAATCGTCTGTTTGTGGATTTTAAGGCGGCGTACGATTCAGTCAAACGAAACGAGCTATGACAAATAATGCTAGAATATAATTTTCTAACAAAACTAGCTAATGGCCAAACATAATGCTGCGTCAACGCATCCGACAGCGTCAATTTGACAGTAAACCCATGGGAAAACTGTCAGGATAGCGGTGGCAGAGGCGTTAACGCAGCATTCAGTTTGTACGGCTGTATGGGTCAAAATCATGCATCAAAATAGCGACGTTGCATGCACTGAAGCAAGGTGATGCACTCTTTTTTATTTTTAACGAGTAGGGAAATCTGCTCAGTATCTGGGAAGATATGGTGCTGTCAGACACCTGGCAAGACAACTCAGGTAGTGTGGGGTTTGGTATCTCGACCCCCCCTAATAAGGCGCGAGGATCCCGACCCACTAAAACTCTACTCGAGTCTCCAGCCTCAATCCTCTCTAGCACCACCCTATCGATACTACTTCAGGAAGGGGCTATTGTATTTAACGCACTCTCTTAGATAACTGCTGGACTCTGGTCGGCTCTCCAGCGGTTTTGTAGTTCAAGTACAATCTGGGTAGCAGCCGCATTGACCGCTCCCCAGCCATCTGAGTTAGAACACATCCTATGAAGTTATTTGGAATAGTGTCCTGTCCGCTCACTGCCATCATGTTGCTGCTCGCACCCACGAAACGACGGCACATGAAGGAAGCATGTTCTGCAGTTTCCTCTATATCCACGTATTCAGGACACGCGAGGGACTCCGCATGCCCGAATTTGTGCAGATACTGTCTAAAACAACCATGCCTTGACAGAATTTATGTCAGGTGGAAGTTGCCTTCACCGTGGCGCCTGTCGACAGATCCGGATAGTTCCGGGGTAAATCGATGTGTTCACCGGCCTTTTGTGGAATTAGACCATGCCCGCTGCCATGTGATCATCTAGGCCGAACTTGTGGTACTCCGTATGCCTCTAGTTCATGAGCACATGAGACGATAGATGCTTTCCAGTTTAGCTAGATAGCTTTTGGTACCAAACGCCAATGACCACACCGGACCGCCATACCTTAGTATGGACTGGACCACGGCGGCTAATAGCCTTCGCTTACTGCCATATACCGCAGAGCTATAAGACATCATACGAAACAATGCCGAAATAGCTGTGGAAGCCTTCGTGCAGACATAGTCGACGTGGTTTCCGAACTTGAGCTTGTCGTCGACCATGACTCCCGGGAGTTTTAAGAATCGCATTGACGAAATAGAGCAGTCCCCGACGATGATAATCGCTTGCTGCACCGACTTGCGGTTATTCACCACGATAACCTCTATTTTATGATACGCTAGCTCCAGTTCCCTTCAATCTTCAGCAATGCTTATAGAGTAGGAAACCTTCAACTCAACTTCGCTGATAGCCTCACCGTGGACTACCAAGGTGATGTCGTCCGCAAAGCCGATAATCACAACCCCTTCCAAGCACTTTAGCTTCAACACCTCGTCATACATGACGTTCCACAACACCGGGCCCAGTATGGAACCTTGCGGAACCCCTGTGGTGATTGGAATACACTTCTGACTCTCCTCTATGTTGTAGCATAACACACGTTTCTGGAAATAATTTTCCAGAATCCTGTACAGAGACGCCGGTGCTTGGACGTTCCGAAGCTCTTTGGCTACGGAGTCCCAGCTAGCGCTATTAAACGCATTTCTCACGTCAAGCGTGACAACTGCGCAATAGCGGATACCCGTCCTCTTGCACTGGATTGCCACTTGGCTGTCTTAGTGACAGACAAGGTGGCATTCACCGTAGATTTTCCCTTTCGGAAACCGAATTGGAACAGAATTGACAGATCGTTTGTACTCTCAGTGTACTGTACGAGTCTGTTAAGGATAACCCTCTCCAGCACCTTGCCGGCAGTATCGAGCAGACAGATCGGCCTATATGACGAGGGGACACCCGAAGGTTTTTCCGGCTTCGGTAACCAGGTTCTGTCGTTTTCATCTGGCCGGGAAGTGGCCATCTTCCAGGCATCTACTCATTACTGCCCCGCCGCTTTATAGCCGCTTTAATGGCCAACACATGCTAGTTAGAGTCAATAGGATCGTTGCACTGGCCCCGTAATTTTCCTGTACTCTAACAGCCGGCTGCGAAGTCTGTCGATAAAGAAGGGTAATGTCTAAAGACGGTATAAACCCATGGCTTTTTTTAATGGTCAAGTTCAGGATTCCGTCTGGCCACGGTGCCTTGCTCACCTTTAGGGATTTAGGGATCTCAGTGAGTTCCTCCTTCGTAACCGTCGCTTCTTCCCCGACCTCTGAACCGACGTCGCCCATGTTACTTCGGATGTACGGCAGGGATACTGGAACGTCGGCCAGGGCCAGGGCCTTGGCTCATGGTGCGGAAAGAGACCCTCGATGATCCGCTCCAGCATCTCTGGCGAACGCGGGTGATGCGCTCTACTTTTTGCACATTGCCTTGGAAGGTTCAATACGAAAAGCAAACGCGGAAAGGAACGGGACTATTATCATGCTGCTTGGTTTTGCGGATGACTTCGATGTCATCGGAATCAACCGTAGAGCAGTAGAAAAGCCCTTTAGGCCATTTTAAATGGGAACAACGAGATTGGGATTTACACCAAACATGGTTGCTGGCAGGGAACGTGGAAATCCAAACGGTGTTTTTAATGGTGTAGTTTTATAGGGAACGATATGAAGTAGTTGAGGAATTCATATATCTTTGTAAGCTCGTGACATGTAATAACGGATTACCTACGACTGGCCGAAGCACAAATGGCCGAAACACGAATAGTAGATTGTCATATTTGGCCGAAAATATTCGCGGCCTTCAACTTGCGCAAATATAAAGTATATGCTCTCCTTACTTGCTACCGATCGTTCGTAATCAACTTTTTTCATGTTGAACCTCAGTCAAATAGATGTTCGGCCTTTTGTGATTCGGCCAAACATGATTTTGGCCTTCTGTAACAGTTGTCGAAATTCACCCATTTGGATTTCGGCTATTTTTACGGCCATTTTTGTTTCGGTTATTCGTTACCAGCGCATGGCAACAATGTAAGTCGTGAAGCAAAACGACGAATTGCAGCCGCGTCATCATCATCATCATCATCATCATTATAACCAACGCCCGAATAAGCGAGTCCGGGGCTAATATCACAACACAACAGTTGTCAGTTCATTTTAATTATTAACGAGTCGAATGCATTTTGATATTCAAATTGATGAACCAGGTTGAAAGAAGGTTATGTCATCGAATGGTTAATTTACCGAGCAGATCATTTTTTCTTATTTCAATATAGAATGTTTGGCCTGATAGTGACTTCCATGCGTACAAAACACTGGTCATGATGGAGCGTGAACAAAATTCCGATAATGATTTACCGAGGCTACAGAATCGAATCTCTCACGGCCTTTAACCGACTTTATCGACTTGCTGTCGTTCATCAGCCCCTTGGTTTTGGTAATCCTAGGATACCATCAAATTAGATGTTTGCATTCAAGAGGACGCCGCAGCGTATGGGCAGTCAACTCGAACGTTGGAAACCGCGGTGGCTTTAGGCCTCCGCCCACTTATGACACTTTTCAAAACATGATCCACCTATTACCCGTCACCCTTTCACTTACCATACATCAAACTTACTACCCACTCAACCTACAGCTTTCTCTCGCGTCCACTTATGCATCTGTTTTCGTTCTAAAAAATTCCATTGTGCAAGAGATTCAAAGACTGTTCTTATTTCGACCCATTAGCCCCGAGAAGCCTCAGAAACTCTGTGGGAATCTTTTCTGTTTGCTCGTTTACTCTCTCTATATCTTCATATCATAGATTGCAGCGGATCCGCATGCGGATATGAACACCATCTGAAAAAATTTCATACCCGCTAAAATGAGGTTTATAGTTTTCCGTTTGTTTCCGAGCGAATAACGCACCGCTTTACTAGGCAAAACATGGGGGAAAACCATTTCAACAGCTGCGGGATATAGCTGTTTTCTAATTGTAGATTTCCTTCGGTGAAACCCACCTGGGCTGAAACCACATCGCTCATATAAGGGTCCTAAATTCCATACGACTGGATGGTATAAATCAGCACCATATAGTATTTATTTAAAGGGAACCAATAAAAACCACATACTATTTGTTATTTTTACTGGCCTTTCCAAACAGATTAGACCCTCTCGCTACGTTATTAAGAGTAATAAAATTTGAATTTTTGTTACGCAAAACGCTGCGTAAGTCAGCAAGGGTGGAAAACTAATTACTTTTTTTTCTAGAACAGCTTGTTTGTCAACAAACTATCAATAGCGACATATCAGCAAGCCTGCCGGTTCAAAGCTATTATTTTCAAACCCCTTATCAGCGACCTTGAATTACCATTCGCAGATAATCAACAGCCAGCATGACTGTGACCATGGTTTCTAGATAATTATTACATTGACAACATTGTACAAATTCGCATTGAACTGTCTAGCATATAATTTGGCTAACTTTGAAAAGATCAGAGTATCGGGGCTTCCACTTAATTGCCTTTCAATTTACCTCGTACAATTTCTGCACTCGACTGGTACGCAAAATTGTCTCCAAGAATAGACTGCACAATCTAATTAGAGACAATTTCGTATCATACGTTTATTATAATTGCACAGCCAAGCGGGCTACCGCTCGTTCTCAATTGCAACTAAATTGCACAATTTCTCTACGGTGCACAAACGGAGGAGAATAAAACTTTCTGAAAGATCACTCCATTCGAAGTGCAAGTGGGGCTCCACCCTTCGAGGCCTAATAACGAAACTCAGCGCAGCATAACCCATTAATTATTTGAAAAAATTTTACACCACAGCCTCTAACGTGAGTGGACGGACACCAGGGCTTCACCTGAGTGAGACTGCTATTATTTCATCGGTAATAGTGCTAATTTATTACCTGTTTATGCATTCAACATTTGGCTCTCCGCCGTACAACGAAATAGTGACAGCCGATACAGTTGCTTATTACCTGGTTTGATTAGGCGAAACGAGAAAAGTACCGCCAAAGACGACCTATTCGCGAAAGAAATATATTTTTTTTTGCATTTACCTAATTTATATAATTCTTGACTGCCAGCGCGAAGAAATATACGTACCAGCAACAGCTCAGTCGTACCTTTGATTTATACATTTCTTCGCAAAGCATACTTGCGAGGTGCTTTTCAATCTCAAACCCGCAGGAATTGGACGACGGAACACCTGTTGATCGTTGATCGAGGTTCAAGGAGCTTATTTGAACATTTGGTAAGAAATATTATAGCAGCAGCGGCCAGTACCGGACCGGCGCTGAAGGCGACCTGTTGGTGCCTGCTTTAAAAGCGATAAAATATTATTTAGTGTCCAATAATAATATGTTTCACTCTCAGGAGCTAAGTCTGCGGCGTCCTGATTTCTACGGTGAACTTTCCTGAAGAATCGAGAGGCCTCAGAAAAAGTATAAATAAGAAGTCGTTTAGATGTGAAGCTTGACACCTAAGATTGGATATTGCCGCGAGAGCTCGGTTGAATATTATACGCAATGTATTGAACGGACTAAACGAAAATGAGTTCCTCAATTACTTTATTGAATTATGCTTCTGCTTTTGCACGCTAAGAGATGTGAATCGACCTTTGCGTTTCAGCAAATACAAACAAACAAAACGATATTGCAATTCCTCAACATCTCTACCTTGATACATTGAAGGAACTCCATATGATCTAGAGTGTAGCAGTGAAAGGAAAGGATGAAATCGAACTCCATAAAAGGATAATTACTACAGCTTCAAAACCACCCACCGTCATCATTATCACATCAGGTCCAATGAGTGCGCAAAAAAACTGGCAAAATGTGAAAACAAAAGTTCTCTCTACGACTGGACCACTGACTGGCTGCTGCACAGCTAAAGTGGAGTAAACGCAAAAACTTGATCACATGGACCGTCGCGTCGGCCGCAGGTAGGACACCAGCCGGCAGCATCCACAATATCAATCAGGTCAGTAAGGCTACGGGCGCTTACCGTTTGGTGGACGGTGGACTGCATCAGCTCCGCACAACGCGCCGGAGGACATGTAAAACTTAACTGGAACCTGTGTGTGAACTTGTTTCGATGTACGGCATGTTTCATATTATATAGTTCAGATCACCGCATAATTCAACGAATCGTGCAATAAACGGTTTCGGTTGCGCAATATTGGTGGCGCGGCACATTTTGTAACCACTTGACGAATGAGTTTCAATGTGAATGGTTAATTGGGAAAGGGAAAATTCTAATGAATTTTATTAAGGCTTTCAGTGATAGAACCAATGTTACCAACGTCACGAGAATTGTTCTAATTTCCTGTCTGCATAGTTTATTCTGCTGAATTACCTAAAAGGAAGTTCTTTTAATGAGTCTGAAATCTGAATTACAAGAATCAGACTCTTGATTATATACTATTAATTTGGATTGTTAGAGTAGAAAGCCTTTAGTGGAACGAAAGTCGTTCGCCCTGTGCATTTTTCTAGGAACGATCCGCATTAATTTACCTTTTTTTGTACATTACTATCGCTTGTTGATTATCAAAATTTTGGATAAAATTTTAGAGCATCACGTTCACAAGCTGGTCCGATTGCTGCAGAGAACGATGCTTCAGATTTGTTGTTATAATTCGGACTCTTCTCAGACTTCTTGCGTCCTATGACTGAAAGGGAACTCCAGAAGGAATTCTATCATATAATTAACGACTTTTCAATTTAATCAATATGCTGAGCTGTTTACTAAGACATGCTCTGTATTTAATACCATTGTTGAAAGCCTGCCAACGCAAATATTTCTTGGTGAACTTCGATAGTTTCATCTGCTTGAAAATATCCGCCATCTTTTGCCTCCCGTTTGCCTTATAAAACTGCTCTCAGAAAACTTTTGGAAGTCTGCCTAGAAGTTGTTTTGCGTAGACCGCCACATAATCACAGCTTCAAGTCCCCTTTAATTTAACACTTCTATTACGCCGATGACTGCTGATTTGGCTACTGTTAACAATTTCGCTAACTCGCCGTGCGAGTAGGTTGGATGAAATTAAAAAAAAGAAGAACACTTGTTCCAAATTAAATTGTACTATTAATATTTAGTCGCCACAGATACATATTTTGAACTCGAAAACAGACTTAACTTTTAAACTAAAAATCCGATCAATATAAAATTCAATAGCGATTTATGGGACACCTTTCATTTGACATTAAGATCATCAAAATCGGTCCAGCCAGCTCTGAGAAAAGTGAGTGAGAATAAAAGCGTTCCACACACACCCACACACACCCACACACACCCACACACACCCACACACACCCACACACACCCACACACACACCCACACACACACCCACACACACACACCCACACACACACACACACACACACACACACCCACACACACACACCCACACACACACACCCACACACACACACCCACACACACACACCCACACACACACACCCACACACACACACACACACACACACACACACACACACACACACACACACACACACACACACACACACACACACACACACACACACACACACACACACACACACACACACACACACACACACACACACACACACACACACACACACACACACACACACACACACAGACATTCGTCGAACTGTATCGATTGGTATATGTGACTCGTCCCTCCGGGCCTCGGGTCAATTTCGTGTTTTTTGACCAATTCCTAAAATGGTACAGAAAAGGAATAACACGGTGCAAAAATGGAAAACCTCGACTAGAAAAACGAGAGAAAATGGAACAGAAAAGGTGTAAAACATATGAGAGCATAAGACTAAAAATGCCAATCCTAATTTTAACTAGAACTTCGCTTCTAGTTTCCTGTATACGTGACTAATTTCAAGTTTAATTAAATTCCAATTTTAAGTTTAATTTCACTTTCGTATCTTCGTGCAACGTAAGAACTATTGAACTAATAATGTGATGTATATACTGTACACTATCACTTGTTGTTCTTACAAAATAAAATAAACATTTACCTTATTCGCCAACCGGTTTCGGGTAGATGTTACCCATCATCGGGGCTTAGTTTAAGTTTAATGCTAAGCTAAATTTAAAGTCTAATTACAATAGATCAACTATACTGGTCGCAGTAATGAGTCCACACATGGAAAAAAAAGTCTAATTTCAAGTAAAATTTGTAGTACCTACAAATTGAATTCCAATTCCAACATTAATTTATTTCCAGTTTAAAGCAAAATTTCAAGTCCAATTTCAAACAAAATCCTCAAATTCGAGTTTAAACCCGATTCCTTGTCTAATTCAAAAAATTAAAACTTCAAAATACTTAAAGATCAAATTACTTTAAATTTAAGTTCAATTTCAAATGCAATTTACAGTTTAATTTGAAGAAAACCTTCAAGCCCAAATTAGTCCCAATTCAAGTCTAATTTAACGTCCAGCTCCATGTTTGATTTCTAGTTTAATTTCAGCTTAGATTTTTTTAAAAATCCAACTGCACCCGACTGTTCGGAATTTTCAACATAATCGGCCGGCTTTTTGTGACAAGTAATAGTAGATTTGGGCTGGTAAACGGCTGAATAATGCGCACCGTCGGTGCCTTGTCCACGTGTAGGCATAAAATAAACCCTACAGTGGTTCATAGCCTCTTATTCAGCAACTCCTATTCCTACCTCCTCGTGGTATCAGCCGGGACACGAGCAACTTTGGTGAAGATCGAGTAACCAACCCCGGTGGAAGCCAAGGTCGTATGCCGACAGGAAAGGAGGGTTCTTTAGAGTTGACCCTCCGACGAAACAGGGGGTTAGTGTAGCAGGCTTTGTAAGCCGTCGGCACGAAAAATACTAAAGCACGGAACGAAGAACAAGGAAATTCTTACTGGAACAATCGGAATAGACACACGCAACGGAAAAAGACTATGGATTGGAAACTCGGGTTGTGGAACTGCCGATCTCTCAACTTCCAAGAGAGCACTCGAGTGCTCTCCGACATATTGAAGAGCCGCAAGTTCGACGTCGTAGCGCTGCAGCAGGTGTGCTGGAAGAGCTCAACGGTACGTACGTTCAGAGATGGACATACCATCTACCAGAGTTGCGGCAACACACACGAGCTGGGTGCAGCTTTCATAGTGACGGGCGGGGTGCGGAAACGGGTGATTGGATGGTGGCTAGTCAATCCTCGAATGTGCAGGTTAGGAATCAAGGACCGATTCTTCAATATAAGCATCATCAACGTGCAAAGCCCTCATGTCAGAAGTACCGATGACGACATGGATGAATTCTACGCGCAGTTGGAGAGTGAATACGACCGCTGCCAAAGACATGATATCAAGATCGTCATCGGGGATTTCAATGCTCAGGTCGGCCAGGAGGAGGAATACAAACTGGTGATTGGAAGGTTCAGCGCACACCAGCGGACCAATGAAATGGGCCTAAGACTTATCGACTTTGCCGCCTCCAAGAACATGGTCATACGTAGTATCTTTTTCCAGCACAGAATCCATAACAAGTACACATGGAGGTCACCAAATCAGACAGAATCACAGATCGACCACGTTTTGATCGACAGTCGGCACTTCGCAGATATTATCGACGTCAGATTCTATCGAAGCGCTAAGGTTGTGAACAACATTCGGTACCGACGCCAGCTTCGGTTAGATCTCGCGTATCTGAAGCAGCGGCTGAAGACTGAAGTCGCCACAAATTACGCGCATTCTCTCGAAGCTGCGCTGCCGGAAGAGGGCGAGCTGGATGAAGCCCCTCTCGAAGACTGTTGGAGCACTATCAAAACAGCCATCAGCAGTGTAGCGGAGAGCTCCATCGGGCATGTGGGCCGGAATCAGCGGAACGATTGGTTTGACGATGAATGTAGAAGGGTGATGGACGAGGAGAACGCTGCGCGGGCGGCCAAGATGCGTAGTGCCACACGTCAGAACGTGGAAAGACACAAACTTAAGAAGACGCAGCGAAACCAAATCTTTCGGGAGAAAAAGCGTTACCTGGAAGAGCAGCAATATGCAGAATTGGAGCGGCTGTATCGTTCTCAGGAAACGCGAAAGTTCTACCAGAAACTGAACGGATCCCGCAAAGGCTTTGTGCCGCGAGCCGAAATGTGCCGGGAAAAGACTGGCAGTATTCTGACGGACGATCGTGAGGTGACCAATAGGTGGAAGCAGCACTTCGACGAACACCTAAATGGCGCCCAGACGGAGAACCATGGCGGCGAGGAAAGCGATTTCGACGGTGCAACAAACGGGGAAGAGGTGCCAGCCCCAACGATAGGCGAAGTTAAGGAGACCATCATGTAGCTAAAGAACAACAAGTCAGCAGGAAAAGATGGCATCGGAGCGGAGCTTATTCAAATGGGACCAGAAAAGCTGACCGTTTGTATGCACCGGCTAATTATTAGAATTTGGGATACGGCTACAGCTACCGAAGGAATGGAAAGATGAAGTTATCTGCCCGATCTATAAAAAGGGCGATAAGTTGGACTGTGAGAACTATCGAGAGATCACCGTTCTCAATGCCGCCTATAAAGTGCTGTCCCAAATCATTTTCCGCCGACTATCACCAATTGCGAACAGATTTGTGGGAATTAATCAAGCCGGCTTCGTCGAAAATCGGTCTCCAACGGATCAAATATTTACACTGCGCAACCTCCAACAGGGCCGTGAATACAGAGTTCCCACGCATCATTTATTCGTTGACTTCAAAGCCGCATATGATACCATCGACCGGAAAGAGCTATGGAAAATCAAGGACGAGAACAGCTTCCCCAGGAAGCTCATCAAACTGATTAAATCTACGATGGATGGTACACAGTGCTGTGTTCGAATTTCGGGTGGATTGTCAAGTTCATTCGAATCACACAGAGGGCTTCGACAAGGTGATGGTCTTTCATGCCTGCTGTTTAACATAGCGCTACAAGGTGTTATGAACCGAGTGCATATCAACACGTGGGACACGATATTCAACAAATCTAGTCAATTCGTCTGCTTTGCCTATGACATGGATATTATCGGCAGAACATCTGTGGCGGTGGCTGAACAGTACACCAGACTAAAGCGCGAAGCAGAAAAGATTGGGTTAAAGGTAAATATGTCTAAAACAAAGTACATGCTGGCCAGCGGAACCGAGGCCGAACGACACCGCTTGGGAAGTAGTATATTGATCGACGGCGATGAGTTTCAGGTAGTCGACGAATTTGTCTACCTTGGCTCACTGGTAACGGCGGACAATGATAACAGCCGTGCGATTCGGAGGCGTATTATCAGCGGAAGTCGTGCTTACCCGGGGGGTTCACAAGTAACTGCGGTCGACCAGACTAAGTCCCCGTACCAAGTGCACCCTGTACAAGACGCTTATTAGACCGCTTGTTCTCTACGGTCATGAAACACGGACAATGCTCGAGGAGGACCTGCGAGTGCTCGGAGTTTTCGAACGACGAGTGGAAGAACGATCTTCGTCGGCGTACAGGAGAACGGAGTATGGAGGCGGAGGATGAACCATGAACTCGCACAGCTCTATGGCGAACCCAGTATCCAGAAAGTGGCTAAAGCTGGACGGATACGATGGGCAGGGCATGTTGCACGAATGCCGGACAACTAACCTGCAAAGATGGTGTTCACCTCAAATCCGGTAGGAACAAGACAACCAGAAGCGCAGCAAGCAAGATGGTTAGACCAGGTGGAGCGAGATCTAGTGGAGAGTACTCGGTGTCCGAGGAATTGGAGAGCGGTAGCCCTCAACCGAGTTACATGGAGAAACTTTGTTCAACAGGCTTTGTCTTAGGACGGCAAGCCACCTAAGTAAGTAAGTAAGTAGTAATAGTAGATTCGCCACCCTACAATTACTCGATTTTCCAGGCAAAAATTTGTTTCTGAAAGGTTGTGTGCTCTTGCTTTTGATTATGTCTGGGCACACTAGTGCCTTCTATTAAGCATTTTTAGAGGTTTTTTTTTGCCTTCATTCACGTGGAAGATCGTGAACATTAAAATCCCCGTCTTTGAAGCCATGGAACCCTTAAGGTGAAATTAGTCGTTATCGATTCTGCAAATTTCAAAAACAGTTTTTTTGTTTGAAACAAAAATTCTGTTTTTGAAAATATATTCGATGTGTTCAGTTTGGCAAGAAGAATGCAGTTAATACATTTCTATAAACAGGACCCCACTTTTGGGTTCAAAAACTGCTTCCGAAATTGGGCTCTCCCACGAAAAGTTAATGACTGCTAATTTTCCGTTAACGGCACGTTATTTCACTTAGAATAGTATCTCCGTAAGCTTTTTAGAGCTCGCCATGTACGCCATGCGGACACTTTCCGTAGTCAAAAGTTGACTAACTTTTTTTTAACGTCTTAGTGGAATACGAAGATTGAAATTAAAATAAACTTTTTCACGATTGATTTCCACTATTAATTTTGTCACGACAAATACGTTTTTCGCCTACGACTTACAGGTTTCATTAGTATCTGTTTCCGAACTCCAAAGCAGACATTGATGAAGCCTGCAAGTCGTAGGTGAAATACGCATCTGTCGTAAAAAAAGTAATAATAGAATTATGTCGTGAAAAGGTTTCTCTAATTTAAACAAAGCCTAGGTGCTACATTCCGTTTTCGACAAAATTGGGCATATCGAAATGATCAAAATCCACCAGTACTTACTGCTAGAGACATCTATTGACAAACACCGGGAATTTAGTTGCGCAGCTAATATCTCGTTTAGCACTGGAACGCACAGTGTGCCACTGCCACTAATCCCATTACTTGTGCCAAAAATTGGAACCTTTTGTGCTAGGAACCAAAACAATTTACTATTAGCTAAATTTTTCAAAGTTACTAACTTTTTCCATGTTTTTCAAACAACCATTTCCATTTTATTACCCTGTGTATACAACTGTTACCGGATTGTATTTACTTGTGTTCGCATATCGATTTCCAATTCCTATTGGTGTAACGCCCACGCAATCGCACTCCGGTTACTTTCACTCAGTGCGTTTCCGCTAACAACAAGTCACATATCGAACTTGGCTGCACGAGTGAGTTATTGAACTTCAACAAATCGTACGGTTTCGTGTGGTCTTTCCCAATTTACACACATAACATCAACTGGTAACTAATCATCGTTTCGCTGTCGGCTCGTTTGTACTTCCTGCATATTCCTGGTTGGTTCAGATCGAATTTCAACAGGAAACAACTAGACAGCAAAACGTACACGCGAAACAAACAACCAGCCCCGGTAGCAATTCCATTGACGTTAGTTCGGACTGATTAAAGGTTGCTACCACCTACCTCTGTTTCTTTAAATGCACTGCTAGGTTTGTTGACCTTTTCTTTACAAATTGGTAGCAACACTGAACTGTCGTGATCACGATAGAACTAAAATGTTTCCTTATCGAATAATGTTTCATCTGTCGCTTCTATCTTATATAATCCCAAATTGTCTTTCCCAGCTGGGATATATAATACAAGGTTTCAATTGAAGTTTGCAAAACAAAAATACACGGTTCAGTTTAAACACCTATGCGAGTTGCTATCTATCTCCTTTATCTTCTTAATAAACTTATTCGATTTATGTATTTCATATTTTTGATAATGGCAGTTAGGTTATGGTTAGAAAATGACTATTTTTTACTCCCTTCCTAAGCCGTTATAGGCTTTTGTCAATGTAGGTTATCTTGTAAAGCACATCATAATGAGCACCGAGTGTATGGACAACGTTTCATTTGCAAACGAAAGTAATGGCCAACCCGTTCAACAATGAGGGTGGTTATTGACCGGTTCACAGCCACCACCGTCGATGTAATACATATTTTAACGCTGTTGCGCCGCCGTAACATTTGCATCTGGTATGGCAGCAGCAGCAGCACCAGCAGGCTTGATCGCTTGTCTGCAGATAGGAGGCACAAGTTGCAGACAAATTATCGATTTCCAGTTCGAAAATCTATTAGCAACGTCGAATATTGTATTTAGCGGGTGGCGCGAGCCTTGTGTGCACTCAGGAGGAAACGAGCGAACCACGCAAAAAGACGCAAGAATTCCTGGACATGCACAACTCACTCACTTTCTCTGCTCCGATGGTTAAGGGTTTCCAATATCGAAACGGAATTGATGCGTGCAGGTGATTGACGCCTAGGCTGCCTCTTTTGGGTGGGTGCCTTTGCAACTCCTCCGCCGTTATCGTCCATAAAACGAATCCACGCATACGGCATACTGGTTCAAGTTAGGTAGGAATCAATCAATCTCCAACGAAAATAGTCAGGCAACTTCAAGCATTCAAACATGGTGTAGTAATCGAATTAACATTTGAACATTTTTTTCCAATCTTATTTCATTGACCAGTAACTTAGTGCAAGTAGAATTGAAAAATTAGATAACGCAATCTCGCAGAGTGAATTTCGTTCCGAAAGCAGCGTGAACACGAATTAACCAATTTCATATTCCGCAAGCCAACCGAAACCTGCGGGTTTGTTTTAAGGCTGTTTGCTCTGAGGAACATCTATTGGGGTCTATAACTTACTGTTTACTGAACTCATTTGGTCATCATTTAATACTACTCTACTCTGGCGTGGAAGATATTGTGAACAAAACTGTAAAATATGTAAATCTGCTGTCGCCATTCGTTACGATTTGAATATGTCATGTTCGATTGTGCAGTTCTAATAAGAGCAACGATTTACTAAATGTCATTATTGGTTCGAAGACTTGCATTTTCTGGGCTACCGCAACAACGACGATTAGCTTGACCCATTGATCTACTGATGGTCGATTGCTGCAGTGCGAGAGCGCCTGAAAGATCAACGCCTCACGGCTTAAAGACAACACCATCCATAATCTGCAGCTCCAAATGACAGCCTAACCGACCTATTCCAGTCAACCACTTGTCAGCTTGTGGCAGTTGAAAATGTGGAATAAAATTTCCATTAGTAGTGTATCCAACGAGCATACTCTAAAGAGGGGGCAGTATACCTGTGCCATGCCATGACCTGGTAGGTGAAATGGCATTAATCGAGCTCAGAAGTCTTGGCGACTGCGTTGCGCTCTGCACCAGTAAAGGATTTTATGGTCCAGAAACACATTTTCACCATAAATTCATTGCTGGTCACCAAAGTTGTTGCCATCGGGTGGGGATTGCGCAATCATTAGCGCACACTTGAATATCTGTAGCGGCAGTATATTTCTACAATTATGCAATTCAAGCAAACCATAAATGGGAGAGCGGCACTATACCTGCGTATATTTGAGCTCCGAAAACTTCCTCCGCTGGTCGGAGTTGTTGCATATATATGAGGTAAAAGGAATCCAAATAATTCATATGTCCACATGCATAAGTTTTTTTTGCTGATAAGGTACTAGGGATGTGCGATATTTTATCGATACCGGAGGTATCGATATTTTTATTCGATATATCGAGTATCCGGCATCGATATTTCACCAGGCGATATTATCGGATATCGATACTTTCTCATCCGATATTATAGGTATCGAAAGCTGCAGAAAAGCCAGCTTTTCACGCATAACTTTTTGTCAAATTATCGAACTCGCGTTTTCCAGTTCTCAAGCATTCCAAACTTGGATAACTTAGTCCAAAGGATGTGTTCTAGCTCGGACGTCTGGGGTGCGGTCAATGCGGCTGCTACCCAGATCGTACTTGAGCTACAAAACCGCTGGAAAGCCGATCAAGGGCGAATAAACAGCCTAACTACCATAGTCCAGTAGTTATCTAAGAGTGTGCGTTAAGCACAATAGCCCCTCCCTGAGGTAATACCGATAAGGTGGTTCCAGGGGGGATTGAGGCTGGAGACTCGAGTAGGGTTTTAGTGGGTCTGAATCCTCACGTCCCAGTAGGGGGGTCGGGATACCAAACCCCACTCCCTGAGCTGTCTTCTCAGGTGTCTGATAGCAGATTTCCCTACTCGTTAAAAAAAAATAAAAAAAAAGCATTCCAAACAGGCATGTCTCAAAGCTGAACCATACTGCATGCCGCATTTAAAAAATGTTACAAAGTTTATTTGAATCGGTACGCTGCTGCCGTACCTGATGAAAAAAACTGCACGCTCAAAAAAGCAACCGCAACCCATTTCGGTGTTGTCTTTCAGACGCCGGTTTTTAACACTTCAGTAACACTCGGGATTGCGTGTGCTAGCTTCGTAACAGATCCTCGGATATATGCTGGACGTGTGTCTTTTTGCTAGCGTTTGGTTTTCGAATTTACGGCCAGCTGAAATAAATATCAAGCGCCTCCATGTGTGTTTTTGCAAACTTGAGAATACTCTTTTAAGGTGGATGCCGATATCAACGGACTGATTGTTTCCTGAAGCCACCACCGAACATCGCATCGCTGCAAGCGCAAGATTGATTTGCAAGAACCCTTCAAACTGCGAACTGTGAAGCGAGCTATGTATGATAGCTTGCTTCAAACCGATCCTACTCCTGATCAATTATTTATTTTCTGCCTAAAAATGCGTATCTCATAAACCAGCCATGCCAAGGCACTCAAAATATTTCAGAAAATCGAAATTTTTCATTAATAGATGTTTCCGCATAAATAGGGCTTTAGCGAAACTAGCTGAAAGGAGAGCTGTAAACCTGGACCACTGAACCAAACATTGCGGCTTCACTCAAATTGTATGCAGATGACAGTCTTGCCAGCGCGTTGGCCGATATCAGTTAACTCGAAAATGTGTTAACCGGGTGCATTGAAAACTGGTGCCAGAAATATTACAAATTCAACGCCACCCTTCGTGTTGGTTTGCGTATATGAAAAAGAGATAAAAAGAGCTACGTTCAGTGTTTTACCCATGCCCGATTCCAATTTTGAATTTTATTTCTTGAGATGTGAATTATTTTTAAGATTTTCCCCCGTGAATAAATAATGTGAGAAGGTAAACTTCCTCCAAGTTGGCCTCGAGGTATGATGCTGGCCTAATAAGCTAGTCGTCGTATGTTCGAATCTCGGCTGGGAAAGGCTGTTGGAATCAATAGAATCGTAGCAACTGGCTCTGCAATTGTCCTTTATTCTAACAGCTGGCTGCGAAGTCTGTCGTACAAAAACAGAAGGTCAAGTTTCGATAATGGAATGTAGCACCTAGGCTTTACTTTGCTTTTAGGTAAACTTATGTGAATTTTAATTACATCTAACACTTTTCTGATTATAGGGGTTAATGTAAGCAATTATGCTGCTTATGTTGAAATATGACAAACCTTGCAGCAAATCACTGGATTTTTCAAAACAAAGTCTTGACAGCATATGTTGTTGCCCTTTAGACCAATCTATTGAAAAATTGTTTGAAACTGATTAGTTTTAGTTCTGGTGCTTCTAGTTAAAAAGCGCCCGCCTGACAAATAAATCTGCTGCGAACATTGCTGAGTGGAACGTTTTCGATATCTTGGAGGAACGGAGATGCCGGCGACATAAACGAGGCAGGTGGCCGCATCGCAAGCGTGTGACGGATCGTATCTGAAAACTTTCTGAATATTTCACGTTCCGATATCGGTGAATATCGAAGTATCGATGTTTTGGTTGCGATATACTCATTACTCAGTATCGGATCGGTCCGATATATTGCGATACCAAATATCGATACTTTGGCTTTCGATTCCCATCCCTATAAGGTACTGACTGCCGCCTAGAATGAAAATTGATTCGAATATGCTATGTCAGCAACACCTGCACGATCTGTTTGGCATAGCGTGAAAGATAATCTCATGTGAATGGCAAGAGCTGTTAATCAATTTATGTTCCGCAGATAGTCGTCACTGATTGGCGATCTACTCGCGATCGATCTCAATTTCAGGCAAAACTATCTTCGTTTGGTTGCTTACTTTGGAACGCCGGTGTTAGAGCGGCATGGCAACGTCTCCCGCGGCCAATGTTTTTCCCAACCATAAGCTTAAGCACTAGAAATGTATAGTGAAAAGCGCGATAGAGTGCTCGGTGTAATGGACCCAAGAAGGCTGATGCTGATGCTGGTTTGGTAGGGTCTTTCTCGTCCGTCGAAACGCATGAGAGTGCGTGGTGAATCGAAGGTAGACCATCAGCTCTAGCTTAGCGGTATTAACGACACGAAGTTTTTGTCCACCCAAAATCGAAAGGAAAGTGGAACGAAACGAAACGAAAGTAAGCATAATTTAATGTTGACATAACTTTTAATAACAAATACAGCTGATTGCTTATCGCTACAAGAGCAAACAGTGGAAATATGCACGGGACAGTATAGGCCGACGGCTTTGTTGTAAGAAAAATCGATTTAAGCCGACAAACAATTAAGATGTCACGAACGTTTTATGGTTCATTTGGTTACACATAATCTTTTGAATACACTTTTTTTCTAGCCTGATTTTGAATAGGTCCCAACTTCACATGAGAGATTCTCTTCGTGTCTCCTCACTTACGCTAATCACAACGATGCAAATGCAAACTTGCAGGCATCTTTTTCGCATTAAATGTTGGCTAGCGTCATACTAGCTAACTGTAAAGAAAAATTGGATTGAAATGCTTTTATACAGCCGTGATAAGCGTAAGAGAGCAGACATGAAGGTAATCTTTCGTTTGCAGTTAGGGTCCATTCAAAAATCAGGCGAGATTTAGATTTAGAATGGTCTGTGGTCACCGGTTACGAGTTTTAGAAAAAATTCCACGAACACGCTGACAGACCCACAGTGTCACGCGCAGTATGTACCTCATAAGTCGCAAAGGCCTGCATAGTGTCGTCGTCCTGACAGTAAAAACAAGCTAGATTAAAACTTCAATTTGTGTTTAAAAATAGCCCAACAACATACGTCGCTACCTTAACAAGGGGGTTGTGCAGTCTTCTTTTGTCCAGCGCCCCTGCGGTTCATAGGTACACAGGAACCTGCGAGTCACATGCTCTGGCGGGTGTTGTGGGTTCGAATCCCGTTATAATCTTAGATTATAGCTTGGTTCGACCCAAGCCCCCCTCACCTTCCCGCTCTTTCCCCTCCACACACAAAAAAAAAAATTAAAAAATTTTTTATTACTTTCTACGTTTCTTGGAGGGATCTCCATCAATTGTAGAACCACCATTTCAAAAAATATTAAATATAAAAATATTAATGCCTGACAGCATTTAAAAGTCAAAGACTAAAAACACGAGTTGGTCTATGACCGAATTCGATTTACTGGACCTTTCGTTTAACTCCAGCTTTCCCATTATCACCTTCCGATACAGCCACCATGCCCATTTTCTGCCTAGCAAAACACCGGTGTGCTTTAAATTGTCCCTCATTTCCAACGTTTTTTAGAGGCTTCATCAAATTCCACTTCGTAATGGTTCAACATTTTTCGATTTGACGGAGGTATGGCGAGCTAGAAAAATTCTTGTCCTTCGGCATTGCCTGCATGCTGTTGGCAGCATGCCAAATCCGGCCAAAACAGCACGGAACAATCTGGTTGCTGTAAGAAAGGCAGAAGATCAATTTTATCTGACACTTGCTCACCTGGTTATTTTTATTATTATTTCTAAATGGTCTAAATTAAATGTTGTGGCTGGGAAAAGCAAGCAACAAAGCGGCAACAAATCCAGCATCTTTTAACAACACAAATTACAAAATACAGAATAACAACATAAATTATAATTTTGACAAACAAATTGTCAAAAATTAAAATCATATCGACTATTGTAAATAAGAGCCATATGCAGCACTGGGTCATGCAAACCATAATTGGTACGCCGTGTTCCTACTCGCAGAAGTTCTTGGTGTTGGTTGAGGTCGAGAAGGGTAATGCAGCTAAGCGAAGAAAGTATAGCTGTACAGTCATCTCCTGCTAGAATTTTATGTGCTTTCATTGCTATGATGTCATTTCGTCGTCGTTCCAGCGAAGTGACATACCGATCGACAAGCAAAGGTCCTCATAAGGTGAAAGATTGTCTGGATTTTTTCACGGTAATGTGCGACATACACTCCGGACGAAACGTTTTTGGATGCTCTCAATCCGCCTAGACCAAAACTCAAATTGTGGATTCCACACAACACAGCTTGTTTCAGGTATTGATCTTACCATTGAGCCGTAAAGTGTACGCAATGTACCTGGATCTCAAAACTCTTTTCCAATTCTTATGATAAGTCCAAATTGCCGAGTAATTGCTTTGTTAATTACCATGTCATAATCCTGTTGGAAAGTTAATTGATCATCTAGCACGCTGCCAAGATCAGTTACAATATTACTACGATACAGATGCTGGGCGCAGATCTAGTAGTCATGATTCATGAATCAATGTTTGCTTTTTGCGGGAACTGAATATTTGGGGATGATCCTAGGGTGCTATCCTGCAGTACTCCTGAACCAGTTTAGATCTAGTCAGACAAACATGCTCCTAATTTCACACCCTTTACATTGAAAATGTCGCCTTTCAAGCCATAGGTACACATATCCTGCTAAATAAGATATGTCTTACCGAACTTCGACAAATTCGTATGGTGAAAACTATCTACCACCTTTTTCCTTCCGTCTGCCATATAAAACTCCTGCTCAGGAAGCTGTTTGAAATCTGCTTTAACGTATGTTTTGTTCTCCATTACCATGCAATCGAACTTCGTTGGCATCGTCGTGTACAGATTCCGGGATATGGTTTTTGCATCCTATCCGTTGCGATTTGTTACCACCACCCTCTTGTAAGTCGATAGTTTGGCGCGTTTTTTAGCTCAATGAACGGTTGCATACGATTTTGTGGCTATTGATTTAGCCACTTTTAACGATTTCGAACACTCGACGTGCGAGTAGTTCCAACTTTTGTGTTGGGGAAAAAAAAAATTTGATGCGTCGCTTGGATAGCATTTTGATAACTGTAGAGCAAATGTCAAAGCAAAATAAAAGCATCATTCTGCACGTATAAAACACTATAAAATGAGTATCTTCAGGTTTATAAAACCATCCTCAGCATACAGCAGTCGCCTCCATTCAATTCGATCTTGGACCACTAGTCGCCAATTTCCCAGGCGTCTCAAAAGTCACGAACCATTTTCGTCGCACTGATAAAGATAAAAATCATTACGTACAGACACACTTGCTAGTAAATCGTATTTAATGCGCAAAATTGGCATATTCGTGCTATTATGGAGGCGATATACGTGATTAGGAATAATTTTAAGCGTTACGACTATACAAGTAATTATATACGATAATATCCGAATAAGCGCGACTCGCTTCGTACTGCTATACAATTTTGTGCTGAAACGCGTACGTGAGTCAGTTATTATCAATAGATACGATAGAAAATCAACTTGGGCCCACTTTATCAACCTTTAGTTACGATTTCGAATTTATTAAGAGATATTTACGATAATTTTCGTAGATTGATATACGAGTTGGTGCTAGTTGGGTCGTCTATCACCTCTAGTTTGTCGTCGTTGACGGTTGACGGCGCACCTCCTACGCGCGTTTGTCTCCTTAGAACCTCTTCTTTTCATGTCTTTGGTCTTCGACGCATTTATTTTTAACTCAATCTTTGTCATTTGCAAGGCCTAGCGGTTGGTTACTTTTACTGAAAATCGTGTTTCCCGATTCGATGGCCGCCGGTCGGATCAGCCTCTCAAAGGCGATGTTTAATAGCATGCACAATAAGCCGTTAGCTTGTCTCAACCCTCGCACTATGGGCCAGAAATAAAAATTTCGGGACAAAAATATTTGCGGTTAAACGGCATGTCTCAGCTCAATGTGGTCTTCGGCAACTTTTTCAATAAAAAATTGATGCATATTTTGAAGGGGTCGTCCAATATTTAAGCATTACTTAAACAACAATTTAAGTAATAACTTTTTGAGTAAACTTTTTTTACCTTTTTGGTTTCAAAATATTAAAGATAAACCAATTTCAAGTAATTTTTTTTGAAGATATGAAACTTCTACTTTTTACCCATTTTCAGCAATAGACCTTTGGTTATAATCGACCCCTCAAATCACATGTTTAAGAAACATGTTTATTTCAACAGACAGTTTAATATGATGTTCTAGAAAATATTTTGCACATAAAAGAGAAATATATTTGCTGAAGACTGTTTTGCTTTATATGCATTAATTAATAAGATAAAACTGATTTTAGGTTAAAAACCGTCTGATGAACAATCTGAATATCTTAGCCATCTGCAAGTATCTGCAATTAGTTTGCATACCACTTTGTAGGGAATTATAAAAGCTATCTGCCTAAATGTGTATTTCAGAGAATACCTGGGAATACCTGGGAATAGTGCGGATTTTTTTTTCATACATTTTATAACTTAATAAATATGCGTCCTAGCGTCAAATAGTCTTCACAGAAAATATGTATTTCAACATACTGAATAACTTTGTAGAACATTTGAAAGCAATAAAATAATCGTGTGCAAAGTTATTGAGTGTAATTGATTTTTAAGTGCTCTTTTTAACACATCATTATATTTTGCAACCGGTAAGAGATAGATAGTTACTTTATTCAGCAAAGTTGCTTATTTTAGTATGTTCTGCAATTTTTGGAGAAACAAAACTTTTTTTTTAAATTATTTATAAAAACAAAAGTTTGTATCATCCTAATAGGTGAATTCATGGCCACCCTAATAGTGCAGAGAGATGCGCTATATTTTATTATTTTGCTTCTCTGAAGACACCACCCTTGAAAAAATACACAGTTTTCATCAGACGGTTTTTAACCTAAAAACAGCTATATCTTATTAATTAATGCAGAAAAAGCAAAACAGTCTTCGGCAAAAATATTCCTCTTTTATGTGCAAAATGTTGTCTAGAACATGAGCTGTCTGTTGAAATAAAAATGTTACAAGAAGAAGTGTGATTTGAGGAGTCGTTTATAAACAAAGGTCTATTGCTGAAAATGGGTAGAAGGTAGAAGTTTGATATCTTCAGAAAAAATACTTGAAATTGAATTATCTTTAATATTTTGAAACCAAAAAGGAGAAAAATGAAATACTCAAAAAGTTATTACTTAAATTGTTGTTAAAGTAACACTTAAATATTGGACGACCCCTTCAAAAGATGCATCATTTTTTCATTCAAAAAGTTGCCGAAGACCACATTGAGTTGAGACATGCCGTTTAACCGCAAATATATTTGTCCCTAAATTTTAATTTCTGGCCCATAGTGCCTCTCCGCTTGAGAGTGTCTCCAAAATGCGCACGAAACACTTCACTCGATCCAACGTTGCTCTGATTAGTCGCGTCAGTTTGCCTGGAAAACTGTGTTCCTATAGTGTACCATAGCTGGTCTCGATCGACTGTATCGTATGCTGCTTTGAAGTTAATAAATGTGTGATGCACAGGCATGTTGTACCCCCAGCATTTCTGCAAGATCTTTCAGATGGTAAAAATGCTCTTTGTGGCCCGAGCCCCCATGAGGCCCGTTTGATAATTTCCTAGGAAACCTTGTGCTATCGAAGAGAGCCAGCGTAATAGGATTTGGAAAAGTACCATATGGGTGGCGTTTACCAGCATTATGCCGCGATAGTTACAACAGTCGAGCCAATCACCAGTTTTGTAGATGAGACAAATGATGACTTTTCATCCATTCTTCCAGTAGCTTCTCATTCTCCCACATCTTGGAGACAACCCAGTGTAGAGCCGTTACGAGTGTTTCTCAGCCATGTTTGTAAAGTTCTGCTGGTAGGCGGTCTTTACCGGCGTTTTGTTGGTCTTCAGCAACCCAGGCTTTAGTGCGTAACCCTTACGAGTTTCCCATAAAACTTACGCGTGCCATTAATTCGGATAGCTGCTCGAATTCTTCATGATCTCTGTCCTTCTACTGGCGCTTCTTGCTCGTCGGTATTTGACCAAGTTCTCTCTAGTGGCAATGCTCAGCCATCCACCCTGGTACTTCCCGGAGATCCCCGGAGCATGTACAGATGTACAACCAACAATGTGCCGCTAGATAGTTAAATTGGTACGTTGGCAGCACTGTGCAAAGATTATACTCTTTTGGTTTGTTGTTGAATTACAGCAGACCCCGGAGTATAGCGATTGAAAGCTTATGCTGTCTTTAGTGATGACTTTAGATAGGCCTAAGCAATATACTAATATCAGATTTATTGTTTATTGTACAACTTTACAATTAATAATTGTTAGTGTTTGTTTTATACTGGTGCTTAATTACCTGCCAAATATTTTTTCTCACATTTTACAGAAAATAGAAGCAGCAGCAACAACACCAGACAACATTTTTTTTCAATTGTTTAATTATAAGAATAAAGTTTTATCTGAGGATGGCCGAATAAAAACACCAGTGGGCCGAAACGTAAGAAGAACTTGAGTTATTTCACCGAAAAGTATCAATTTCAAAACAAATATAGAAAATAAAAGCTCTATGCCAAAAATACCCGTTGCGGACTCATGAATTTCGAGTCTATAACTCAAAACTATAACTCAAAATGGTTGTTTCCTTACTCACCGGCCTTCTATTTTGAAGCCATTGCAGAGCAGTATATTTTCCCAGTAAATAAAACGGTTTTTGATTATTTTAATTTAATCCACGGTCTAAACAAAAACAAAATGTAGTTTAACCTTCAATATTAACCGACAACTGAGCCGAATAATATGCAGTTTAGTTCATACACTCCCCAACTACTTCAAATATATTGTATAACTTGATAAACCAGCGATCATTGAATAATATTTTAAATGAAACGCTATAAACCACTGCTACCAGTTGTGATAACATAAATGCATGCTTTAGTCTTTCCATCACTATTCAACAAAGGCTATTCTTCTGTAAAAACGCCGAAAAGGTTGTAAACACTTTCATCTTGTTTCATATGTGCCACAATAAAGAGAAATTATGTCATCACCAGCAATAGCTCCTATTATCTTTTCACATCAACAGCATGAAAGACACATGCCAACACAGAGATAACACTTGAAGCTTGGGAAAGAAATTGCGAATTGCAAAATAGGTAGCACCGGTGTTGTTTCGGAGTCACGTACAATGGCAGTTAACCTAAATCTTCTATTTGCCATAAAACTCCAGCTCACTTCATCCTGTTTTCATTACAAAGTTTACTGCAAGTTCCATCTTAATCACTAGTCCGCATTCCATCAATCAATTGGTCGCACTCGCGTCTTTGCACGGCTTTGCGGTTCTTATGCTGTTGCTGCACAGTTCCTCATGCTTTTTTCTATTACGCAACCAGTGACAAATGATATCGAATCCAGGGGCTCACTAAAACACTTACTAGCCTGCTCTTGCCCCGGAGAAAAAACACCTCACCCGGTGTGTTCAACGAGGGGGGGGGGGGGGAGGGTACTTTAACTTACCTCATCGTTTGCCTCTTATCAATTGTGTGCGCCATGAGGTAACCCACATTACACCCACCCACCCGCGTAGCCTCCCCGTTCGGTCGGGCGGTCGATCGAGTGCAAACGGCGTGAAACTCCTTCACACAGCATCATTGCGGAACGCCAAAACATACACGCAATGCTGCTCCACAAATCTTTTAATTGAACATAAATCATTGCGGATGGCGGCGGCGGTAGCGGTGCTGCAGCTTTCGAAGCACGCATTCACATGGTGCGCGATGCTGCATGCATGCCCGGCCTGTGCATACGAGGGGCAGGCGGCACGGTAGAAGAAATCAAACATGCCGGCGACTGTGCTTTTCTTCTTTTGGTGGGTGCGTCTAAAAGTTCACCGGTTTGACGATGTTAGGAAAATTAAAAAGTCACATTATGTTTGTGTGTTTCGGGGTTAGGATGATGGATTTTTGCTTATCCTCGGCAGATGATAATGATATTCCGATTCTAGGCCATCTTGTACTTTTTTGCATCTGGCGCCGCCGCCGCTTGGTGCTTTAGTAATCCGAGATTTTAGCTGGCGTAATATGACACCTTGACAGTCTTGATTGCTTACAGAGAAAGGTAGATTTGAATTTTAAAAAACCATCGAAACTGACTCAATATGGACTCGGTAATTTTCATGCTAATATTCGCTTTAAATTTAATTTATTGTTAATTTTGCAATTGTGGATAAATGCTTTGATTTTTGTTTGTTCAAACGTCGTGCCGAGATGGTCGGTCATAAGGAAGATTTTCGTTCATTGAAAACTATTTTATTGTAATATACTTTCATCACATATATTTTTGAAATTAGTTTAGAACTATAAAAAATTTTTCAACCAATACGAAGAAAGCGAAATTACTTAAACTTAAACAATAGTGAAATTAAATGGAGAGCATAATTCAGAATTTCTGGTTATTTTTGTTGGTGTTTTATAACTAGAAAGCAATTCAGGTAAAAAGCAGTACTTTTCGAAGCCGAGAAGTTATTAAAATCAAACATCATACTTTCAATGAAAGGTTCATATTACGATTTTGTTTTGGTTCAACTCTTCATCACCTTGTAAGTTTACTGAATAATATCAAGTTGAGCTAAACATTTCTTTTTCATTATTCGATTATATTTCAATTTTATTCAATTTTAATTTCATCTAAAGCACTCCTTCTGGTAAATTTATGGTTTGTGAATTCCCTGGTTACGGTTGTTGAGACATATTGCTGGAATGCCGGACAACTATCCTGCAAAAATGGTTTTCGCATCGAATCCGGTAGGAACAAGACGAAGAGGGGCACAGTCCACAGTGAGCGAGGTGGCAAGAGCAGGTGGAGCGAGATCTGGCGAGCACTGGGTGCCTGCGGAACAGGAGATCAGTTGCCAGAGAACGAAACAGATGGAGAAATGATACTGCGCAGGCCTTCTCGTAAGACGTAAGACGGCCAAGTAAGTAAGTAAGTAGAACTTGCGCGTCTCATTAGCCCGGAATAGTTATTCTAGCTCTTCACGATCTTCGTCTTTCTTCGGGCGCTTTTTTCTCCTCAGGATTTCCCTTTCCCGTCGATCCTTTGCCAAATTCTTCCTAATGGCAATGAAGAGAAATGAAAAATAAGTAATGAGACATAAGAAATAAGTAATGAGAAATGCAAAATGAGAAATGATAGATGAGCGATGAGAGATGAGAGATGAGAGATAAGAGATAAGAGATAAGAGATAAGAAATGAGACATGAAAGAGGAGAGATGACAGATGACAGATGAGAGATGACAGATGAGAGATGAGAGATGACAGATGAGACATGAGAGGTGAGAGTTGAGAGATGAGAGATGAGAGATGAGAGATGAGAGATGAGAGATGAGAGATGAGAGATGAGAGATGAGAGATGAGAGATGAGAGATGAGAGATGAGAGATGAGAGATGAGAGATGAGAGATGAGAGATGAGAGATGAGAGATGAGAGATGAGAGATGAGAGATGAGAGATGAGAGATGAGAGATGAGAGATGAGAGATGAGAGATGAGAGATGAGAGATGAGAGATGAGAGATGAGAGATGAGAGATGAGAGATGAGAGATGAGAGATGAGAGTTGAGAGTTGAGAGTTGAGAGATGAGAGATGAGAGATGAGAGATGAGAGATGAGAGATGAGAGATGAGAGAT
The DNA here is from genome assembly GCF_943734655.1 of Sabethes cyaneus. Classification (NCBI taxonomy): domain Eukaryota; kingdom Metazoa; phylum Arthropoda; class Insecta; order Diptera; family Culicidae; genus Sabethes; species Sabethes cyaneus. Next base: position 208,489,311 of record NC_071355.1, read on the forward strand.
GAGAGATGAGAGATGAGAGATGAGAGATGAGAGATGAGAGTTGAGAGTTGAGAGATGAGAGATGAGAGATGAGAGATGAGAGATGAGAAATGAGAGATTTGTTTGTTTATTCATCTTCGATATAATAAAAAAACATCGCACAGACATGTTACTTAGTACTAATAACCGCTAATCCTTAATCTAAACACATTTTTTGACATGCCAAAATCAAACAAATAATAAACTTCGTTAAAACGACTACGACAAACTTCCAGCGGGTTGTTATTTCCGTAGGCCGTGCGGTGAGTCGATCGTCGAAAGAACTCCGATTGGCGCATCACTCGTGACGGTGCGTTGAATCGTAGTTTTTCAAGAATAGCTGGACAGTCAATGCGATCTGCTAACACGTCAAATATTATCATACGTTGGAGAAGTATTCGTCTACTTTCCAGCGTCGGTAGGTTGATCAGCATACACCGGTTTACATATGGTGGCAGGTTTGTTCGGTCTCTCCAATTAAGATTCCGCAAAGCGTATCGAATGTACTGCTTTTGTACTCGTTCGAGTCTGTTGACGTGAACAGCGTGATATGGTGCCCAAACTTGTACTCCATATTCGAGAACACTGCGTACGAGCGAGCAGTAAAGTGTTCTGAGGCTATAAACATCAACAAAGAAATTGGTGTTCCTCCTCAGAAAACCTAACATTGCATATGCCTTAGCTGTAACGGAAGAGATATGTTCCACAAATTTCAGTTTGCTGTCGATGAGAATCCCCAAATCCTTCACAACGCCTTTACGTTCTAGGCTTGTTGTCTCCATGATGTAATCAAAAACCATCGGCGCACGTACCCTCGTGAATGAAATTATGCAACATTTGTTGACGTTAGCTTTCATCCCATTCACTCTACACCATTCAATGAGCGCGTCAATATCCATTTGGAGCGCACAGCAGTCTGTTAGTGTTGTGATTACACGGTAAAATTTGAGGTCATCAGCGTATAACAGTTTCGGGGATTTCAATTTTCCGCAAAGATCGTTGATGAAAAGAACGAACAGCAAAGGTCCCAAGACACTGCCTTGAGGAACTCCGGACTGAATCTGGAACGGAGTAGAGCACGCCCCGCCAACTCTCACCGTTGAGCTACGCCCCGTCAGATACGACAGAATCCATTTTGTCAGCCACTCAGGTAGTCCCATTCTCCTAAACTTCTCTACCGCCAGAGTATGTGGAACCTTGTCAAACGCCTTGGCAAAATCAACATACACAGCGTCGATTTGTTGTCGTTTTTCGATTTTATCCACAATAGTCGAAACATAGCTTAGCAAGTTTGTAGTGGTCGAACGGTTTTTCATGAAGCCGTGCTGTTCTGCAGATATTATGGACTTGACAGATTGGTAGAGCGAATCGTGTACCATACTTTCAAGGACCTTTGGCAGACAGCTAAGAATGGAGATCCCACGGTAGTTCTCTACTTCGTTAAACGAACCCGATTCATAAATCGGTGTGATTGAAGCAGATTTCCAAATAGCTGGGAAGATGAGAGATGGGAGATGAGAGATGAGAGATGAGAGATGAGAGATGAGAGATGAGAGATGAGAGATGAGAGATGAGAGATGAGAGATGAGAGATGAGAGATGAGAGATGAGAGATGAGAGATGAGAGATGAGAGATGAGAGATGAGAGATGAGAGATGAGAGATGAGAGATGAGAGATGAGAGATGAGAGATGAGAGATGAGAGATGAGAGATGAGAGATGAGAGATGAGAGATGAGAGATGAGAGATGAGAGATGAGAGATGAGAGATGAGAGATGAGAGATGAGAGATGAGAGATGAAAGGAGAGAGATGAGAGATGAGAGGATGAGAGATGAGAGATGAGAGATGAGAGATGAGAGATGAGAGATGAGAGATGAGAGATGAGAGATGAGAGATGAGAGATGAGAGATGAGAGATGAGAGATGAGAGATGAGAGATGAGAGATGAGAGATGAGAGATGAGAGATGAGAGATGAGAGATGAGAGATGAGAGATGAGAGATGAGAGATGAGAGATGAGTGATGAGAGATGAGAGATGAGAGATGAGAGATGAGAGATGAGAGATGAGAGATGAGAGATGAGAGATGAGAGGTGAGAGATGAGAGATGAGAGATGAGAGATGAGAGATGAGAGATGAGAGATGAGAGATGAGAGATGAGAGATGAGAGATGAGAGATGAGAGATGAGAGATGAGAGATGAGAGATGAGAGATGAGAGATGAGAGATGAGAGATGAGAGATGAGAGATGAGAGATGAGAGATGAGTGGTGAAAGGTGAGAAATGTGCAGCCGGAGAGTAAGCACCCAAGTAACAATTCAAAGCCACTTGGTTTTACTTGAATTTTATAAAGGTTTTATTGCGGTATGAATCATTACCACTGGATTTATTGTGGTATTGCGCAATACCAAGAGGATACGAGTCCAAACACACTTATAGCTAGCTAGAAAACCATAATAAAACTGTTAATAAAGCGTATTTATTGTGGTTGCTTATATTACCACGTTAAAATTTATTGGCTGTACCACGTCTCTTATAAACTTACCATAAGTGTGGCGTGGTAATACAAAATGGCGCACCAATCAAAATTGATCTTATCGCGGTTACTTGTCAAACCGCAATAAATCTGTTAGTTTTATAGAGCTATTGAAACGGTAACACCCAAACTAAACAGTTTTTTTTTGCAGCCGTTAGAAGAATACCAAAGTTCAACACCAAAATCATTTTTTTATGCGAAGCCATATTGCCATATTCTTGTATTTTGTTTTAGCTCGCAAACAACAATTCATCAAAGCAAAGTATTTTGCAGAAAGAAAATCATTATCAATCAGTTTTCCTGTCAGAGGAAGCAACTAAAATGATTTTGCTAGAAATTGAGATTGACTAACTGAATATTTTCAATTTGTTAAAACAACCAGTTTTCGAAAATTGCAAAATTTCAGTGGCGCGCTGATTTTATCGACCTATCATATCAAAATGCACGATGAAATTAAATGCGCACATAATGCAAATCAACGAAATTGCATAAAATTTAATAAATATTCTATGGGATATTTTATTCTGGTCGCTATAAACCAAATCGTTCAGAATGATCTGCCAGCAAAACTAAAACTTTTCTGCTCACAGATATATTTTCAAGTTGACAAAGCTAGCGAACTTATCTGGCGTTTGCTAGAAAAGCGAAAAGCGAAAAGCAAAAAGCGAAAAGCTTTTTTAAATTATGGCGATGGCTGTCAAGCAGCGAAAGCTTAATCGGTTTTATTGCTGCTTTTAGCAGAGCGTGATACGACTACTTGAGTTTATAACCTGATTCTTATAGCGGTTATGAAAACATTCTGAGGAGTGGGCCACTTGGTCAGAAAGCAGTTTTATAGCGGTCATCAGAAAGTTCTGGTGGAGCTCATAGTTTTATCAGCGGTTTTATGAAATTGGTCATGAAAACCGCTATACGAACGTAATAAAACTTGGAATTGTTACTTGGGCAGGGCTCCGATCCTTTTTTTACCGCGCATTCAGATTCATACCGTCCGTTTAGTGATGGAAAACTAACACTATGCATAATACATCCAGCACTTCACGAAGTCATACTTCCGATTGTACAGCAAAACAAATGCGTTCTGATCATTTTTTACATTTTTATGTTTTACATCATTTTTTACGATCGAGTTTTTTTTTATTTTTGGAGCGGCAAATGACTGTAAAACAGTCAATTGACTGGCAGTCACCACACTAATGAAAAGTAATCGCGCTATCGTATGATCCAATAACACAGACAAACAATCACACATGCACGTGGAAGAAGCAGATCGGACGCCGTCCGATACAAAAAGCATTTTGCTAATGTCAGACCGACCCCAAGTGACAAACCTTTAATTTGAATAGCCGATTCGGAGAGAAACAGAGAAGCGAAAATATACATCTCTGGATTCTCCCGGTTAGTTTGCAGTTTACACTACATATTCACTAGGAACGCAAATCAGGAGAACGACTGTTGGTTTCTCTTGAGAGGTCACAGGAATTGTAGGCGGTGGGCTTCGCAAAAGGCATTTGAAAACAGTCAAATGATCGTTTTTGTTGCGCAAGTTGAATGCAGAAAGCTTACGCATTCACGCAATCACAGTCAACTTGCGAACCCTTTTCGAGCTCTGAAAGTAAGGAGTAAGGAACAAAAGATGAGAGGGGAGAAGTAGGAATTAAAAAGTAAAAAATGTTAAGTGAGAAATAAAATACATGATTTGTAGTAGGAAAAACCTTGGGAACTAGAGGGTTAATTATTAATAGCAGTAAAATCAATTACCACGGAGATTAGAAATTAAAGTAACATTCCGACAAAAATTAAGACAAAAATAAAAACCAAACCCATTAATAAAATACATTGTAAAAACTAAAAGAAAACTGTGGATTCGACAGAAATAAAAATAGTATTTTTATGTCGTATTTTTAATAGAGTCAAAATGTCGAGAAAAGAAAATTATTATTTTATTGACAAAAACCTAGCTTCTAAGTACTACATTAATCATTTCAGCATACGAAAAAAATCATTGATGCAACAAAAGCAAAATAGATATTAAATGTTACCAGTACATTAAAATTGAATAAAAATTGGATCTGAATCGGAAAACTTCAATACAGTTATATACGAAACAAGTCTGTTGTGTTTGGCAATCGCTTACAACCTTCTTTTCAGGGCTAAGCGAACCATTGTATATTCCGCATGTTTTGGTTATTGATGACCAATATAATTAGTAGCACTCTTCAGTATATGGTATTTCAGTATAGCAACAACAACAACCATTGTCACCGAAAAACAAATAAAACAAATCAAACAAATTTCCCATTCAACCTCAGTTCCACAGCCTTAGCCATTTCCGATTATAGTTGTCACAAAGTGAATGTTTGCTAGCGTACTTACTTAGTTAGGTACGTTGTTTTCGATTGTCCATCTGCCATCGCTTGTATGGTCCATAAATTCACTTCCCGTCATGTGTTTTACAGCAATCCTTGTAGATTAGCTAGTCCGGGCAGCTTCCGCCAGCCTTGGCCGCGTAGGAAAGCATCAGGAAGCAACCAACTAACGGCGATAAATACGAAATCGCCGATAAAATCCAATCGGCACAATAGATCAAGCACGTACGTACGTACGTACGACGACGACGACGACGACTGCAACCCGATGCAACGGCTTTACAATTTATAGTCACCACTTGGTTATCTTGTTCCACTTCAATCAGCATCAATGTTCAAGGATTTAAAAGCTAAGATTAGCGGATCCGAGCTTAACATCAATCGCGGAGGAAGCTTTGTTCGGTTATGTGTGCAAAACTGTAAACATTAATCTTGGTTGCCTGCGTATCGGCCGTTTGCGTGTGACATCGAACGGATTGATAAATTGTCATTAGCGTAAGAAGCTTAATACTTGACAATTAATCGCCTGCCTGGCTATAGTTTGCGTGCAAGTACGTTCCGACTGGATGAGTTGAGGATCGGCAAACAACTTTTTCGCTATGATCAACATCGCAGTGCATTGGAGGAGCCTGCCGTCGTCGGTAAGTATGGTCGGTGTTTTAGCCGTATACTAAGGTGCGGTTTTCGTCAAACCGGTAGTATGAGATGTTTTCATCAATAGAAATTTCTAAGCTATATATTTTTCTTATATTCATTAACTTTGTTTTTCGTTCATGCTGCTGCAGTTGCGTCCATTAAACATGCTTTTTCCTTTTGCTGTGCAATGCATTTTATCATCTCGCACCGACGACCGAGACAGGTTTCGAGCGCAAGGTTTTCTACTTTTCCTGCATCAGCAACATGATCGATTTTTGCACACAGCCAGCATCGTTGTGGCAGAAATATGTACGTATGCTATTGATTGCAGTAAGTAGAGAATGTAGACGGCGGTAGACGGTAAGCGAGTCTGATTGTACCACAGGATTTACGCTTCCACAATAGACCGACATGGAGTGTTACGTATATGAGTGGCAGGTTCGCTTGCCCTGGCTATACCTACCTGGTGGTCATGGTTTTCTTTGTGGTTTGATGACAATTTAATTCGATGGATGACACTAATTCACTGTCTATGAAACGTACATTATTGTTGAGTAACATGTTGGTAGCACTTCTAAGATTAATATAAAAATAAATGTTTTTCTTCGCTATTTATTTTGTGATAAATGTTTCAGTATTACTGTTGTATGAAAGAAAACTTATTCTTGCTAAATCCCTCAACAACTTTTGATTACCTAGCACCATTAGAGCTTTGAACAATATTGGCGTGTAGGATCGACCAAAAACACTTTGGAATTTAACCAAGATCGAGAAAGTCGAATAAAACAAAGGTAAAACATATGATGTCCTGAATAATTATCGTTGAATGAACGATCAGAGTTTAAACTTAGCTGCTTTCGTGTCTGTCCATACGGGGATGGGAAAAGAACATTAGTCCAACATTTATTAAGAGAAGTGTAGAGAGCTCTACATGCTTATAAAAGTCATAGGAGTAGGGAGATGCTAGTAGACATCTAATGTATTCTAATCTAATAGCTGTTACGGGTTAAAAACGATTTATATTAATTGTATTACTGTTATTCTCTCAGACACTTTGGGTATAAATATTATGAAGAATTATGACTTGAACAAAAAATTCTTTACACACCAATAATTTTGTTGAATTATAAACACGTGCTACCAATTTAGTTTTTGAAACTTCCCCTCAAATCACCATATCACCCTGTTGTTCACCAAACAATCAGAGCAGGATAAGATTTGATGGGCTTTAAATAAACGCTAACCCACCAGCAGCGAGTTGCGGGTTGAAAATGCGATGCCACCGACGCCGTACGTCACCGTGAGATGACCTGTCCTGATAGCGTGAATCGGAATCGACAAATTGCTACTGCACCAAACTGACGCAGGGCACCGTTCTTTGGTTGATGTCAACTTCGAACGCTCGTTTTTCTTAGGCGCTCGATGTCAGTAGATCAGCCTCTACTCCAGAGCAGACTGCACCGGGACAGATCGTGCTGCCGCCAGCCGCCAGGTTGCGTACAGATCAAGAGATCAATACGGTTGCCAATCGTCCTCGAGTCTCTCGGTGCTCTCATCGCCACCGATAGCATCGTGATGCGAGAGTTTGGGTCTCCGCGCTTAAGACCTTTATTGCGACGCGGACGGAGATGCCGATATCGTTTAGCGGATAGTGAATATATAACCTATAATCAATCCGTGTCGGCTGGAGCGTGTTTTTTACTGTACAATTGTTTCGTGCTCTCCTACTACAATTGTGTGGTCGACTTAAAACAGTTTTTTTTCTGCCGTATTTTATTTAAAGATCTTATACGTTCTCTTGACTTAAAAACAACCTGGCTGTTTCATTGCCCGTTGAACAGCACTCAGCAACGGTCTGATCAGCTTCCAGCGGTGCACCAATGCTTGGCGACTTTCAGTTTTGATTTCAAGTTGTAAGCGGTACTATTTTTTCTGCCATTTGTTCCCTGCCGACTGGCCGACTGGCGCGCCGTTTGCCGCTGCTAAACTCACGGAAGACTGTGCTGGGGTGCGGTGAATAGTGAAAATTTTTTGTTTGCTCTAGCTTACTTACGAGACCACTCTAAACTGGGGCAGATCATACGTTGAGGAATGTTGTCAATGATCTGGAGAATCCGGAAAACATTAATCTGCTGATGTAAGATAAGTTGAAATAGACTTTTTCTCGTAACGAGATATTACGTAGATTTGGAATGAGGGAATGTACTGGATTGTAGTTGAAACATACGACAGCTACGAATTTGTTTCATAAAGGTGTAAGTATTAAAAATAATACTTTGAGTAATTTTGTGTAAATCTAATATTGAAATGAATTTGAATGTTTTCAATCCCTCTGAAAACTTGACATTTTTACGATTAGTTTCGCAAAGTCTTAAACACGATTTGTTCCACTGTCTAGTGTTTATTCGTTTACATTGTCAAAAGCACTGGCATCGCTAGCAGGTTTTATGATTTTTCCTTACAGCTTCATTCACTTATATTATAATTCAATCGAACGGAGTATCAACCACGGCGCGACGACTGCGAGCGTGGGATAGAGTTCGATCTACAACGCGCTCTCTGCGTTGTTTGATTTTGAGACCCCCGTGAGAGAGAAACTCGCCAACTTGATCTACAAACTACTACTTCACGATAGGTACGAAACGAAGCTGCGAGAGTTATGATCAACGGATAGGGATGATCAATGATTTTATATTGTGAATATTTCAATAGGGTTGTAACTGCGGCTGCTGTTATTGTAACTTATTAAAATGAACTGGAGCGACCTTACAGTTTTAACCCTCAATTGATCAACAGGGTACACCTGTACCCCTTTCATATTTTAAATTTAAATTTCGGTATGTTAATGTCGTCCGACATCCTCACGACGTGCCCAGCCCATCGCAGGCGACCGATTTTTGCTGTGTGAGCGATGGGTGGTTCCCTAAGCAGCTGATGCAATTCATGGTTCGTTCGCCTCCTCCACGTTCCGTCTTCCATCTGCACTTCGCCGTAGATGGTGCGCAACACCTTCCGTTCGAAAACACTAAGGACGCGTTGATCCTCCACGAGCATAGTCCATGTCTCATGGCCGTAAAGGACTACCGATCTAATCAGCGTCTTGTAGATTGTTAACTTCGTGCGATGGTTAATTTTGTTCGATCGCTACGGAGTCCAAAGAAGGCACGATTTCCTGCCATAATGCGTCTTTGTATTTCTCTGCTGGTGTCGTTGTCTGTGGTAACCAGTGAGCCCAGATACACGAACTCTTCTACCACCTCGAATTCATCATCGTCTAAATTAATCCGGGGAGGGAGATCAGCATTCACTTCTCTAGAACCTCTTCCTTTCATGTATTTTGTTTTCGATACATTAATGACAAGTCCAATCCGTTTGACTTCAGCTTTCAGTCCGATGTACGTTTCCGTCATCCTCTCAAAGATACGTGTAATAAAGTCAACGTCGTAAGCGAAACCAAGAAGCTGGACGGACTTCGTGAATATCGTGCCACTCGTGTCTATCCCCGCTCTTCTTATCACGCCCTCCAAAGCGATGCTGAACAGCAAACATGAAAGCCCATCACCTTGCCGTAACCCTCTTCGAGATTCGAAGGGACTCGAGACTGCCCCTGATACTCGAACAACACACATTACTCGATCCATCGTCACCTTAACCAATCGCGTTAGTTTTTCCGGAAATCCGTAATAGTGCATAATCTGCCATAGCTGATCTCGATCGATCGTGTCATACGCCGATTTGAAGTCGATGAATAAATGATGCGTGGGCACGTTGTGTTCGCGACATTTCTGCAACACTTGCCGAAGCGCGAAAATCTGATCCGTGGGGGACGGGCACCCATGAATCCCACTTGATATTGCCCCAGGAACTCCTTTGCAAATGGTGACAATCGACGATTGGGAGAGTACCTTGTAGGCGGCGTTCAACAGTGTGATTGCGCGGTAATTACAACAATCCAACTTGTCGCCCTTTTTGTAGATCGGACACACTATGCCTTCCGTCTACTCCTCCGGTGGTATTGACAATGACCCAGTGCAGCACTCTAGCCAGTGCGTCACCACCATATTTCAGCAGCTCGCTGGGTAGCTGATCAGCCCCAGCCGCTTCATTGTTCTTCAGCCGACCGATTTCTTCTGCTACCTCCTGGAGGTCGGGGGCTGGTATTCTGTCGTCTTCTGCACGTTCTTCAAGATCTATTGCCATGTCGTCACCTTCATGTTCAAATATATCGCTGTTGAGGTGCTCGTCATAATACTGCTTCCACCTCTCGATCACCTCACGTTTGTTCGTGAGAAGATTACCGTTTGAGTCCCGACACATATCGACCTGCGGTACATAGCCTTTGCGCGAACAGTTTAACTTCTCGTAGAACTTCCGTTTATCGTTAGCACGGTACAGTTCTTCCATCGCCTCGCGATTTCGTTCTTCCTGCTGGCGCTTTTTCCTCCGAAAGGCCGAGTTTTGCCTGTTCCGTGCTTGTTTATATCGCCCCACACGGTACTACCCCAGACATTTGAAAGGACTTATTGCCTAGTATACCACTATTGAATTGTTTCGTGGTCCGATGTTTCGTTTAAAAGTTATAAGCAAAAATGTGAAAACTACGTGACACGATTTTCTCCGGAACCACACAACCGATTTCAATGATCTTAGTACCAAATAATAACTCTTGATATCATGAAAAATTTCAGAAAATGTTATTGGAAACAAACAAGTAGTTTAAAAGTTATGCTTAAAAACGTGTTTTGACAAGGTAATAATTATCGCCTGTTTCCCAGAAATGGCCAATCCGATTTATGCGCTATTAGTCTCATTTGAAAGGTTATATAGCCGGATAGATCACTATTGAATTGTTTGATTGGACCTTTAGTTTGAAAGTTATGAGCAATTCAAATTACACGTTAAAATTTACAATAATTTATAGCGGTTTGAACCAAGATAATTTATCTAGTTTCAATTATTTTTGTATTAAACGAGAGATCTTAACACTGCAAATGTATCTGCTAAATTTCATAAGCATTGGTTCTACTGATCAAAAGATATTTAAAAATGATTGATGAAATTTATTCAAGAAAACTTTAATGGCCAAACCTTTAATGGGACCAAACCTCAAAGCCAGAATATAGAAAAAATGTGTAATTTTTCAACGGATGTTTCTTTGGAGCAGTTAATTAATAAAATATAGCATTAATAAAATATAGCAGGTGACCGTGAGTCCGCCTAATAGGGTGACATATATTTTTGTTTTTTATATGCGTCCAAAAAATAGCGTCTTCGCGAAAATTTTAGAACACACTAAAATAAACAACTTTGCTGCATATAGTAACTATCTATCTCTTACTGATTGCGAAATTTAATGATTTGTTTAAAGAAACCACTCTAAAATCAATTTCGCTCAAAAATTTTGCAAACGATGTTTTCATTACTTTCATCTGTTCTACAAAGTTATTCAGTAGGTTAAAATACACTCTGAAGATTGTTTATCGCTAGGATGCATATGGATGTATCAGGTATAGCATCTTTGGCTCGAGCAGCACGTTCCTCACAATCATGTGCATATGGATGATGATTAGCACAGCGTTGAGAAACAGTTGAATTAAGTTCTGAAGACGCGTCGATTTCTATATGACCATTTCCAGCTCAAAACGCTATAAAAAGCCATTGTTTCTCGACTATTTTCGATTGGAATTGGAGTGTGAAAATAGTTTCTTTATAAACCTAATATTTCCATGTTTATCTCTAAGTAAATAAGAATAAAAAGGTTTGACTACACGGGTCTTAGACTAATCTCATGTTTTTAGTTTTGACCTTGAAATGCGGTCATACATATATATTAATATTTTTTTTTTGAAACGATGGTTCTACAATTGATGAAGGGACGTTAGGGGAAAGAAATGAAAATTTTTTGGTGAAGGATGGGAAAGAGCGGAAAGGTGAGGAAGGCGAGGGGGGGGGGGGTATTGGTAGCTACGCTTAACTAGTAGTCGTTTTGACTCCTACCATTTGTCCCCCCCCCTCCTCACCTTTCCGCTCTCCGCTCCTTTACCAAAAAATTTTCATTTCTGTCCCCCACCGTCCCTTCAACAATTGTAGAACCATCGTTTCAAAAAAAAAATTAATATATATGTTCTAGTGTGGCTGCTGCGTTTAGGAAATAAAAGATTTTTTCTTTATACCTATTCATCATTTACAATTTGGACATCCCTATCGTAACCAGCGTGCCGTGGACCTGACCGGCAGCCTCTACTCGAGTTCCGAGTGGCAGCCCTTCTCGTGAAAATACGGCTCTACTCGCGTCTCAACACCAACGACGCGACGGCTACGCTACGCTACGAGTACGGCGGTGGTCGCGTACCGGTCCTCGTTTGCACCCTGACTGGCTGGCATGCTGCTGCCGCTGCTGCTGGTGGTTGATCGAATGATCATACACGAACGCTCTCACAGCACAGCAGAGCTCCTTCCAGCCAGAGCCTAGCCACTACATAGCGCACACAATTCGTACGTATGCCCACGGAGCTCGGCGCATAGTCTGTCTATGCTGGGCTGCGCAGCGCAGAAATTATTTAACCGCGATACGAATCGGTTGTGTTTTTGGCGTTTTCGCGTGCAATTTTTGCTAGTGTCTGACGACTTAATCCCGCTTGCTTTGCGCGAAAGCATATTGAATAGTTTATGTGAGTACGCGTGCATAGACAAGAAAACAGAGCCTTATCTCTGCTACGTACGACGAACAACGTTTACTTTTGAGGCGAGGTGCGTTTGGGAAAATATTTTGGGCGAATTGTTAGCATCTTCTGTGTTGGGTTTTAATTACGGGTCCGTCTTGCGGAAATAATGTTTATGATTGGTTGGTGGTGAAGTTGTGGCTGGATAATATCTCTCTGTCTTTCTGTGCTCATTCCAAACAAGAAATTTTTCCAAGTTATTTGCTTTTTTTGTGACGAATCTTGACTAAATGTTTTTTTCGCAGATGAATGATATTTTTTGCGCTCAAAGTAGAAAGTGATACGTTCGCAAAACCTACCCGGTAGAAGAAAGTTTGCTACTTGCATAAGTGATAGAAATTGAATGAGCAAAACAAGTGCTTGTACAGGAGTGATTTAAAACGCCAACAATTGCATCTTCTGAAGAAACGATAGAGCAATGCGAAGAAACGCAAAATAGTTGAGGAAAAATTACAGATACAAATCATATTGCCTGTTAGTGTATGAATCTTGTGTCAATGAAAACGAAAAGTAGTTTCCATTAAGAGCGGCTATGACATGTCTCTGTGTGTGAAGCGAGTTGAAAAAAAAGCTCGTGCGGCAACAAGTGCCGAGGTGACTTACAGGACGGTTGGAGAACATGCGTCGAGGCAGTCAGTAGTGGCACTGCGGCTCGGGAGATAAATTATGCAACCTGACTGCACAGTGGTGCCGCGGGGCATTTTGAAGGCTGATTTCATGCGATCACGGCTTCAGAACGTATGTTGTGGTGCCGTTGAGGGCCTGAATTCGGCCGAGTGGACGGTGGACGGAACTACGGTGATCAAGGTTTCTCTTAACCATTAGGATGCTGGATGTTTGTTAGCTTTTGATTTGTTCCTAGGTTTTGAACCGTTCATGTACGCAGATTACGAAAAGCTGGTGATACTTATCTCAGTGTTCGACTTTATGCGTGTGGTTTTTCTAAGTTGTTGGTAGAACATTGTTGAGCGTCCTGTCGATGCGAAAGCGATTTAGTGTGCACTTAGACAGACGAGCCGTTACGACACGATTCACGAGTTGCCTGTCAATGTCAGGCATTGGAAGTTACGCACCATTGACGAAAGGAAAGAACAGAACCTGCTACGTTACTGGGTAGCTTGAGTTACGCTATATAGAGGGTAGCGGGTCGGAGAAACGATCGAACAAGTTTTTTTTTCGGACGCGTGTAAGTGTATGATATGCTTTGTTGTTGTTCAGCTCCAAGAACCCTGAAGTGTGTGACATTTAGTGTCAGAAAAGCCGACTCGCTTTCGTTTCGCATTGACTTACACTACGAGTCGAGTGGTTGAATGGAACGAACGAACGAACCGCTTCTTGCTTGCTGGTGTGATGTTGATGTTGATCGCGCGGTGTGTCTATACTACCTCCGAGTAGAGTTCGGACGCGGATGCCGAGATCGGAAACAGCAGTATTAGTATTTAAAGCTGCTGTTCGGTTTGTTTTATTTATTTCAACGAAAATTTATGATATCGACGGGTGAATTGTTGACATTTTAGGATTGATTGCTGGTGGACCGGCATTTGAATATTCGAATGGGGAATGTTCCGGCTAACCTTTCGTGTTCTGTTCGGTATGGTTCATGTGGAATGGTTTGCTAGGAACTAAACGTGCTAACTGACAACTCTTAATTTTGTGAATGATTCTTGTTTTTGAAATTTGCAACCGAAGAATGCTTATGGTTACTTATTATCTGATATTATTTTGTGTCATAAAGCGAACAGTAAACAGTCTGCCTATTCCGAAGTTACATTTCTATTAATTAATCGTTTTCTAAAAAGGGTTTCCAGAGTAAATTTCACTCTTTTACTTTTATGTGAAATAGAATACAATAATATTCCGATTTTGTCAGCCCCATGTTGAATTTTGGGCTGACGAAATGGGGAAACTGTTAAAATTGGGAACTTTTTTTCAAAATTCAAGACGAAGACCTTACAATATCGAAGACTTCTACTAAAAATTAAATTTTAACTCTAAATTGATCAACTAAAAGTTCAACGCAATATAATTAACCGGGGACAGCACACTGGTCAAAGCATTAGAGTTTTGAGCAGGAAAACTTGGTTTTAGGTTTATTATTTGGAAGAGTTTCTTTAATAAAAAGTTTTTCCGTCTAATGCAATTCAAATTTTGATTAACCCCCCTAAAAGTGCATTAAAAATTTTATTATTCTTCAGTTTCAATATAACACATTGATGTGTTCTGCAAAGTTTTATAGCATATTATTACAAGAAATTTTGCTGAAGACAGTAACCTTCTATCTATTCAGCAAAGATAGAAAAATTCTATTTCTGAATCGTTAAAATCAGTTTTTCTATTTTAGCTGTTTTTGTAGTTGTTGTGTGACTTTTTTATGTTTTATAAAGTTGTACAAATAATAAAAATACACAACATTGCTGAATATTGTATATCTCTATCTTTGCTCGTTTAGGAGCTGTAGAGCTTTTAATAGAAAAATACCCTAATTGCTCCCGAATTACTCACAAAAAAAGGCATAATTTTATTGAAAAACTCTCCTTAGGGAATCAGAATAATTTCATGTAGACTGAACAGTTTTATAAATCATGTTTAAAAGCACCAAAGTTGAATGAAATGTATAGCCTGACAAAATCGGGATTAAAAGCTAATAAAATCGGGGGAGGACAAAATCGGAACAATACTGTATAACTAGGAATTTTAGTTTTATTTTATTGTGATCCAATTCATCCAACCAACAGTTTACATGAATATGAATATGAATGGGAATACACGCTCGAGTTACACGCCCTTCAATCGTTCTGATTACACGAAGAAATCTCCTGTTCAATCGATGTATGTAATCTGTAATGAGTTCTTCCACCTGTTCGAGCTAAACGAGTCATCATCGGTGTCCAAACAAAAGCTGCCAGCTACTTAATCAGCGATTAGCTAATGATGCATTATATGCTCAGTTTTACTTAGTGTTGATTAACTATTATTTCTTTTGTAAATTTGTACTTGTGATGCTTTATAGTTCCTTAAAGTTGATTATTAGGTATTGTAAGTTTTATATTGTTGAACGTTAACGTTAAAACGATAATGGCTTTTGCGTCTTTTCGAGAATGGCTTCACCATCGCCTTAATCTACTTTAAACTTCATACTCCTTGTTTTCTTGAAAAGTAAACAAAGTATTGTAAAAAACTTCATTTGTTTTGTAGGGAGATGATTTTATAACTATAATGAGCTTTGTGAACAAAACACAGCCTGAGAAAAAAGAAAAAGAAAACAGGCAGGCAAAAAATAAATTTGGCCTTCTTCTTTTTCTAGTTACAAAAGTCTTCTTCTAACGTCTGTCAATAAAAAAGGATTGTTAAAGACTTTATATAGTTTTCAAGATTAAGGCGTATCAAGTTTGAAAAGCATCATTTTAAACAAGCGGCGTCTTACTGTGTCAAGTTCGTTCTACGATGGTTTGCAATAGTTTGGTGTACCTATAAAAATTTTTCATCCACTTCCACTGATTGGTTCGTGCAGGGATCAAGCCTATCAAGCGTTTGCGGCTCGAGTAACACGTTCCTCTGATTAGTTCGTTACAAAATTATTATCAAAATGAGCAAAAAATGATCCCTTGTGATCCTCAATGGCTTTGATATCTTATGATGGCATTTTATTTCGATAAGTTTTTCAGGAAAATTATTAACTTAGAACCCACGTTTTATGACTATTGCATTATGATCATAGTCACAATACAAAAAATTGCTTATGCTAATGACGTTTTTCGGCAAAATGAAGTATCGTAAATTTAGAAATGTATATTTTTTTTACAAAGAAACAAAATTGCAAAAATGTAATGGAGACGAGTGATGTTCAGTTTTTAATACGAAGGAAACGAATAATCTTTTTTCTGTAACTAAACTTAAGGGAAATCCAGAACATGGTCAAAAAATAATGGATTTTCGTGATATTTTTTGGATGATTTGGATTTTTCGTGATTTGGATTTTGGATGAAAATGCATTTAGTTGCTGTTGACAGTTGGGCGCTTGGATGCTCTCTAGACGACAGTTCCTTGCGGTACGTGTCGGGAACCAACTTAGTATCGGAGAACGAATTTCAATAAGGGTTTAGAAACCTTAGGTTTTAAAAAATTCGAAAAATTGCCAAAATGGCAGTCTTTTTCAAAAAAGTGTTTTTTCGGCACAAAGTCCGCTATTTGAAAGATCATAAAAAATTGACAAATCGGGATATCGAAAAAGGGCTGCACTACAAATCTAGGAAATTTATTTTTACATGTTGAAATAAGTTTCTGCCATATTGGTATACTAGATTGTGAGATTCACGTATCGCCAACGGAAAAAACATTGGTTTCGAGAAATGCGTGTTTAAAATTTCGTACAGCGATGCACTTTGCTTCAGGTTACCCCATAGTTTTTGCTCTAACTTTTTCATCGAGATCAAAAATTGATAAATCCAAATATCCAGGTATAAGCCTCCCGAAAATGCACATAAACTAAATTCGATTTTTTCACTTTTCTAGAGTAGGATCCTCCCCCTTATACAGCGCTTTTGATTAGAGTACATTAAGCCAGTTGAAATATTAATTTAAAATACATAAATTATGCAACAAAGTTGAAAAGGACCGTATCCGAGATACGATCGTAAGGTTAACGTAGAATTACGATGGGAGTATTGAGTAAATCTGTTTTGACTAAAAATAACTTCACACTGAGCAGAACTTTGACATGCTGTGTCTTCTAATATACTTCCTATTTCAATACAATTTACACATTACATGATTAACTATTTAACGAAATATATATTAGTCCTAAAAAGCACTGATTTATTTTTCGGCTGCTCGCCAATGCCGCATCGTTCCCGGATAATTTAAATGTCTTTATATAGCAATTGCAGTTTGCTGCCTTGTGGAACTCCAGACTTAAGTGAACGGGGACGAAGAGGAAATATAATCTTCTATCTTAACGGACACATTCCGTCTCGTCAGGTACTTATGCAGGGAGGGCTGAAGCCAAATTCATTTTTTTTTCGAGTTTACCCAATACGGTTTCGGAATCCGATACTTTCGACGCGGTTTTGTTTGTGACGAACAGTTATGACAAAGGGAAGACAATCCTTTAAACAACATTGTTCTGCACATTCCGCTTGTACACTAACACCCTCGGTTGCGAAACATTTTACTGTCTAGTAGGGATTATCGTTAGTTGAGTTCGAACGAGCGTCAGTGAGTACGGACAGCATGTAAAACGACATTTGAGCAGGCAGAAGGCCGCGGAAATTTTCTATGACATCCCAACCAACCAAAAGTTTGATTTTCACTTAAGGAACTAACTTAGAAGTTCATATTTGGCTTGAATTTAGTTTCGCAGAACTTTCTTGCTGAACAACAAGACACAATATTTGTAAACCGAACTTCATTCTTAAGAAAGTATTTATAATACTTGTAGCAACTTGAAAGTTCAATATGAGATTGAAAGTTCTACATGCAACTTGAAAGTTACCAAGAGCTCGGATAGTGGTGTCTGAGGAAAGCTAACACGTCTTATGTCTTTAGATCTATGGCTTGTGAAGCATCTTCACTTGTAAGTGTCGGTTAATTACTTTAAAGTTACCTTGATTACTTAATTACTTCAAAGTTACCATGAGTGCGCTAAACAGCTTCTAAAGAAACTTTGTCAGAAATTGACAAAATTATATATTTAGTTCTATTTTTATATATTTCAACCTTTTACCTACTCCTTAACTTCTGTAAATTCATTTCATGCGTTAAGATGTAAAAACTGAAAACTATCACATACCACCGCTGGATGTAAACCCAAGCGTTCCGCGTTGCAGGCTTATCCTGATGCATTACGCCATCTCTGACGCCACAAGTGACGTGAATTTTGCCAATGAGTTGCTTTTGAGAAGTTCGTTTCGGAGCTGTTGTAAATGAGAAATTAGTAAGGTTTATTTCTCGTCCAGCCACTCTGATTTTCACATAAGAAATGGTGGATTTAATGAATACTCCAAAAGTTCTGCTGCTGATTTGACTCAAACAAACTTACCTTCCGATCCGTGCCCTTTGAGTTCACTAAAAAGCGATTATTAACCCTCTAACGGGTAAGACCGTCTATAGACGGCCTTCGCTTTTGGAGCTCCAGAGCCGCATACGAAATTTGGTTTCAATTGGCAATATGCAAAATGTGTCCAGAACAGATTTATTGACATTTTGATACCAATATCATAACATTCTGACCATGCACTCAAAAGTTATCATCTTTCAAAAACAAAAATTTTGAAAAATTCCGAAAATAATTAATGCGTGAATATTCCCTTTTTTACTTTTAAAGGAAAAGGACATCTAGAACAAAATGATTGACCTAAAAAGTTTTTTTATGAGTAAATTTTATGCATTATTTTAATTTTGTAATATATTTGAATTGAAAAAATATCTAGGCAGAGCGTTAGACATGAGAAAAGAAAAAGAGAAATTAGACTTTTTCTTATCTGGCGCTCCTCTAGATAATTATTTTTGCATGAAAATCAGAACTTATGTTTTTTTTTGTGTGTATTTTCATGATAAAATAGTCATTAGCTTGATCACATCGTTTTTACGATGTTGCCCGTTAGCGGGTTAAAGCATTTTATTCAAATTACGCAACTGACTTTATATCTTAAATTCGTCGTACCGTTTTAAAATTCGTCCATCAAAATTTTTCATCGTCCGAAGTAAAAATCACAACAATGTTTACGAAGCTAACGCGCATGTATTTGTGTAGGACGGCATGACAAATGTTATTCTACAAAATTTCTGCAGGTCAGGCAAGTTTTCCTGGCTGTAGAATAACGACAATGCCTTGCGTAAGTTATTTTCATTTATGAATGACGGAAATTAAAATGATTAGTCGACATTTTCTTCTTCGTCGCACAAAAAAACGTAGGAAATTTGGCTGGTAGGACTTCTTTAATGATGAAAAGCATTTAAATCGATCTCAGTTCATTTTGATTGATCGCATATGATAGATAATAAACTAAAATATTAGGGAAGAACTAGTTTTGCATTGAGTGTCATAAAAGTTCTGATATTTTTAATAATTTGTATTGGATAGGACGGGAATAGGCAATTACGACGATGTAGCAACATACCATACATCGAGTAAAATCGATACAGATCGCATATTTCAGCAACGGCGCAGTGGAATGCATCTAGGTTACCGAAAAGAGAAACTCGAGTTCAAATCCCCGATGTTGTGTGTGTGGTAAATTGCAAAACTAAATTCTGACGATCTCTCAATAACAAGAAATTAGCAGTCGTTAACTTTTCGTCGAAAAGTCGAAATTTCGGAAGCAGTTTTAGGGACCATAACAGGGGCTCTGTTTTTAAAAATGTATTCACTGTATTTTTTTGGCAATCTGAGACAGAGAATATATTTTAATGAACAGAATTTTTGTTTCACACAAAAAAACTGCAAAATCAATGACAATGACAAAAAACTGCATAGGATTTTTCTACTGATTCTTATAGATTTTTGTCTACTGAATTCAGAAAAAATAATAAAAATTATCCATCACGTCACGTTTTCATGCAATACTTGTTGAATAATGTTGAAAGTTGGTTTTAGACATAAAGCAGCAGAAATATCCCGGACGTAATTTACATTAAAAAATTTATTTTTGCATCAGAATTGTATTTATTAATGTAAACCCTTCCATGTTTTGGAAGAAAACCATATATGATGGAGAAACTATGGAGAATATTATTTTAAAGCAGATATGGTGCGCTCAAATACGCCCACTTGTGCTCAGTCAACTGTATTGCCTTATAGAAGCAAATTCGGTAAAAGTCATGTATGAAACATTTGTAGAGCTAAATGCAATCTACAATCATTCTGAACTGAGTACTCCATTATCTGTCGTATTTACGCAGTAATAGTGTTGCAACTTTATCCTTAACGCGAACAAACAGTCTATTTATATAATAAGGTTTAAAGGCCGTTTCTTTTATAAATGGAAAAAAATGCACTACTCCATTCAGCAAGATTGTAGATTACATTTAGCTATACAAATGCTTTATACATGTTTTTTTGAAGATTTTGCTTCTATGAGGCACTGCAGTTGAATGTGCGTAAGTTAGCGTACTTGAGTAAAGCAACCCTATATCGAAGAGAAAAAAAAATAGTAAAGGTAAAATATTTCAGTCCAGTAGTATTTTTCCTGTATTTATTAAGTAAAAATTCACAAAAATAATAAAAAGACCTTATTAAGGGTCTTTATTACGAATCTGTGATAATAATTTTTCCACTTGATTTATGACTTTTCCATATAAGAAGCAAAATTTGCAAAAGATCTGTACGTGAGAGAAACGGAAATCGGTTTTGGATTCAGCGCCTCAAAAAACATATAATTCACCTAAAGTATCTCATGCATCTGGAAAAAAATTATTTTTTGCAGACCTGTGTTATCAGTACCTATTAATAACCGAAATAAATACCAAACGTTATGAATAAATAAATACCAAGCAAGTGTAAATTTCCCCCAATCTTTATTTAGTTAAGATTATTGAAGTTTTATTTTTGAGCTAAACAGTGTTCTATATAGCGACTTAAGTGAACTTTCTGCGAACTTTCTAGTTCTGTTCGAAGTTGCATTGCATTCCTTTCGAAGTGTAATAACCAAACACGAATATGAAAGTACGGTTAGTTGCTTAGTCTCCTTTTATCGAAACTTTTGGTTACTTGGGATGCTGTCGAAGTTTTTAACTGCAACAGTTAAATCCAGCGACTCGAACTATTTCATTGTATAAATTACATTTTGACTCAAAATTAATCTTTATCTTAATGAAGCTGTAATATTTGCCAAAAAATCCGTAAAAAATGCACTTCTGTTCAGCCTAATCTAATTTTCAGCCTTATGTGATATTCAGCCTTTTATAGCTTTCAGCCTTTCGTAGGAGACTCCAGACAAAGCGCTTATATATTAGAAGAAGAAGATTAGAACATATAATCTATCTGACCGTAGTCTACATGAATTTGTGATAGGAGGGGCAAAAGCCCAGTTGATGTGAAGTTTCTCTCAAATGGGTGAAGAAACTCAATCATCTTTTTGATGTCAAATACAAAACATTCAATAATACATAAGTCAGGCTTAGTGTTTACAACTGATACAGATAACAAATTTTCAAGATTATCTTCTATTCCTTACAACTACTCATTTAAATAATAAGTCTTTTTAAATGATTTTTAAAAACATCTAATGAAATACCCAATATCTATTTAAAACATTATGCATTGCCTGGATGGGTTCGTTCTGGTCGTAGTTGGTGCACTGAAAGTTAAGCCTCATGAAACCCTACGATCTCGATCTACTAGCACTGTTGTTGCAATTGATTTAGAACCACTTTCAGTCGTAAATAAGTTTCTTCAACTAACTTTCCGTAATCTAAACTTGATATTTAGTAGCATTTAGCAAATGTTACCCTGATTGAAGGCATCATCTCAGCATAGTAGTATGTTGAGTGTAAACTGAACTACATTCTGAAAACTAACCCACATTTCCAAAGGTTGCAAGAGTTCTTTTATCAAGAAATTTAGATGATTAGATGATATTTACTTGGACTGTGACCAGTAACCATTCCGCTAAAGGTACTCAAATCTTTCTTTGAAAGATTCAATAGCTTCTACGTGATTGAGACATTTGGCTTAATAAACCGTAGAGTATTATTTCAGTCCAATATAACCTGATTTTCTTTCCATTTTTTTCAATTCCATCTAGCAAGTACTATTAGATACCCAACAGAAAGTTTCGGGTCGTATAAATTCCATAGCAGATCCAGATCTGGCTAACTCATCTGCGACGCTCCCGACTGCCCTCCAGAAGGTAGAGGATGTTATGAATATCGAATCGGTTCTATTAGGCGAAGTGTCCCACGATGCACAATTTCTTCGCTCCAGGGTGGAACCGGCAGTACGAACAGAATATCGAGTGTAATTACTTGACTGTTTTTGCAATGGTTACTGCAAATCAACTGATAACGCTGTCAATTTATTTTCAGTAAGCATCAATATACGATTGACGATGCATAGATGAATTCTCCATCAGGTGACAGGGTAATCGCATAAAAATCTGCTAATTTTTTAATGCACATTTGCATTTAATTTATCTAAAACTTAAATTTTTTTTCCGCAATTTTTGGGAATCAAATCGGTGTCAGTGTATTTTATTGTTTTAGTTTCAACAATAAACTTTTTGTTCTGAAACAGGCATTCCAATCTGATTGCAAACTTCTAATGATGATAAACTGACCACTCATTTCGCGTAATAAATCGAAACAACATTCTCCAATCCCCACGGGTGGTCTCTAATCATATTGGCACTTTTGACTTGCATCGTTGCAAATCATAATCATCGCCGTGCACAACACTTCACCGGGTTCAATCTTCCGCAACAACCCATCCGAAATGTGCTCTAACTGCAGCATGTCTCTACATTGCTGCTTCGAGCACGTTGTTGTTGTTTTGTTCGCCTCTAATGACATTCGCCCCACACCGATCAAAGTGCTCGATCACGGATCAGATCCACTCTCGGCAGACAGCAGCAAAAAGTGTTCCAGTTTCGTCAGGTAGGTCAGTTTAAAGCTGTGTAGTTATATAGCTTTGTATCCACCGCGCGTCCGTCTCAGCAGCACACTCAGCAGTACTGTACTGTGGCGGTCGGTACGGTCGGTGGTGCGGCATGATTGCCATTCTACCGGCTGCTGATGCTGTGAGATCACGACCAACAAACGGTGGCGGCAGCATCAGCACAGCAGCTCAATTAAATATTACAATTTATTGGCTACCCCTCCCCGAGCGGCGAATGGCTTCAGCCATGGTCCGGCCTTACACGAAAAGTCTGCTACCTAGAGGCTACTGCATTTCAGACGTTTGTTGGGAATTAAACACCGAAAAATGCCTTGAAGGGAAAATAGAGTTTTCGAGGTTTAAAATCGAAACATTCGATTTGCTGTCACTTAAAAAAATAACTGTTCCAAATTACGAAAATCGTTTGTTTTTTTGCTATCGACAGCGCAACAGCAATCTCAAAGCATTCATTAACGACATTCGTTAAACTAACGATTGGACCGTCATGGAAATCGGCATCTAAAGAATATGTTTCAGTGGGTCAAACGATTAGAGAAATTCCGATTCACCTGATGCCGCGCGCCGGGTACAACGGCCAATAAAATGCGTTCGCATATAATTTCACGCATCATTGACAGTCGTCCAATCCATTGAAGCGATTTTTTACGCAATGCCGCCTGCCTGAATGGAAGCTGAACTGCACTGACGCGGATCCGTCCGTTGCTGAATTATTCCCTTTTCTAGCCACTGTTTACCGTTTCCATTGTTTGTTGGGTTCGAAGACACTAGAACTCGAAATCGAGTGTTACCTAACAGAAATCGATCAATCGATGTTTCCCAATTGTGCTAGGCTCATACAATCAACTTTGAGAATCAGGTATTGAATACCAATCAGTGTGAACCATTGGAGATATTCAATAATTAACACTTCTAGCTATGCTTTTAACATGCTCTGTGGAATATTTTAGAAGCCCGTCTGTCCGTTTTATAAATAAAATGTTTTTTTTTTTTATGATGCGAATAGCTCAAAAAGGATTCAGAGAGCACTGGTTTGGTTGCTAATTAAAGCATTATAAACAACGCGGTTGAGATGATACTATCAGGAGTCTTCAGCTTAGGATAGGTGTTTTGGTAAGTTTAGAGGTGTTGTGAGAATTCAGTATGGAAATTTTTGCATTTTAATTTTTTGCTTTAATGGCATTGAACGTGTTATCCTATAAAAATTAAATTATTATTTAGACTGTTGCATCGTTTGCTAAAGTTAGAATCAATAGTTAGAGTTCAATCTAAATATTTATTCATAAGCAAACATTGCTAAAACTTACTTTTCGTAGCAAAAGTACTTTACTTTATCAAATCTGTTTAGTAGAATCTCAAATATAGGTAAAAAATAATTTAATAAAACAATTCGTTGTTACTCAAGAGTTATCGAGAGTAAGGGTGGATAATCATTAATTTATCATAATACGAATAATAAATGACGTAAAAGGGGCGGCCTATTACACTTTTTGCCACCTAATGACTATTGACGTTGAATTTATTGGATAGGATTGTTCGTAGGGGGTCTCATTTTACCTCATTTTGGACAAATTACGTGAAACCCTCATACAATTAAAGGTAATGTTCCGGTATAAATGGGCCTTAATGACTCAAGCCATGTGTCATAACAAAGCTAGACGTGTGTGATTAATATAAATCTCTAAACGAAAACGTCTCGGGTAAAGTTTGAGATTTCCAAAAATTATGCCCGCAGGTCCGGTTTTTTTTGCTTTCAAACATGGTTTATTAGCTGAAAAGGGCCTACCATTTTGGGAGCCGACAGTTGCAAACCATTCTTTTCAATCGACATTTCCCTCGGGCTTGATGGTTTTGTTTCCTTAACAGACCTGGTGGTAGTCCACCACACCGAGCGGTGCCAATGATTGGTGTGACAGCTGCACTCAAGCATCAACCGGCCTGCATTTATTTAAGCCACAAAATTACGGCTCACAGCTTTCATTTGATGAAAAAGTAAAGCCGATGCCTCTATGCGATGCACTGAGCGATATTTTGTAGGACCACCACTGCTCCGCCCGGTAAGATAACTTCCGACGGAAATCATAATATATACAATGTGTTCGGTTTCTAATGCGTTGATGTCATATGTTATTTGATTGATTTTCAATTAAAATGACCCAATCTATCAGAAATATTACGAAACTATAATTTTATTTGGTGTTGCATCATTTAAAACAAAAAATTATATGATATTATACAGCACATCAACATTACATAGAATTGAAATATTGCTTAAAACTAGACTTTAATTGAATACTAGGAATATTAATAGTAATGACGGGATGGAGATCATTTCAAACAGCCATACAATAAAATATGCAACACTAAATTTTCCAGAAACAACATCTTTGAGCAACAAAACATTTATTAAAATTCTGCGATCGCTCAGACTGTTGATTCCGATTACTAAGCATAGAGATCAGTAATTTTTCATTAATTTTGTCGATTATTTTCGGTGGAATGACGACAACTTTGCATTCCTATTTTAAAACATGACATTTCAGACTATCCTAAAATCGACAGGAATATTCTCCTTTGTCAAATCAGTTTGCCTCGGGTAGGGCAGGGTTCATCTCACCCACGTGCCTGCACGAGTTACACTGATAAATAAGGCCATTGCAAATTATTTTTAAAGTTTTTGTCCCCCGCCCTTCTAAATTGGATCGGAAGGCAAAAAAATTTGTTAAACTTGAGTAAAATTTTTTTGTTTAAAATCAATTATCTGTGAGTTTTACAACCAAAAGCGGGGTACGCTGCTGAAAAGTAGTGGGTAAAAAGAGAGGACAAGAAATGCTCAAGAAATCGATTACTTTTGCGATTTCTTAAGCAGTACACACCTCATAAGAAATATTATTTCACGTCCAGATGGCGCAATTTTATACGCAAGTGAATGAAAACGTCGCTTTTCCGAACGGAATAATATCCGGCGCAATTATTACCACAAGAAAAAATGACAGGTGGTTGCTTGTATTGGAGCTGTCAAAATTTCTTCGGTAAATAGCAAGATTTTTTCTTGAGCTGTTTTCTTTTCAGCAGCGTACCCCGCTTAAAAAACTGGAAAAAGAGTGTACGGAGTGGTAACGCTTCTAGCACGAATCAAAAACGGAAGTACAAATAATGTAGCTTCCGAAAACCAACAAGATTTGTTTTTCGATTTTGACTTTATTTTGGAAGGTTTATGCATAGAAAATAACAACGTATATATCAAAAGCAAGAATAAATTCGGGTTTCACGATTAAACTTCAAGCAAAATTCCTAAAAATCTTAGTTTTTTGCGTGATTAAAAAAATCTCTTTGGTTTTTTGACCCCCCTCCCCCCCCAACCTCAGTTCTCTAGCATCAGAAGGACAAAAACTATGTAAAAAAATATTTGTAATGGCCTAATTAATTTACGGTGTCAAATGAACGTTCACGTTCTTGGAAACGTTCAATTTTAACCCAGCTATTTCACAAAAGTGGAGAAAACGATTTAAGTTCTCTAGAAGAATGGTTCTATCCTTTATACCACTGACAGGCATAAAGATTTTCACGTCGTCAGCATAAACTAACGACGACTCGAATACATCGAGTTCACTCATGACAACCACAAATGCTAGAAGTCCCAAATGACTCCCTTGGGGTACTCCTGAACCCGTTACAAGCGCTTTAGACTTAGATGAATTTCGCGCCTACGTCACCAGAGGTTGACATGATCCTTTCAGTATCAAAATACACCTGGTGAGTGTAAAACCCACATTTAATTAGAAACCTGGGGGAAACGCTCAATGGTTTTGTTTTTCTTTTAGGTAATTAATAATATAACTCAAAAATAATAAACCAACAAACATATATGACTTTTGGAAAATATGCAGAATTTTTATTAAAAAAATTTGAAAAAATAAGACTAAAATTCTACACTGAAAAAATACATTTCAAAAACAAAATCTATTTGCCATCTCAGAAATTGATGAAATTTTTTTCAAGACTGATAAGGCCATTGCAAATCATTTATAAAGTTTTTGTCATCCTCCCCCCCTTGGAAATTGGCTTGAAAAATCAGAGGGCAAAAAAATAATTTGTAGGATATGAGTCAAATTTCATTTTATAAAATCAATTGTCTGTGGGCTCTACAGTCTGAAAAACTCGAAATATGAGTGTCCGAGTTGAATTAACGCTTCTAGCACGAAACAGAAATGGAAATTCGAACAATGGAATTTCCGAAAATCGTCCAAAAAAATTTTCCTTCGTTTTTGTCTTTTTTCGTATATTTTGCATAGAAAATAATAACGTATATATTATAAGCAAGAATAGATTCGGTTTTCACGTTTAAATCTTAAATAAAAATTCTTAAAATCCATGTCTTTTTTTTTGCTCGATTAAAAATTCACTTTGTTTTTTTTTCGCCCCTCCCCCCTTCAGTGGCCGAACGCCAGAAGGACAAAAACTTTATAAAATATTTGTAATAGCCTAATAATATTATGTAGGTACCTACAAATCTTTCATACATCGCAAAATTTTCATAGGAAGAACTATTTCTAACAAATATTTTTTTATGTCCACGGTATCAAATCAAAGGATTTTTCAACGCGTGTCCTTGTGTGGACTTTTGGAAGTATTTTGACCCGATCTGGACATTCCGGAATATCCGTTGTCGGTTCTACGGAAATTCAAATTTGGCCATTTTGAAGTTTCTTTGGAAATACGGCAGATGGGGTATCAAAGCAAAGGATTTTTCAACGCGAGTTTTTGGGTGGACTTTCGGATGTATTTTGACCCGATCTGGATATTCCAGAATATCCGTTGTCGGCGGAACTCAAAATTGGCCATTTTGAGTTTTCATCAGATATATGGCAAATGGGGTATCAAAGCAAAATATTTTTTAACGCCATTTCTTGGGTGGACTTTTGGGTGTATTTTGACCCGATCTGGATATTCCGGAAAATCCGTTGTCGGGACGGTTCTACCAGAACTTAAAATTGGCCATTTTGAATTTTTATCAGAAATATGGCACATTTGCCAAAAAAAAGTATTAAATCATAGAATTTTTCAACGCGAGTTCTTGGGTAGATTTTAGGATACATTAGGATGCATAGGATGCGACAACCGATATTCCGGAATGTCCAGATCGGGTCAAAATACATCCTAAAGTCCACGCAAGGACTGGCGTTGAAAAATCCTTTGATTTGATACCCCATTTGCCATATTACTGAAAAGATTTCCAAACGGTCAATTTTCAGTTCCGGCAGAACCGATACCGGATGTTCCGGAGTGTGGGACATGAACTTGCGCCCTACAGGATAGTGTAAGATTCATTCTTATTGATCACAACTGAAATGGATAACTTTTGCACACTCTGTTAAGCAGATTTCTAATTTTATTTCACCACATACTTATGACGTCAAAAAAAATCCCACTGCGATCTGGAATATCTCCAGGAAAATGGAACCGTAATTTATTAACTTATGTTTTCATCAAAGGCCAATCTACTAATGTGGTCCTTTTGGGACTAATTGCATACAAACCGAATGAAAATAAATGGAGATAGAGCCAAAAGTGTAACTGCAAGTACCACCATTTTTGATGTCAGGGACGTTAAGAACCAGGTTATAAGTTCAAGTAGTCGTATCATACTCTGCTGAAAGCAGCAATAAAACCGATTGAGCTTTCGCTATTTGACAGCCACTGCACTGTGGGCAAAAACGATCGAAAAACAGACGCAATTAAGATACGGCCTGCAGGCTGATAAAATATAGGTGATCTTATGTAAAATTTTTCGGAGAATCTCATGGTGTCCACCCCTTTCCAGTTTGCCATCGGGAAGTACCCCATTTTGCTCATTTCCCTCTATTTTTAACATTTTTTCACACTTATTGGACATACGATATTTTCGAATTGAAAAAGTACTATGCCCCCTTAATAAATTTTGAACAATCTTCGTTGGTTTGCAGCATTTGCGCATTAAATTTTATTGTGCATATTGTTATAATAGATGGATAAATCAGCGCGCCACTGAAATTTTGCAGTTTTTGATAACAGGTTGTTTAAACAAATTAAAGATATGCTCAATCTCAATTTTTAGCAAAATCATGTTAGTTGCTTCCTGTGATTTTCCGCTCAAATTTCCGATTGATAATAACTTTCTTTCTGCAAAACACATTGCTTTGATGAAATTTTGTTTGCGAGCTAAAACAAAATACGGAAAGATGGCTTCGTATAAAAGAATGATTTTGGTCAGGGGGTTACCGTTTTAAGAATTAACGGGTTCTGACAGATTTATTGCGTTTTCATAAGCAACCGCAATGAAATGAATTTTGATTGGTGCACAATATTGTATTTTTACGCCACACTTATGATCAGTTCATAAGAAACGTGATGCAGCCCACTAATTTTATTGTGGTAATATAAGCAACCACAATAAATTTGCTTTATTAACAGTTTTGTTATGGTTTTATAGCTAGCTATAAGTGTGTTTTGACTCGTACGAAAACGTAAACGCTGAGATTTACGATGCGGTGAGGGCAAAGTATACAGTTTTTGCAATGCCTAATTGTTCCGGCATAGTTCTAACGTGAAATTTGAGTCCAGAACAACTCAATTTTTCCACGTATTCTGACGGCAAAGTTACTAACGGGTGGCAACGGGTTCGGCGAAGCTTCTGTTTAATGTCCGAACAGGAGCGTTGTACGGCCGTCATGTCAACTTTGCGAATGCATCTCTTGATTCTACCAATCAACTGTCTGCAATTCGTGGCTGTCCAGTTAATTTTGTACACCAAGAAACTCTATATCCCGAAGAAATCTTCGATTAAGCGCACTGGGAGAGATTTGTCGGGTCGTGGTTTTTGGGTAAAATGGGATCGAATGGGTATTCAGGAACGATTGTGTTTTTATGGTGTTATGCGATGATGCTCTATCCTGCTAAAACACGTATTGTCCTTCTGCATGATATTTTTGTAGAAACGGGATCAAAATTTTCTTTAAACATTCGTCTGGTGTACATCTATTGATAGCTGAACCAGAGGACTTGTTGCTGAAGAAACGAGAAAGAGAACGATGTTCTTCTGCGTCCATAATTTTAACTGGTCTTTCACTACCTTGCTTGCAAATAGTTGCCGGGGATCTTAGAACATGGTAAACAGTCGAAACCGCAACATCTTCGCTTTTTAAATGTTGTACCGTATACTTTGTGCCGAGATTCCTGTGGCAGTTCGTAGAAGTGTACACTCAAAATATTCTGCACATAACTAATGGTAAATTTCCATATGAAATTCTAGATGATTATCATGAGCCGCATATAAACACAATCTGTCAAGAAATACACATAGAAATTATACTGATATGAATAGTATGTGCAATTATTCACATAAAAAATATACGCATATGAATAGTATGTGCAAAAGTTTCGCGTACCCATAAATTATAACTGTGTGGCATATAAAGTTCATTGACTAGGCACATTGCAAAAATCTATGTGTGGGACACATAGAAACTATACGAAAAGTTTTCTCAGTGTACAACGTGCTCCCGATATGCTTCTTGTTTCGACGCCATTTTAAGCAAACCTGGGTAAGCATAAACAAAACAAAAACTATTTACAAAAAGAGGAGAGAGAGAGCTAACACATACATACTCTCATTTCTCTCGGAGCTCGTTTGTTGTTGAGTATAGAAGCGGCGAAAAAATTCCAAAATTTTAGTTGCCACCCGTTAGTTTGAGCTGGCTGGCTTATTTTGTTATGTTCCTTAGAGTTCAAGTTGATACCTTAAATCTAGGCTTCGCTACAGCCGAGAAAAATGTGCGTTGCGGTTTTCGCAATGCTCTGCTGAAAGGAAATAGGTTAAAATATTGTTCGTTCGGTATCAAATTGATTAGAATCGGTTCAATCGGTAGTTCAAGGGTCATAATTTTTAAAAAGAGAAACGTTGGCAAAAAGTCGAAAAGTATAAAAAAAAATTGAAAAGTCAAAAAGTTGAAAGATTGGATCACCCGAACAAGGCAACTTTCCAGAAAGGAACAAATGCACAAAATTCAAACAAAATGTTGATAGTATTTTTTTCGTGCAACAGCTGAGCTACTATCTAACGGAGATTGGATAAATTCTATAATTAACACTTATCTTTTGCGTTTTTAACACATTTCTTGGAATATTTCGGAAGTCCATCAGTCTCCATTTGCGAATGAAATGTTTTTTTAATGATGCGAATAGCTTAAAAGGGGCCACAAAAGCGCTAGTTTGGTTACTAATGAATGCATTATTATAAACTCGCTTCAGATGATATTATCGGGAAGTTGGAATGATTTTGGCAAGTTTAGTTTCGGAGATTTCTGATGGTCAACAAAGGTATCGAATTTCGATATTTTACTTTGATGACATTGAATAGGAGGATCTCACGTCATTTGTGTAAAAAATATATTTTATCTCCACTTCTAAAGTTAGAGTAGTAATCAGTAGATTTGATTAGTGTTGATTACTAATTAAATGCGTACTATTTTCAAAAATAATTATTAATTTTTATTAATAAGTGTTAGATTGTTGTGAATCAGTCATGTTAGATGATTGAATGGCTGTTACACTAACTTTGTTCCTCCCATTATAATCTTCATCATAGGAGAACAATCCAATTTATTATACTGTGGTACAATGAAATCTGGTCTATTTGATAATATTTTCATGTTTTTACTCAGAAGTAAACCTGTCTTATTAACCTTTTAGTGACACATTTAATTTTATTACGGGCAAAACTGCCTTTAATTATGTAAAATAGGTAGCTTATTATGATTTCTACTTCCTTACAATTATCTCAGACGTTAAATTTCTTGGTTACGAATTATTCGTTGGGGGTCTCATTTAGGGCAAATTACGTGAAAACCCCCTCACAAAGGTACTATTCCGGTATGAATGGGACTTAATGGCTCATGTGTTATAAAAAACTAGTTATGTATGAATAATATTAATCACATCACGAATCGGCTGTTTGGAGATTTCGACAAATAATGCTTGCGGGCCCCAAACAGGGTTTGTCAGTTGAAAAGGGCCTGCCATTTTGGGAGCCGAAAGCTGCCATCCATTCTTTTCAATCGACACTTCCTCCGGCGGGCCTAATTTTTTCTTGACAGGCCTGTTGGTAGGGTTGGTGGTAGTCCGCCGTCAGTGTCAGTGATTAGTGTGACAGCTGCACTCAAGCACTAACCGGCCTGCATTTATTTAAGGTAAAAAATCTCCGATCACGGCTTTTATCTGCCAAGAAAGTAAAGCTGACGCCTCTGGTCGATGCATTGTGAGTTGTTTTGTAGGACCTCCGGTGAAGTTGCTTCCGACGGAAATCGTGATTATACATTATTTTCTAATGCCATTCCATTTGACTCATTTCGATTTAAAATGATCGGATCGAAATAACCCAACGCAAACGTTTGGTTAAGATTTATCTGCGCAGGTCATTTTATTTATACTTTATTGGTTTTGCTGAAGGTATTGTCATATATATTTGAGTTTAATTTGGAATAATCAATGTTCACTAGAGACACCGAAAAGTTTTGTATTCAATAACCAGTACTACGTAATTTTCATCTTGCTTGACATGCATTTCCATACGATTGGCTGCAAAGATGAAAGCTCAACCATTTAAAATAATTGATTAATCGCCTTTAACGTTTGTAAAACTCGGTCAATGCAGGACAATGTCAAAACGATCTAACGATGGCAACAAAGGGGTATTTTCTGCACTCCTGCGTAACTCCACTCGTAAACTCATAAACATGCAACAATCATTGCATCGCGAAAGTTCAATCATCAAGATGGCAAAAGATGCTTAAATAGTTTACCATTTGTCGGGTCGAGATGCCAGCCATTTCACTCGCCAACTGAACCATTGAAGACTGAACAACACTGATGCTTGCGTTCCACAACAAGTGTCGTAATTCAGCAGCTCAACGAGATGAAGAGTGTCAATTAGCAGTAATTTAACATTTCAACTGTTCCGACACTTGAACTCATTTCACTGGCTGCCGCTATCAAAGGAGATTAAAATTTCATCGTTTTTTTGCGCCATATGACGTATGTATGTGCTGTGCTATTGGCGCGGAAATAAAAATAACATCAAACAACCGACAAACGCAATCTCCTAGTTGCGTGTTACCTACCATTAAAAAAACAAAACAGTTTGTTACATCCAACGTCGTAGTTGTTTTTATTTTGGGTACTTTCTTGCTTCCAATTTGACTACGAGAGGTACCTATTTGCAATCACTCGATTATAAATCGAGGCTAACACCGAAAGTGATGGCCAATTTCGTTTGCCCAATGAATAACTATCGAATATGGATATATTCACATCCTTGAAACCAAAATGTCAATGAATGAAATTTTACAGTGAAATCATTGTTTTTCGATTATGCGGGAAAAGTAGAACGAGCGTTTGGTCAACCAATGTGCAACCCACAAGCGAGGTATTTAAATTTGGTTTCTCTGCTCTTCATCTCTCATCGATTCGATTCTTGCTCCATAAGTGACAGTAATAGTGCTTGGTTTGTGGCAAGGCGCCAACGAACGCTGGTCGGGTTAAATGCATTTGACTCTGACGTGAGCTGGTCTTGATGACCGGGATCTCTGGCCCGACCCGGTGCGCATGCCTTTTTGTGTTTCGATCGTTTTTTTCTGTTTGGGATTGGAAGTACTGGCGTACTCACTGAAGGCATCATCGATCGCACTCCTCGTCGAGGCTCATTAAGTGTTATTATTTGACAAAAAATTTCTTCCTTTTAATTTACCGTTTTTGTTCAGTGGTATTTTAAAGGAATTGCGACGCTGTCGATCAAAGGCGGTTTTATTGATGCTACACTTTTTGTACGATGGCTGCTGATTGATGGGAAATATTAATTCATTTCTGACCAAGGGTTATAAAAATATCCAGTTAAAAATATATGATCCATAAATGACGTCCCGCGTATGTATGAAAATAATTCTTACTTTATTCTTACTTTATTATACGTTCATTTATTGGGTATTAAAATTTTATTTAATTATCTTACACAATTAATTGTACATACCGTCATCCAGGGATACTTGCAACACTTTTGAACTATGACTTAGTATAACTGTCGAAGTATACCGTTTAGGTCCAAGTGTAAGTAGCCAAAACTTGTACCGTGGTCAGTACTTTTGATTTATAATTATGAGAAAAAATATAAACTAAATGAATCTGTAGAATGAACCGAAAATAGGAGTGTTGCAAGTTACCCAGTAAACGGGGTTACTTGCAACACTTTTTGATTTTGCTTTTCTTATGATTTTATATCTGATTTCAAACCGCGAATGACTATTTTAAGATATTTTGAATGTATTTGTAGTAAAACAAGAAATAATGGAGGCGTTTTTTGTTTCCCAATTTCGTCTATCGCTTTTTTAAAGATATTCGGTGAAAATGCAGCATGTCGGGAACTCCAAATTGTCGTTTCAAGGCACGTGAAATTTTTCACAATTTTAATTTTTCAGGAGATAGCGGTAGACAAAAAAACATCGTACAGATGCCAGCTTACTTTATGCATACTGTCTATTACGATCATACGGTTACGGTACGGATTACGGTTATGTTAACAAACAAATGCGTTAGAGCTGTCAAAAGCGCGATGCGCCGAAGCGTTGCAAGTATCCCCGGATGACGGTACCCTACGATAGGTCAATTCGCCAGTTCCTTAATAAAGTGCCCTAGAGGAATTATTGTTCGGCAAGTAATTCCGTATGCTTACCAGGGAAGCTTAGTAATCAACTTCCATTAGCAAGATCAGATCAATCATTAGACATTTACGTCCTTTAACGCAAATCTTGTTTTTGCTTCCTAATTGCCCTCGAGGCACGATACTGGTTTATTAAGCTAGTCATCGTACGTTCGAATTTCAACTGGGAGAGGTCGTAAGAGTCACTAGGAACGTAACATTACCCTGATAATTGTACTGTACTCCGAAGTCAAATTCCAAGTGCGAAAATGCCCCAGCCTGGACGCCCCAGTGGACTTGAACCTGCAATTGTAATTCGACTCAAAATGGATCTTGAATTTCAACTAAAAATTGATATGAAACTGGTTTTAAACTTGGGCTAATTTAGACGTGAAGCCTGACCTGAAATTACACTTTGAACTGAATTGAATTAGGATTTAAACTTCCAATTCGAATTGGAATCAGTCATGAAATGAAACTTAAAGTGATACATGGAATTGGATTTGTAATATGATTTACATTGGATTTGAACCCGCACTTTAAATAATTTTAAAATTAGAATTGAAACTGCTCTTGAAATTAGATACAAAATTACATTTAAGATTAAACTTTAAATCGACTTAATATCGGACTCAAATTGCTCTGTAAGTTATACTTGAGGAATCATTTTGTTTTGTTTAGTTTTTTACGTTCAATTTTATAGAGCGGGTGCCCTAATCTGGGCTTGCCAGTGGTTATTTGAGCGGCTTAGTAGAATACCTGAAAAGATAAGAAAAAATTGTTAATGTTGCCATTTAATTCTACGACCATTCCATATGGTTCTTTTGTCAAAATGGATCAAATTTATTTCTTATCTCTTTTAGTTCCATAGTTCCTAAAGGTCGCAGTCATGTATTCATTTAATACCGAAATCATACAGATGTTTCTTGGAGCGCCGAGACATATGCAGCTTTTTGAGATGATATTATCAAACTTTTGAAATTTGTTTGATATATTGTGAATTCATTGTTTTGCTGAGCCACGCATTGTGAACGGAACCAAATAGCTGTTCAGAACTGTTCAATGTAATCTGACGAATTTATTTTGCAAAAGTAACTTTAGACTCTTTCACATTATGGAGGACATTCATGCAAACAAATGGGAAAAAGTTTCACTTTTTATCTTTTTAGACCACAGCAGCACAGTGTCTTACAAAAAAAACTTCAAAAGAATTTTAAAAATTCATATTTAAGGTGTTTTGGGGAAAAATGATCAAGTACACTGCCACTACTCGCATAACAGGCCCGTTTTATATGGAGTTTCCTATATAAGTGGGACTGTAATGCAAGTAGCGGCAGTATACTTCGTATATAAATATTCATTTGTCGAAAAATATTATTTTTCTTCCGGAGATTTTCTAAGGCTTTCAAGTATCGTGGGACGTATTACGTCATTGTGCGCTTGCTCAAAATTGTTTGAAATTATCGTAAATGACACTTTGTTTGCTTGTTGTTGTAAAATCTATATTGACGCCGACCGGCACGGATTTTTTCCCGAAAGTTCTGAACCACAAATCTGAAGATCTGATGATTTGTCGCTCTAATACAATAACGTGAGCCACTTCCGGTTTCTCCTTAAACTAATGCAATTTACCTGGATCTGAAGGCTGCCTTCGATCGAGTGGTTCACGAAATATTCCTCAGCAATATGGAGCGACTGGGTGTATCTACGGATGCCGTTCAGATGCTGCTTCAAATCTTACCTGAGTAATAGAGGCTCATGTGTTAAAATAGGATCAACTGTCTTCAGCTGCTTCTCCAATCAATCTGGAGTCCCGCAAGGCAGTAATCTAGGCCCACCGCTATTTTCAATGGTCATAAATGATGTTACTTTTCGGCTTCCCTGTGGTTGATGACTATTTTATGCTAAAATTTTTAAAACTATGACGTGCCTGAATGGCTGTGTGGAACTGCAAAAGTACTTTGTTTGTGTGCTGGTGTGGACGTTTTTTTTACTTATGACGTAAACTCTTTTTTGGGGAATGAAGAAGTGTCTGGAGCGAAAGGATACTTCAATGGCAGACGGCTCTCACACCCACACTTTTTCGGTTGGCACCCGAATGTTTCACTAACTAAACTACTATTAAGTACAGCGATTTCTTTTTTTTAGTATTTTTAAAGTTACTTTTTATTAAATTTTTGAAATCAGCAATTCTGAAGGCCTGCATTAAAATGATATTTTTTATCTGCCGAAATTTTATTCAAAAATTATAAAAATTCAGAGTTGAGAGTAGACAAGTAATGTGGTAGAGATTTGGAAATTGAATAAAAAGATTCGTATTCTACTAAGACACTTCCAAAACTTCAGTGGTAGAGATTACCAACAGCCCGTAAATCCATCGCGGTCATCCAAACGTGGCTCGTGCTGCATCAAGAACTTGTCTGTACTGTAATTGATCCTGGGCTACTCGTCACAAATTCGTTCAGCGTCTCAACACACGCAAGTTGGCTTCAACATGGTCGACCTATCTAGTACGTTGGGTCCTTCTATTCCTGGTACTGACTGGTGGGGTTTAAGAGGAGAGCTTAAAAGTAAGTGTAGTAAAACAGTCGTCCGGCATCCTTCTGACATGACCGGCCAACCGAAGACTCTCGACTTTCGTCACGTGTAAGAATATGTTACCACAGTATAAAGATTACAGTGTACAAAACCTTCATTAGATCGGTAATTTTCTATGCACTTGAAGCTGTGACGCTACTCACTAAGCACATACGCACTCTTGTTGTGTAGACGGAGTAGAAATTAGCGGTGGAGAGTGGCGGAGGAGTATGAATCACGAGCTACAAACACTGCTTGAAGTGATTCCCTTCGTATATCTGGCGAAATTCGATAGGCTACAGTAGACCGGACACGTCGAAAGGATGCCAGGCGACAGTGGGATGAAAATGGTTCTCTTCAACAGCCCCACCGGCACCAGGAACAGAGGAGCTTAACGTGCAAGACCAGGTCAAAATAGATTTGCGACTTCTGAGACGCCTGGGTAATTGGTGACGATCGACCCACGATCGAGTTGAATGAAGACGACTGCTTGAAACAACGGGTACCATGGGTAGTAGTGGCTTTAGCTCGTGCTTCATACGCCTCCGCCACTCTCCGCTTACCATTTGTATTCCGTCAATAATAGTCCGTAACATCATTCGTTCAAATACGACATGTCTTCCGTAAGCAAAGTTAGAGTCTTAGAGGACTGTCTGTAGAGGACTGCCGGTCTGCTTAGCGTTTTGTACGCTCCTTAATTGGAGCATCTCGCAAAGGTGAAAGTAGGTCCAGCTTGCAGCTTCAATATGTTGTTGTATCTCCTTACCCAAATTATTGTCGGTGGTGACTAGAGATCCCAAATACATGAACTTATTATCCACTTCCAGTTCATTGCCGTCAATAGCCACTGTCGGTGGGACACAAATGTAGTTTTCTCTGAGCACTATTCCTAACATATTTGGTTTTCGACGCATTGATTTGTTGTCTAATACTCCTTAGCCCACGTCTTCAGACTGACATAGATTACCTCCGCCGCCCGTCGTAAGTTTTCTAGTAATGATATCGAGGTCATTTGCGAAGGCCAGGAGTTGGCAAGTTTTGCAGAAGATCGTGCCTCTCATTTCGATGCGCGCTCACCGGATCACACCTTCACTAGTGATGTTAAATCACGTACTGGACAGTCCATCCCCTCGCTGCAACACTCTGCGCGAGTCGAAAGGGCACAAGACTGCCCCCTAAACACGCACGTGGCACATCACTCGCTCCAGGATAGCTTTGCTCAGCCGCGCTATTGCAATTCGCGCACGACTGTATCATAAGCTGCCCTGAAATCCACTAAAATATGATACGTTGGCATGTTTTATTTCCGGTAATTCTGGAGGATTTCAGAAGTCACGAAAGTGTAGCTTTTCAATCCGTATTTGCAGATTGTTTTTCAAACTTAGAAGTTTTTTTCTGAAGCTTCGACCTCCTTTTTATTTTGCAGTCTTCACCAGGAGATCTTTTAATTCGTGTTACGGTCTGGAACAACTTATACCTTTAAACTTCTTAAAGCAGGGACATGCTTCTTTCGGTGAGGTTATGATATCTATACAAATTAATGCCTACCGTGATGGTATACACTCTTAGCATACTTCAGTAAAATTTCAAAAAAAATTACTTATAACGGGTGGCAACTAAAAGTTTGGAATTTTTTCTCAAGCTGTCAAAAAAGGCAAAGATACATGAAAAAAATCTGATTTACCGACATTAAAGATACATTATCCATTGTTGAAAAAATAGTGTACATTTGAAAACGGTCCGTAATCGGCTGTTCGGCGAAGCTTCCGTTTGATGTAGAACGTATTGTCCGTCTGCATGATGTTTTTGTAGAAACGAGATCAATTTTGACGTAGGACTACGTCTTACGGCAAGTTTTGAGATAGGGTATCATTCCAAAAAATCGAAAAATGCGAGCGTCACGAAAAATGAAAGGTTTTGAGCGCTAATAGCTCAGCGGTTTTCCTATCGATTTTCAATATTCTTACACCAATCGATCGGAAAATCTTCTAAGAATTGACCCAAATGAAGAAAAGTATGGATTCTTGATGTTGAACTATTGTAAAATTGAAAATAATGAACCTACGTTTTATCAGAATTCTCGCTTCGTGATTGGTTGTAAGATCCTTTACGATGATCTAAACCTATACCAATTTGAAATCTGTGCTTGGGAAGTAAGCCAAAACAAGTGACAAAGCTTCCTCATTTCAACAAGATTTCTTACCACCGCGGTTAAACCTAGACCATTTTGATGTCCTTGCTTGGGAAGTACGCCAGAAAGAGTGACAAAGTCCCCTCGTGCCAACAGATTTCTTACGAACGCGATTAAACCTAGTCCAATTTGATGTCTGTGTTAGGGAAGTGTACCAGAAAAAATGACACAAGTTCGTTGTCTCAACAGATCGCAAATTCTTTACTGCGAGACGATTAAACCTAGGCGAGTTTGATATCTGTGGTGGAAAAATGAACTACAGCTGTAGTGTACGGTTATAATACGACTCTGTATGAATACGCATGCTTGCCGTTTCATTAGAAGTGTAGTGAAAAGATGTGCTGTTGATATTGCCCCTTTTATGACTATTTAGGCTGCTGTGATAATCATTTAATGCAACGTATCGCATTTTGCACTGTTAATCTGACACTAGAGTGGCTTTAGTTTGATCTACTAATGAGTTTGACTTCTTTTTCCTTCTTCCCCTTTCTTTTTCACTTCATTATCTTTGAGCGAAATCGTGTGCGAGATTCGACTGTGATAATCGTGTAAATCGGGGTAGACTAAATAGGGGCAAATGTCGCAATAAAATAGGATTGAATTGGTAAAATCCCTTCAACGTGGGGAACCATAGGTAATAAAAATAATCTTTAATTTCAGTAAGGTAGCAGGAAAGCAATAGTTTGTGTTCTTGATTTTGTTAAATTGTTTTCAAATGCACAATCTTTTGAGAATTGAACGTATGCAATGTTACTACTTTGATAAATGTTACATACAACGCATGTAGCATGTATATATGTTGCATATAGCATGTATACATGGAGAATCGAATGATTACAAGCATGAATACATGCTACTATTACTACAAAGAGACTTACGTAGTCCTGCGTCACCTACATATGCGGTCGTGTCTTGTACACAACCCCTCTGATTTTTTTTTTCAAACATTCGTCTGGTCAACATCTTAATTGATAGCTAAACCAGAGGGCTTGTTGTTGTTGTTGTTGTACGAGAAAAAGAACGATGTCCTTCTGCGTCTATAATTTTGGGTGGCCTTCCTCTAGCTTGCTTGCAAATAGTTGTTAGGCATCGTAGGATGTGGTAAACAGTCGAAGCCGCAACATATTCGCTTTTTAAATGTTGTAGGGTTTATTTCTAATTCCCGTCGTAGTAAGGAAAGCCACTCTAATTTTCCTCATTTCTTAGATGGATTTAATGAATACCCCAAAAGTTCTTGTGCTGACTTGACTCAAACACATTTACCTTCCGATCCGTGCACTTTGAATTCTCTAAAAAGCGATTAGTAAAGCATTTTATTGAAATTACGCAACTGACTTTATTTCTTAAATTCGTCGTACCGTTTGAAAATCCGTCCATCAAATTGTTTCATTGTCCGAACTAAAAATCACAATAATGTTTACGAAGCTAGCGCGCATGTATTTGTGTAGCACGGCATAACAAATGTTGTTCTGCAAAATTTCTGCTGGTCATGCAAGTTTTTCCGGCTGCAAAATAACGGTAATTGAAATGATTAGTCGACATTTTCTTCTTCGTCGCACGAAAAAACGTAGGTTTAGCTGCTAGGAATTCTTTAATGAAAAAAAGCATTTAAATAGAACTCAGCTCACTTTGATTTATCGCGTATGGTAGTCAACAAACTAAAATATTAAGGAATAACTAATTTTGCATTGTGTGTCATAAAAATCGCTGATATTTTTAATAATTTGTGTTAGATAGGATGGGAATAGGTAATTACGACGAAGCAGCAACATACCCTACTGTATACTTTTTACCAAGATTTTTGTGGCAGTTCGTAGAAGTGAACAGATTGATTGAAGTTTGGCATTGCATCGGTGTAGTCGTTTCCTTTTCTTGCCGGTTTTTAAATTGAATTTAAGGAGTGTATATTGCGTAAAAAATATTGTATAAATTCATATTTAAGAAATCAGTTAAATTGTTTTGCTGCTATAAATCAGAGATACGGATATTGTGTTGGGAAAATTCGATAAAGTGATTAAATTGCTTGGTGTATGAAATAGTATCGGAGGAAGACATAGTAGCGTATTGTTTTATTGCTGAACTAGCTGACCCGACAAACTTCGTATTGCCACAAATTAACCTGTGTTGTACATAAATCATGAATCTCGGATGATCTTTGTCACAATCTCGAGTTTTGCAAGCCTCCCAGTGGGCGGCGCTTCCGACGGCGGGTCACCGGCAACACTCGCGACCGTCTCGTCCTGAATGATCTAGTGTTACTATAGATAGTTTTTGTGGTCTTGTATTGACTAATGTTTTATGGAAGAGTCTCGAATTTCTCGAGTTCGATTAGTTTTTGAGTTTCGCAAAAATTTCTGTTTTATTTGTATGAGAGTCCATATCCCCTACCACAGGGGTGAGGGGTCTCTAACTATCGTAAAAAAAAATTAAGACTCCAAAACCTCCCACATGCCAAATTTGGTTCCATTTGCTTGATAAGTTCTCAAGTTATAAGGAAATTTGAATTTCATTTGTACTGAAGCTCCCCTCTTAAAAGGGGAAGGGGTCGTAATTCACCATAGAAAAAATTTCTGCCATCTAAAACTCCCACATGCTAAATTTGGTTCCATTTGTTTGATTAGTTCTCGAGATAAGAGGAAATTTGCATTTCATTTGTATGGAAGCCCACCCTCTTAAAGGGGAGATGGGCCATAACTCGCTTTCTAAAGAAGAGAGGGGTCTCAATTCACCATAGAAAAAAATCTTGCGTCCAAAACCACTTACATGTCAAATTTGGTTCCATTTGCTTGATTAGTTCTCGAATTATGAGGAAATTTGTATTTCATTTGTGTAGAAGCACCCCCTCTTAAAGTTGGGAGGGGTCCTAATTCACCATAGAAAATATTTTTGCCTCCAGAAACCTCCACATGCCAAATTTGGTTCTATTTGCTTGATTAGATCTCGAGTTATGAGGAAATTTGAATTTCATTTGTATAGGAGCCCCCCCTCCTAAAGTGGGTAGGGGTCCCAATTCATCATAGAAAAAAATTTTTGTCTCCAAAAACACCCACGTGCCAAATTTGGTTTCATTTGCTTGATTAGCTCTCGAGTTATGAGGAAATTTGTATTTCATTTGTATAGGAGCCCCCCCCCTCCTAAAGTGAGGAGGGGTCCCAGTTCATCATAGAAAAAATTTTTGTCTCCAAAAACACCCACGTGTCAAATTTGGTTCCATTTGCTTGATTAGTTCTCGAGTTATGAGGAAATTTGTATTTCATTTGTATGGGAACCCCCCCCCTCTTAAAGTGTGGAGGGGTTCTAATTCACCATAGAAAATATTCATGCCCTAGAAAACTTTCACATGCCAAATTTGGTTCCATTTGCTTGATTAATTCTCGAGTTATGAGGAAATTTGCATTTCATTTGTATAGGAGCCCCCCTTCCTAAAGTGGGGAAGGGTCACAATTCATCATAGAAAAAAATTTTGTCTCCAAAAACACCCACGTACCAAATTTTGTTCCATTTGCTTGATTAGTTCTCGAATTATGTGGAAATTTGTATTTCGTTTGTATAGGAGCCCCCCATCTTAAAGTGGGGAGGGGTCCTTATTCACCATAGAAAATATTCTTGCCCTCGAGAACTTTCACATGCCAAATTTTGTTCCATTTGCTTGATTAGTTCTTCAGTTATGAGGAAATTTGTATTTCATGTGTATAGGATCCCCCCCTCCTAAAACGGGGAGGGGTCCCAATTCATCATAGAAAAAATTTTTGTCTCCAAAAACACCCACATGCCAAATTTGGTTCCATTTGCTTAATTACTTCTCGAGTTATGAGGAAAATTGTGTTTTTTGGTACAGGAGCCCCCCCTCTTAAAGTGGGGAGGGGTCCTAATTTACTATAGAAAATATTCTTGCCCTCGAAAACCTTCACATGCCAAATTTGGTTCCATTTGCTTGATTAGTTCTCGAGTTATGAGGAAATTTGTATGGAAGCCCCCCCTTTTAAAGAGGAGAGGAGTTATAATTCCCCTTATAAAGAGGGAAGGGGTCTCAATTTACCATAGAATAAATTCTTGTCACCGAAAACACCCACATGCCAAATTTTGTTCTATTTGCTTGATTAGTTGTCGAGTTATGCAGAAATTTGTGTTTCATTTGTATGGGAGCCCCCCCTCTTAGTGGGGGGAGGGGTTTCTAACCATCACTAAAACCTTTCCTGGCCCCAAAAA
Organism: Sabethes cyaneus; assembly: GCF_943734655.1. Taxonomy (NCBI): domain Eukaryota; kingdom Metazoa; phylum Arthropoda; class Insecta; order Diptera; family Culicidae; genus Sabethes; species Sabethes cyaneus. The sequence goes on from NC_071355.1 coordinate 208,532,901, forward strand.
ACCTCTACATGCATATTTTCATGCCGATTGGTTCAGTAGTTTTCGATTCTATAAGGAACATACGGACAGACAGACAGACAGACAGACAGACAGACAGACAGAAATCCTTCTTTATAGGTATAGATAAGACCGCTGATTGCTGTTATTGCTGTTGTTGTTTTGCTGCTCTAAATTTCTCATCGTAAACAAACTTCGTGAATATAAATACCGTTGAGTATGATGCACTGCCGCTAGGTTCAAATAGTGGCACACATATAGTTTTTTTCTACTTATCTAGTGTGGATCAAAATCATCGTTCAAATATTTATTTGTGTCGACAGATTAAGCGGAAATTGAGTGAAGAAGCGTCTTGCACAAATCTAGCCGTTGGTTCGGCTCGGTGTATTGGTGCTGAAGTAGCTCTGTTTCAGCACACAGTGAATCGTGAGATTTAGCGAAAAAAGAGTGAACGAAGCGTCGTACACAATCAAGCCGTTGGTTCGACTTGGTGTATGGGTGCTGAAGTAGCCCTTCTAGTAGTCTTGTGGTTTTGTTGATGCGATAATAAATGCAAATGCATGTTGTTTTAAATCCCACTGAGTAAATAGATTAATTGAAACAGTGAATTGGCGTCGTGCGCAATCAAGCCGTTGCTTCGTGCTGCTGTAACACTGTGTGATTTCTGTCGACTACAACAGGGGCGAAAGCTCCTTGCGTGCGATGTTGTGTGCAAGGATAGGTAGTCCAGGTTGAGTAGCCAGTTTAGTCAAATTTGAGCGAACGGATGCAATGCAAAAACTCAAACAAAATAAATGCGTTAAATATCATAATCAAAAAATCTTTAACAACTCCAATCACAGCAAGTTAGTATTGCAAATCGTCTACTCTATCTTCCACTCCAGCATATAAGTAATAACACTTTTTCGTTTTCCATTAGCATAATAACTTTATCTTGCTGACTATTCTGTACTATTAAAGTGAATACTTAGACGGGTGTGTGTGAGTAAAAGCTATCGCTTCTTGTATGTTATTTTCGATTACTATCTTATAAACTGACTTGCGCTGCAGCAGCTGATTTGATTTTCATTGTTGCTTTAAACAGGTAAACATGGAAAATGAATGTTCAATTTGCGTTGAATGCAACAAACCAGAAAAGGATTCTTCTAAATTGATAATTTGCATATATTGCTTCACTGAGGCACATCTTAAGTGCCGTAACATCACCGGGAATGCTGCGCGACGCATGAAGGAAAAACCGTACTTTTGCTCCCATAACTGTGCGAGTATATACCAACGCATTATAGAGATGCAGAATCTCAAGACTTCGATTGTTGAATCACTTGCAGTTGAGCTAAAGGGAGCGGTGGCTTGTGCCGTATCCCAAGAAATGCAAAACTTTAGGGGAGAGGTAAAGCAAATTACAACAGCAATAGAGAAATCTCAAGATTTTCTGTCAGCTAAGTTTGATGGCATTGTAGGGGACTTTCAAGAAATGAAAAAGGAAAATGAATTTTTAAAAAAGGAAGTTGATAAATTGAAAACAAACCAACTAACTTTGTCAAAAACAGTCCACAATTTAGAACATCAGGTAGATAGAGGTAACCGTGAAAAAAACTGTAACAATGCAATAGTACTCGGGGTCCCGTTTATCCCTGGGGAAAATACTCAAGAGATTGTTGAAAAAGTTTTTTCTTGCCATGGCGTAACCAATAACTCCGACATGCTGGTTTCAGCTACTAGACTAAATGCTAGAAACAAACCGAAAAACTCGCTTATACCCATTCGCGCAGTGTTTGCCAATGAAGGCAGTAAGGAAATTGTTTTTAGCAAGAAAAGGGAAGTTGGTAAACTGCTTTCGTCACAAATCGATCCTAGCTTGACAATAGATGGAAAATCAACTACCATCACTATACGCGATGAATTGACCCCACTATCGTTGGAACTTCTGAGCGAAATGAGAGGCCACCAAGATAAGTTAGAAATAAAATATGTTTGGTGTAGCAGGGGGGGCAATGTACTAGTCAAGAAAAACGAAAACTCGAAGCCGGAAGTAATAAAAACTAGAAGTGATTTAGATGAGCTAGTTAATCGCTATACTAAAAAATCTCCTCCAAAGCAAACTCCCTCTCCTAAGAGAAAGCGCAATAATAACAACACAAACTATTAAACTCTTTTCGTTTGTCCGTGATATAAAACCGTGTCAATTGTATAATAAATGACTAGTAGAATAAATTCATACCACGAGAATGTTGATGAGTTCAATCTAAATCATTCTGATGACGGAAAAAATTTCCTTCGTATAGCACAATGGAACGTAAGGGGAATGAATAATTTGCAGAAGTTTGACAATATTCCTTTATTCCTGGACAGCATAAAAGTTCCTATTGACATATTGGTAATTGGTGAGACGTGGTTGAAAGCTGAAAATTGTCCTTTGTATCAAATACCAAATTACAACTCAATCTTCTCTTGTCGTGACACGTCGTCTGGTGGTTTGGCGGTGTATGTGAAGAATGAATTAAGCTACAATGTGAAGAAAAATATTCTCATTGAGGGCATGCACATGATTCAAATTGAAATAAAAATAAATGGGTTGCTGTATGATGTTATAGGCGTATACAGACCGCCATCATTCGATTTTAATTATTTTCAAGATGAGATGGAAAGCTTATTGTCAACGCACACGTCATGTCCACGTTTTATCGTTGGAGATATGAATATTCCATTTAACTTAGCTGGTAACAGCACTGTTCGTCGTTATGAAAACTTACTGAACTCGTATGACTATTTTTGCTCAAATACGTTTGCTACTCGCCCTGTCAGTGGAAATATTTTGGACCACTTTATTGGACGAAAAGAAGATCTTACTTATATAAAAAATGATACAATTTATACGGATGTGAGTGATCACTTAATAGTTGTTTCTTCTTTTAAAATTGTTAATCCAAAGGAACATGTTATTTTAAGCAAAAAAATTGTTGACAAGCATAGGTTAAACCAATTATTTACACAGTTTTTGAATACCTTCACTTGTACTGAAGATGTAAACGAGTCGATTGTGTCCATAACAACGGCTTATAATAATATTTCAAATCTTTGTACCACTTCTAAAAATGAACGAGTGAATTTAAAAACCAAAAAATGTCCTTGGCTTGATTATTATACGTGGCAATGGATTAAACTCAAAAACAAATACTTGAAAAAAGTAAAAAGGAATCCGAACAATAATCATTTGAGAGAAATGCTGAACCATGTAACAAAAAAACTTGATGCTGTTAAAAAGAGGTGTAAAAACGAATATTTCAAAAAATTGTTTGACGACACCTGTAGTGCTAAAGTATGGAAAAATTTAAACGAAATAATGGGGAGAACCAAACGGGATGTTAAGATTGAACTACAAAATAATGGTAGCAAAACATCAAATAGCTCTGAAATCAGTGAAATATTCAATCAGTTCTTCTCAAGCATTGGCGGGAATCTCGCTGGAAAAATTCCGAAAAATAATCTCAATCCATTGGCAACTGTAAGCCGTCTGGAGCAGGGGCGGACTGGCCCACCGGGCAACCGAGCAAATGCCCGGTGGGCCCCAGTAAAAATTTCGTCGTTACACAAAATGAGATTTTCCAAAATTTTTATTTCAGTTAAACTCTTTCTACGACTCACGAATGTTCAATTGCTGGGGCCCCATGATTTATGAAATCAACCGATTTGATGATTGAAAACTCAGCTTCAAATGGAACTGTTGGGGCCCCGAACTTTAAACCAAAATTTCTCTTTCAATCAAACTTTTTCTATGACTCACGAATGTTCGATCGCTGGGGCCCCATGATTCATGAAATGAACCGATTTGATGATTGAAAATTCAGCTTCAAATGCAACTGTTGGGGCCCCGAACTTCAAACCAAAATTTCTCTTTCAATCAAACTTTTTCTATGACTCACGAATGTTCGATCGCCGGGGCCCCATGATTCATGAAATGAACCGATTTGATGATTGAAAATTCAGCTTCAAATGGAACTGTTGGGGCCCCGAACTTTAAACCATAATTTCTCTTTCAATTAAACTTTTTCTATGACTCACGAATGTTCGATCGCTGGGGCCCCATGATCAAATGGGACTATTGGGGCCCCGAACTTTAAACCAAAGTTTCTCTTTCAATCAAACTTTTTCTATGACTCACGAATGTTCGATCGCTGGGGCCCCATGATTTATGAAATCAACCGATTTGATGATTGAAAATTCAGCTCCAAATGGGACTATTGGGGCCCCGAACTTTAAACCAAAGTTTCTCTTTCAATTAAACTTTTTCTATGACTCACGAATGTTCGATCGCTGGGGCCCCATGATTCATGAAATCAACCGATTTGATGATTGAAAATTCAGCTTCAAATAGGACTATTGGGGCCCCGATTTTTAAACTAAAGTTTCTCTTTCAATCAAACTTTTTCTATGACTCACGAATGTTCGATCGCTGGGGCCCCATGATCAAATGGGACTATTGGGGCCCCGAACTTTAAACCAAAGTTTCTCTTTCAATTAAACTTTATCTATGACTCACGAATGTTCGATTCTATGACTCACGAATGTTCGAATCAACCGATTTGATGATTGAAAATTCAGCTTCAAATGGAACTGTTGGAGCCCCAAACTTTAAACCAAAGTTTCTCTTTCAATTAAACTTTTTCTATGACTCACGAATGTTCGATCGCTGAGGCCCCATGATTCATGAAATGAACCGATTTGATGATTGAAAATTCAGCTTCAAATGGGACTGTTGGGGACCCGAACTTTAAACCAAAATTTCTCTTTCAATTGAACTTTTTCTACGACTCACGAATGTTCAATTGCTGGGGCCCCGTGATTCATGAAACCATTTAAGTTGAGCTGTTGGGGTCCAAGCTCAGAAAATATTACTAGCTTCAATTCTGAGTATTTAAAAGTAGAATTAGTATTTCATCCGCAGTTATTTGACTACTTATAAATATCGAACTGTCGGGTTAAGCTCCATACTTAGTTTACTTCAGTGGCGATGTCTTCTCTGAAGTCTACGGTCTCTTCTTGATTCTATGATTAAAATAATTTTGGTTACTCTTTCGTCGGGCATTCTAGACACGTGACAATCCCAGCGCAGACTGTCACACTGTACTATCTTCATTATAACAGCATATTTACATTCTCAATACAGCTCGTGGTTCATGCATCTGCGCTACACGCCATTTTGGATTTTGCTAAACTTTACGCTAAAACCCCAAGCATTCGTCGATCAGCTTCTTTTAGCGTCCATGATTCATGTCCGTAAAGGGCCACCGAGAGGATTAGTGTTCTCTAGAGCATCAGTTTATGCGAATTTGCAAGCTACAGGACTTCAGCTACAAAATGTAATGCCTCCGTAAAGGCCAATTCGCAGCTGCAATTAGTCGTTTTATTTTGCGACTTACATCGTTGTCACATATCACGAGCATATCAAAATATATTCAGTTCCTCTTCGACACCAACACCATTTGGATTTCCACGCCATGTACTTCGTTTTGGCGGTGTTAATGGTAAGTCCCAATTTCTCAATAAATTACCTAAAGGCTTCTTTCGCTGCTGTACTTTTGATTTCGGTAAAATCGACGTCATCCGCAAAATCAAGAAGCACGTGAGGTCTCATCTGCTATTCTGACTTATAATTTTTACTCATCCAGCGTCACACGAATCAACGTAACTAGTTCTGTGAGAAAACCATGTCCTAGCGTTAACTGTCACAGCTCATTTCGTTTTACTGAATCGTATGCCGCCTTGAAATCCATAAAAATATGATGAATCTGCAAGTTGTATTCCCGGAACTCGTCAGTTACTAGACGCAGGGTAAATACCTGATCCATCGTGAAGCGACCCTCATGAAAACCAGCTTGAAACTCGCTGACGAAGAACTCAGCTAACGGACTCAGCCACACACGATAGGGAGAGCACCTTATAGGCAAAATTGAGCAACGTAATGTCTCGATAGTTTGTACTCTCAAGTCGATGTCCGTTTTTAAAATTATGGGAAATGAGGCCAATCAACCACTCCTCCGATATTTATTTTCGTCCCATATTCTATTCCTGACAATGAGGTGGCGAATTGTTTCGTACAGCTGCTCGCTCCTCGTTTTTAGAAGTACAGCCAGGATACCATCCTTTACAGCAACCTTACCGTTTTTCAGCTCACTGATTGCTTTTTTGACCTCCTCCTGTGTCAATGGCTCCACAGTTTGGCCGTCGCTCAAAATTCTTATCCTGTACCTGCTGATCTTCCTGTTTACTTCTCTATTCAACAGCGTCTGGAAATACTCTTCCACCTGGCTGCTGCCGTCGTTTTGTCAGTAAGCAGGTTGCCAGCACTATCATTGCACATCACAGGCATGGCAAAATTCTTGCACCTGACCGCTTTGTAGAAACTCCGTGTGTTGTTGCTGGCGAACCTCTCCTCTGGACTGACGAGCACGTGCTCTTCGTACTGACATTTTTAGACGGTGGATTCTTTTTTCCGCAGCTCTATCAGGACGAACCAAAAAGATTCGCGCAGAGTATCGGGCATTCCTCACATTGGAATCGTGAGAAGAAATTCTGCAGAGGATTCGCACAGAATACCTTACTTATAGAAGCAGAATTCTTGTAGGAGAATCCAAGAGTTTAATCCCAGGGATAGCTATAACTCGGCACGGGAATCGCCTGCACTATGAACTGTTTTGTTCTGATGTGAAGACGCAGTAAGCTACTTATCTATATTGAACTGTTGACATCCTATCATTTATAAAATCCGCTTATTTGGTACTTTGATACTTAATTTGATTTGATACGCTTATTTGAAATATGAATGGGTGATAGATGAGGAAAACGTTGCATTGCTGGCAAAAATGCGCAGTGGCACTTATCAGAATGTGGAAAGTTCTCTTCCGGGTTCGCTGAAGCACGGTCAATAAAGAATCAAATATTCACGCTGCGGCAGATACTCCAAGAAGTTCATAAATACAGAATTCTACGCACAATTATTTCATTGATTTCAAAGTTGCGTATGTTACCATCGACCGTAAAATCATGGCCATTCTAACCTCGCAGTGGACTTTATTAACGTGATGGTCCCTCAGGTGGGCTGTACAACATGTCGTTACAGGATGTTATGAAAGGAGCAACACACAGGCACAATCGTCAGCAAATCTAGTTAGTTCGTCTGCTTTGCCAATGAAATGGATATTGTCGATAGAACAACATCTGTGGTGGTGGCTGCAAAAACTAAAACTCAAAGTAGCGAAGATTGGGTTGAAGAAAAATGCGTCCAAACTAAAGTACCGTGAACCGCTAATATGACGCACACGCTAAAAGCTGATAACTCGGTCCTAATAACGACTGAGTTTGTTTTGTTTCGAGCATCGAGCCGCTATGCTGTCCGTTCTCCCGATACTCGACACTCGACGTGCCTGAGTCGAGTCAAGTTGCACGGGGCCCCTAATCTCAAAGGCCCGGTGGGCCCTTTGGCTCCCAGTCCGCCCCTGGTCTGGAGCAAACAATTTATCTTAAACCCACTGATTTAGCTGAGGTTTCTTCTGTAATAAACGATCTAGATACCAAAAAAAGCTGTGGACCTGATAATCTACCAGCAAGTATTATCAAGCAAAATTCGAATGCATTTTCAAACATTTTTACAGAGCTTTTCAACAGAATACTGAGCCAAGGAAGGTACCCAGATTGTTTAAAAGTTGCAAGAGTAGTGCCTGTTTTTAAATCTGGGGATGAGTCTGACCCTTGCAACTATCGTCCTATTTCTACACTGTCTGTAATAAATAAAATCTTTGAAAGACTATTGGTGAAGAGATTAATAAATTTTTTGAATAAGTTCAATGTTTTGTATAAATTCCAGTACGGGTTTAGGAAAGGATGTAGTACCTCTACGGCGATCGTTGAGCTTGTTGACTTCTTAATAAACAAAATAGACAACAAATGTATCGTCGGAGGTCTTTTTATTGATTTAAAGAAGGCTTTCGATACATTAAACCACGACATTCTCTTGCAAAAACTGGAAAGTTATGGAATACGGGGATTAGCGAACGATGTTATTCGGAGCTATTTGAGTGGAAGGCAGCAATTTGTGACATTCAAAGATGCCAAGAGTTCTTCAAGATCTATAAACATTGGAGTTCCACAAGGTAGTAATATTGGGCCACTTTTATTTCTTATATACATTAATGATATAGGAAACATACCGCTTAATGGAACTCCTAAATTGTTTGCTGATGATACTGCTTTATTCTATCCAAACCACGATGTTACATCTAAAGTGACTTGCAGGTACTTATGAGATACTTTAATGCAAATTTGCTCTCATTAAACTTATCAAAGACCAAATACATGGTTTTCCACTCACCAAGGAAAAAAATACCTACACATAGCAACCCGTCGTTTGAGCAAGAAGGAGTTGAATTGGTATCGAATTTTAAATACTTGGGCTTGGTATTGGACTCCACGCTTTCCTGGGGTGATCATATAGAACATGTCCAAAGGAAAGTCTCATCCTTGTGCGGCTTAATGTACCGTGTTAGTAAGTTTGTGCCTAGAGATGCCCTCTTGACTTTCTATCATGGCTGTATTCATTCCCATATGCAATACCTAATTCTCGCCTGGGGACACGCTTGCAAATCCAAGCTGAAAAAACTGCAAACATTGCAAAATAGATGCCTCAAAATCATCTACAACCTACCGCGATTATACTCTTCCCTTCAACTGTACACAAATATGGCGCATAGCATTCTTCCTCTACGCGGACTATGTAAACTACAAACCAGTTTGTTCATGTACGACACAATAAAAAACCCAAATATTCATCATAACATCGTTTTGTCTATAACAAATCATGATCATTACACCCGGTATGCGAGCAACCTTGTTCGGTCCAGAGCTTCTACAAATATGGGTCAAGTTCGGATCTCGTTTTATGGTCCATCGGTGTATAATGAACTACCTGAACGACTGAAAATTTTAAATAACCGTGTACTTTTTAAAACCCGTTTGAAGCAGCACTACAAATCATATATCAGCCAGTTTTTGCTATGATTTTGCATCAGCTAGAAACAGCTACACTTAACCAAATTCATTAGAATCACCAACCTGTAGTACTCTAGGGATACCCTTCAAAGGAACTTAGTTCCACTGGGCACATCCCACGACTACTTCATGATATTACTTTTTATATAGCTCATCACACACACCTTTTAATTGTTGCATTATATTTAGTTTCTGTTTTTTCGTTTAGTTTTCGTATTAAGATTTTTATTGCCAAATGAGGAGTCCATTACCAGGGGACTCTATGTGCGAGTTCTTTGGTGTGGGGGTGTGTTGGTGGGCCTCCTTAAAAAAAAAAAAAAAAAAAAAAAAAAAAAAAACAACGCGCTTTGTTTTGATGCCATTTTAAGCAAAACTGGGTAATCATAAACAAAACAAAAAATTGACAAAAAGTGGAGAGAGAGAGCTAATACATACATACTCTCATTTCTCTATGAGCTCGTTTGTTAAGTATAGGGGCCGCGAAAAAATTCCAAAATTTTAGATGCCACCCGTTCAATAGAAAATATTTATATTTTGCGGTTCAACCTTATGTTTTTGTATTGAATTATAATGAAACCAGGCGTTACTATTTTTTCTAACGGTCGGAAGGTTCTCCCTTATTTAATTTTCTGTTCTTTCCCCTTCACATCTTTCCCCACTTTAGGGATACTGTGAGACACCTTTGGTTTCATTACTTTCTTCTACGTTTCCACATCCATTCACCCCATTGCAAAGACTACTGTTATATAAAAATGTATAAAAACCAAGTTCCGTCTTAGAAACCGACCGTTTCAAGCTGGATTGGGTCCGCACTATTCTTACGGGCCTTTATATTCATCACAACCGACTGGAAATTATGGTTTCTGTTAAGAGTAGACAAATAGTAATCAATAGTAATCATTATAGACGTCGCCATTCAATGAGCCGTAATTTACAGTCAACACAAAGCGGCGGTAAGGCCATAAAATGGTTAAATATCGTCTACCGGCAGTGTAGTTAAAAGAGTTGTGGAGATTAGAGAAGGTCCTAAGAATAGTTCCAGTAGTGTTTTCCGCATCCGCAGTATGTAATATACCTATTAACCGAAGTTATATCTAATTATGTCGTGTCATGACGTTTCAGATGGCAGTAAATGGATAAAATAGAAATTAGAAAAATAATTAACAGTAAAAGTCGTTTTCGTTTTGCGGTATTTTCTAATTTTTGAAACTCGTTCAGAGCTCAAAATGAACAAAATAAAAAAGAAACCCTGAAATCCTTCACTCCACTCGCGTTTGTCACCGTGACATACCAATGTTTCACTGTCACCAAACTTCAACGTGAAAGACAAATTAAATTCTATGTCCACTCAACAATTCCTTGCCTTATAGTTTTAATTGTTTAAAAACTGCATCGGTAAAAGCCGCTGAAGGTCCCCTTCCGGCAGGGTCGGTGATATAAGGCTATTGCTTACCGTTTCCTGCGCGGCAATCAATGCCACACGATAAAGACCACCCGAAAATTTCCGGCTGAGTGCCGAAAATGTGCACTCATTTGGCACGTGACCTTCTGTCACACATGGCGCAAGGTTTGCCAATCGCGCGGTCGGATTAGCTTAATTACCCACACCTGATTCCGCAACGCATGATACCACGAATTTACGATTACCAACGCGGTCAGATCAAATCACCGTGCACCGCGGTAAAGCGGAAGTGCTTTCGAATAAACTCTATTAATGTCGCATAAAAGGCCTGCGCGAATTGTATCACTTTTTCTCCGTAGCCGTCGATCGGATTTGCGAAGACAAATGGCCGTTGGCATGCCGTGCCTTTTCATTTCATTGCCGTCTTTTTCAAAAACACACGTGAAGACTTGTGCCTCCGACGACGGACGCCGCTGCGCGGCGGTTGTTGTTGTGCGACAGCTGCAGATAATTGTAGGTGAGATTTGTGGTTACTGGTCATCCGGTGACAGTGGCGATTACTGTAAAGTGGAACGGTAACAAGTGACATTAAGGCGTTCCGTCCGAGTACGGTGGCCACCGGCCGCCGGAGTTGGAGATTGACAGGGATGATATAACGACATCACCGCAACGCTCCGTGGGTAGTTCCATTAAACCCTTTAAAGTTCCGCATTGAAATGTTACAGCCACGGGAGGGTGCATTGTATCGAAATCTAGGAATATAATCTGGGATTGAGTTTATATACCTGCATATAAATAAACAATTTGGTTTTTCAGTGCGTCATCAACGTACAGCCTATTTCAAATTGACATTTGAAAATCTCCTCGTTTCGAATAATCTTCTCCATCAACTATTTTCAAACAAGGTGCTGTTGTGTTTTTAAACAATTAAACATGAATGTTTTATGCAGTTGAGGGTTAAGGATTCCGTAGGTAGGTCGTTGGCCGAATTTACATATTAATTCATTACGCTGGCACTTGCTGGCACAAGACGGAGACGGACGGACGGTACTGGAAATAAGAAGCGCCCTATCCGGTTATGGAAACAATGCAGAGGAACAAAAACATCTCGCATAGTTATTTAAAATTACTAATTAGAGAAATCTGCACACAGAAACAGAGAGAGAGAGAGAGAGACCAGCCAAGAAGATGAGACCCACGGACAGTTGATTAATTCGTCATTGTGTTTGGGTTTGGTTCAGTTTACCGTTTTGAGATGCCGTTACGGCTTGTTGCCATTATACAGAATCTCTCAGGCTTTACTAACGCTGTTTCCTCTTTCCCAAAATCTAGATAATTCGTCGCCGGTGCTGTCGATGGTACACTGCAGTTTCTGGCGAGAAGACGGGCTGCTGGCCGAAGTGCTTAGGGTGGGGTGAAGAAGAGGGAGTATTCAGTGAAATATAGTGTTAGTGTGAAATAGTGAAACCCGTGTCTATAGAGCCGTAAAAACCGGAACCGGTTGCGGTAACCATTTGGCTAAGAAGCTCCATAGTTTTTCATTTGTCCGCGAGTGCCGTATTCAACCCTTAAACCGCCGCAGAAACTCTCCGCAAGCAGAAATGGCCTGCTCGAGGGCCTACTACTGCTGTGCACTGCTGATGCTCTACTTCGGAGCTCTGGTGCAGAGCGGTGCTCCGGTTCGTCCGGGAACCGGTAATCCGTCGCCGCGTCTGCCGCGTACCAGTGCCAGCCAACTGTCGGCACAGAACAACAACAGTACCGGAGTGCGCAATTTGGCTGCGAAGAACCTGACCGCCCAGCAGGGTCGTGGGAACTACAGATCAAGGTTAGTGGAACAATGTGATGTTTGACGAATGTTAAGAAGCGACGTTATTCTGCAAATGTCTACGGCCATCCGAAATTTCGTTTAGTTAACTTAGCTGTTCTAATATATAGCTTTACAATTCCAGTCGAATCACTGGAGTGCCCAGTAATATGGATTATTTTAAAATGAATCTAGAAAGAATCATAAACTACCAATAAGCGGTAATTATGTTAAAATACGATTTTTCAATTATTCATTCATCAGCAATAACAATGGTCCATAAAGTAAAGTTTGTGTTTCAGCCTAGTTACTGAAAAGTATAGCTGTGACCCTGTCAGTACACAAAACAATCTCTTTTAGCACCTTTACTAGAACCTATAAACGAGAAGGTTATCGGGTGAACTAAAATACTCACGCCAAAACGAATCTCATTTCGGCAAAATCATATAATAGCAAGTTCGAGAATGGCGATTGTGACTCATTTCGAGTTGCTCTAGACCCCGGTGCGGTGATATTGCTTCAATCTTTATTGATTGCAAAGATTATTTGATTAATTCTTTAGTAAGAAAAAAAATACTAACCACATCTGTCAATCCGCTGCACACTGGACCGGGGTATGACAAACCTTGATCGTGCTCCACTATTGGCGACAATATTAGCACAGCCGCACAATCAGCCTCAATCGAACTGAACTGACTGAATAGACAAAGTCGAATGGTTTTGATCTGCTTGCCGTTTTGTTGCAAACATAAATGGCAGCGGGTAGCGAGATATCAACGACACACAAGCAATGCAGGTGTTGCGAAATGCATGAAAATCAATACAAAAACCAATGAAAACTGATGAAGGAGATTAGTTTTGTGAGTCACGCAAAATTCAAAAACAATGCTTTGCGTATTTCGCATAGAAGGGCGTGTAGCAATCTTGATTCTCCGTTACCTACATTAAATTATCTGATCATTATTGTACGAACATTACACTATACAGCTGGAAAATCATAAAATTTTACATGAAGAGACCACAGCCTAACAGTCTGACCATCCGGAAATTACTTAGATTTATCAACACCATCACGCGAAGTTTTGTCCCCTGCGGGGTTGATAGCCCGCACTTGGGAGGAACAATCACCCTTAAATCTGCTTTCAAGTGTTTACTTTGTGTTGTTGGCTGAGGCCCATTTCATGCCTCGTTCTCATCTTCGTGTACGTTCTAGTATATCAATATCAGACCCGATCCGATAATATACAGCCTTCGATCAGAAGCAGTACCCTGCATCGCATTGGTGATGCTTCGAGCCTCCAACTTCAAGGTAATGCCACAACATTCAATCCGACACGGCTGGCTGTAGTGCTTTTGATCAATAACTTTAGATATGCGAATCCCGCGATGAATACCTATACTTAACTCTACTTCATGTCTTGCATACCGTAGCCTTCCGATGAATTTCGTAAGTTTCGTTTTTATTCGGTTTATAAAAACCGCAAACATGTCGGTCGGATCGGTCGGTAGGTTACCAACTAACTAATAAACACTTTGTGGCACACTTCATAGCAACTTTACGTAAAAACAGGCTCTCTGGAAATCGAACGCCCCTTATGCGTCAGCTAATTTATTATGTGCGCTAAAGTACGGGGTAAACTCAGCGGATCATTTTTCTAGTCTCAAGTGTAGGTACATACATACCTACGTACGTAAAGCGATTGTGTTTGATGTGTAGGAAAATCTACACCGCGCTGAGATAGATTGGAGGATTGACCCGGGCCACAGCTGTTTCCCTCCATTTCATTAAAAACCGCAATTAACAATTAGCAACAGAACAATAAATGAATGTTGTTTATGTTCTAACATAAAGTTCATTAACTATGTATTTCTTCACACAATTCTCCTTAACTAGAAAATAAAATTCTGTTGTAAAAAACTGGCTTTAAAACTAGTTTTAGAATTAGTCCTCACTATCTCAAGGTTCTAAATGAAAATTAAAGTGATATTTGATTTTTTATAAAGCTTTACAATGTTCGGAAAAAATTGCTTTGCAGATCGTTTTTTTTTTTATTATTCTTCCGTGATGACTTTATTTTACCGGGTAATTGATGGTTATTTGACAGACTTTATAGTCAACTATTAGAGCACGGTATAATTGCTTATTAACTGCAACAGTTTCCCCCAATCGAGATTTTACATACGATTACTGTCTTGGGCATTTTGCAAAATGGGCCGCAATATCCGCATTGTATTTGAAGTTACTGGGGGACTCTGTAGCCACAACGTTAGTGTTCGAATATTAGTATAATCAAACCATTCGATGTTTAGTGACTTTAACATGGGTTTATTCTAAAACCCCTTTACAGATTTCCTTCCTACTGAATCCTGCATTTACCAACATTCCAACAATGAAGCCTCTTGTAATTAGTTTCCTTACCAGGCATCTAGAGAGCGAGATTGGTTGAAAAGTAGGAAAAGCCATAAAAGAAGAAAAAAAGGATGAAAACATCGACACTTAAGTACGGATAATAAATAAAATTTTGCTCACTCCATAGCGATACTGCAAAAAGAATCAAGTGCGGAATACAACACATGGACGGTATCACAACAGATCAAAATATTGGGCTCGATTTCAACTGGGAGACTGTTGGTGGTTTGGATGATCCTTGTTTTCTCAATATTCCTCAATATAACCTTATTATTTTATGAGCTATAAAAATTATTAAAAATTATAACCGTTATTTTTCGACCGATATATATGTACCGATTGATTGGGATTTTGGCCGTTCAGTCATTAAATTATAGTAGACGCTAGATTTTACTTTTTACATCAACGTTTCGATCCGGAATTGAATCTTCATCAGGGCTTATAGAGTTGATTAAAGAATTTAGACAAAGACGATCAACACTGTAAGCCCTGATGAAGATCCAAATCTGGATCGAAACGTTGGCCTAAAAAGTAAACTCTTGCGTCTACTATAATTTAATGACTAAACTTTTGGCCATCCCAATCAATCAATAAAAATTATATTTGGTTGAAAAAAAAAAGAGCGAAATTCGGCATTCTACAGGGTGTCTAATAAGTTTAAATACAACTTTTCATCGTTGTGTAAGTGCGCATTATGTGCATTTTGTGTATTGGTATTGGTGTCAGCTTTAGCCTTGAATATAGGCTAACCGACGCGCAAGGTGTCGACTTGATGTCATTTGTTATTTGTTTACCGCGCGCGATGAAGGAGTACCGCAATGTCGTAGTAAAGCGAGCGACCCGGTGACATATTTCGGCGGTTGAAATTCCACGGTGTGAAGCGGAATTACATCTACAACACCATCCGTCGGTACCGGGAGACGGGCGCGGCCAAGGACCGTCCTACTGTGTTACCTGCCTCATAGCGAATATAAGTTATATACGGGGGAGGGTCTCGTAACTCACTAAGTTTGTGGTTTTTCGTTTAATTGATCACAAATTCGAATAGAGCATACAAATATTAACTATATAACATAAGAAATTACATGTTTACTCCAAAAATAAGAGCATGAGAGATTTTAGAATTTCGGAAATAGGGGTGCGTTATAAGTCAGGTAACACAGTAGATCCGGGCGGCCGCGTTCGGTAAGGACGCTAGCAGCCATCAAGGTGGGGAGGGTTCGGGTTCGTCGAAAAATGAACCGCTCGATCCGGAAGACCGCTGCTGATCTGGATTTGTTGATTGGGACTGACCACACCATCATGGCGAAGGATCTGGGATGCAAGCCGTACAAGAAAACCCAAGATTCACGGGGTAACGGAGGCTACAACGAAGAAGAGGCTGGACAGAGCAAAACTGATACTTTCGCGGCACGCTGGTCAGGAGTTCGTGTTTTCTGATGAGAAACTCTTCATCTTGCAACAGCCGCACAATGTCCAAAATGATCCGCTGTGGGCGCCGACGGTGGCCAGCATCCCCGCGTCCCACACAAACATCCTGCGGTTCCAGAGCGCCGCGTCGGTGAAGATTTGGGAGGCCGTATCCAAGCGTGGGAAGCTTCCACTGGTGTTTATCGAGAAAAACGTGAAAATCAACGTCGCGTACTATAAGACCGAGGTTCTGGAGATGGTTATGACCCCGGCACTTTGTGACTTCTATGGAAAAGATCATTACGTCTTTCAACAAGATGGCGGATCGGCCCACACGGCGAATAACGTTCAAGCGTGGTGTCGGGAGAATTTGACTGATTTTCTCGATAAGACTTTGTGGCCTCCCGGCTCCCCGGATCTTAATCCCCCGGACTTCTATGTATGGTCGTCCATGCTGGCCAAGCAGAGCGAACATAAAGTGAGCACTATGGACCAATTTAAGAAGCTCATTTCCAAGATCTGGGACGAAATGCCCATGGACCAGGTGCGTGCCGCGTGTGATTCTTTTGAGAAACGTCTCAAGCTCGTCATAAAGCACAAAGTGGGGGGGTGCTTCCACCAAATATGATGTAAAGGTTCTCAATAAACACTGCTTCAATAAAAATTGACTCAAAAAAGGATAAACGATAGGAGTAGGGGATCCTAATCTTAATCGTTTTCAACATTATTTCACGAATCGATCGGAAAGATTCTATCATCTCGACTCCAATAAAGAATATTTTTAATTTTTAGTGCGCGCCAGTGAAGAATTTGGCAAAGCAAAGCAAAGCCTAGGTGCTACATTATACGACAGACTTCGCAGCCAGTTGTTAGAGCACAGGACAATTGCAAGGCCTAACAGCCCCTCCCAACCGAGAATTTGGCATTCCATGTTTATTTTTTGTCATTTCCAGTACACTTAGCATTAGTATGCTATGTGCGTGTATATCCAGGCATTCTAGAAATGGGTCGTTGGATGAACAATAGAGCTATCACCTTCTATCTCCAGGACTAAAATTATTTGCATTTAAAAAGACAAACTTTCTAACTAAAAGATGCAAGTAATTTTTTTACATAAAACCGCTGCCTGTCAGCGGGCGATGGATTGTATCACACACACACACACTTAGCATTAGTGTGCTATTTTGGGAATAGATATTTATTTTTTTGATGTGGGACTACGTATTTTTGCAGGCAATGATTCCGTAATTTAGATTCTAGATACCGTCGCCAATTATGAATGGATTTTGATGATTTGGATACCGATTGATTCGTAGAGCAATTATGTGGATTTTATCAAAATTTTCTTCTTCAATCTAAGTAGTAATAGTGAAAATTAACGAAAAGTTTCTAGGGCAAATTTCCATATTTTTTTATTTTATTACTTAGGGGAGTGTCGTCGTGGTTGGGCCACGTTTTGGAATTCGCCCATAACTTTCGTTTCAAAAGTAATTTTGGAAATCCTAATACATCGTTGCAAAGGTCTAAGTATAAGCTATATTTCCGAAAAGTTTTGAACTGATTGCATGAAAAATAAAAAAGTTATAGACATTTACGTGAAGACAAAAAATGTTTTCATAGTCGGGCCAAGTTGTACAGGTTGGGCCACCGCAGAAAATCTAAGACATACGTTTCAATACGTATCTATATAGAGACATGAGAAGAATGAATTCTGTGAACAACGGCTCATATAGGTACAAATATCCTCTTTTTAATAGCATTTTTGCGAAACTTTGGCGATCTTGTAAAATCAATATTGTTACAATCATCTTTTCCGAAGTGTACAACTTCAATAAAAAAAACCCGATTTAATCCACCTAGTGGTGAAAGGAACCTTTGTTATATGGTCTTACTTGCTATTTGAGATAGAAATCGACACGTCTTCGGAACATAATTCATCTATTGGTTATCGTTGCGCAGTGCGTTGGTTTACATAAAATTTTTGAAAATTGATTAAGTTAACAATATTTGAACAAAATAGGAACACTTTTAAATTTTGATACATCCTTTTTTCATGAAATTGCTGAGTAAGGATAAGTAAGTTGTTATTAATCTGAGTTATTAGTTTATAGGTTTTTGAACTATGCATAGTTTCCTGTAATGTTATTCTATTTAAATCACATGAATAGAGTTTTCTTGAATAATTTTCATCAATTTTTATTAACTCAAGCTGTTGTATTTTATACAACAAGTGTAGGTTTTTTAACGCCATATTGTTATAAAGTTACAAATCGTTGTTTAACTAACGTATATTCTTCAACAAATTTATTGTGAGCAAATATCATAATTATTCAATGCATTAATAATTGTTGGGAAAATTTATGCAGCAAAACTATCAGCAAATGTAAAATGTTTAAAATGTATCCGTCTGCTGGTAGTCGAGTGATTCGGAGTCAAAATTAGGGTATTCTTTATAATCAAAGTTCTACGGTTCCTAAACAAGCAAACATACAGGTATACTATTTTCAGCAAAGTTGTGTATTTTTACTATTTGTACAAATTTGTAGTACATGAAAAAGTCATACAACAATTACAAAAAGAGGAAAAATAGAAAAACTGGTTTTACAAATTCATATACAATAAATAAGATATTTCTATCTTCTCTGCAGAGATAGAAGGGTACTATCTTTACTAAAATTTCTTGTAATAATATGCTCTATAACTTTGTAGAACACATCAATGTGTTATATTGACACTGAAGAAAAATATTTTTTATATTTCATTTTTAGGGGGATTAATCAAAATTTAAATTCCACCAGACGATAGAGCTTTCAATTTCAAGAAACTCTTCCAAAGGTTCGATGAACCTAAAACCAAGTTTTCCCAGTCAAAACTCTAGTGCACACGTTTTCTTTGGTTTGGGGCTATTGAGCGCGTGAGTAACCCGTATTACAAAAGTTGGCGCGAGTGTTCGAGGGTAAATATCTTTTAACCGGTAAAACCAATTCTTATGAAATTTTGCATGTATATTCGTGGTGTCAAAACCTCTCGTTTGATATTGAAATAATTGAAATTAGGTAAATTATGTAGGTTAAAATCATTATAAATTATTGTTAATTTTGGTGTGGTGTATACGGTTGCTCATAACTTTCGAATTAAACGTCCAATCAAAAAACCATTCAATAGTGATCTATTAGGATATATTATCTTTCAAATGAGACTAATAGCACATAAATCGGTTTGGCCATCTCTAAGAAACAGGCGATAATTATTACCTTGTCAAAACAGGTTTTTTAAGCATAACTTTTAAACTACTCGTTTGTATTCAATTAAAAATTCCTGAACAATTTAGCTTTAATAAGGGCTTTCATTTGATACTAAGATCGTTGAAATCGGTCATGTAGTTCCGAAGAAACCAGTGTCACGTATTTTTCACATTTTTGCTTATAACTTTTAAACGAAATGTCGTATCACGAAACAACTCAATAGTGATCTACTAGACAATAACACCTTTCAAACAAAAGTAATAGCGAACCGTTCGGTTCAGCCATCTCTGAGAAACAGGCGATAGAAAAAATCATTACATACATACACACACACACACACACACACACAGACATTGCTCAAATCGTCGAACCCTATCGATTGGTATATGTGACTTGGCCCTCCGGGCCTCGGATCAATTTCGTGTTTTTCGACCAATTTTTAAACCTTTGTTATAGTATAACAAAGGTAAAAACATCATAAATCTAGGTTTTTATCGTATTAATTCTGCTTTGTTTCATCACGTTTTATGTGACTGACATTTTCTAGCGATTATTGCGCTTCTGTGCTTAAAATTATGGTGGCCCAACCATGGCTACTCAAGTGGCCCGACCTTTACAAATAGCGCTTTTCTAGTATTTCACCTTAGCCTTCCCAAACACCTTACTGGAGGGTTTTTTCTATAGTCTCCGTGTGCAGCACAACTCACTTCATACATTTTCAAAATTTATCTCGATAATTGCATTTCATGAATCGTGGTTCATTACGCCTGGAAAACTTTTTTTGTAAGATTTAGTCACTGAATTCAGTACGGGTGTTTTGAATACTCGATTGAAACTCATAATATTGTGAAAAGTTAGCTATCACAGTAAGAAGTTTTACAATGGTTGTATCATACATATCATGAGTTACTAAAACTGTAAAATCGTGATGGCCCGACCATAACAGTGGCCCGACGATAACGACAATACCCTACTAGCTGACCCGGCAAACTTTGTATCGCCACAAATTAAACTGTGCTGTAGATCGCAAATCTCGGATGACCTTTATCACGATCTCGAGTTTTGCAAGTTTGTGAGGAGTTCAACCTTAGACGATTCATTTTTGCAGTTACGTAGCTATGAAACAATGGCTAGTTTGATAAACAAATTTTCGATTTTTTCTCACAGTAAAGTAGAAAACAACTCCCACCATTCCTACGCCAGATAAAATTAAACTGATTGAAGTTAAATCTTCACCGTGATTGTATAATATTCCGCCAAATACCGTTTCGCGGAAAACCAACTCTCGGTTGAACATAACGCGGAATATAGTGATTCGCGGAATTCCATTTCACGGAATACCATTTCACGGAAAACCATTTCGCGGAAAGTACCATTTCGCGGGAGTGATCCTCTCCTTATTCCCTGTCAGCAGACCTAGGAAAACAAATAAATCTAGATAGAGGTGATTTCTCGCCGGCAACAGTCGCAGCCTTCTCGCCCTGAATCATCGGGTGTTACTACAGTTAGTTTTTGGTGGTCTTGTTATTGACTAATGTTTTATGGAAGAGCCTAAAATTTCTCGGGTTCGATTAGTTTTTAAATTACACAAAAAAATTCGGTTTTATTTGTACCTACCAGAGGGGTGAGAGGTCTCAAACCATCATAGAAGAAAACCCTACTTCCAAAAACCCTCAACTGCCAAATTTTGATCCATTTGCTTGAATAATTCTTGAGTTATGCAGAAATTTGTGTTTCATTTGTATGGGAAACCCCCTTCCAGATGGGGAGGAGTCTCAAACCACCATAAGAACCTTTCCCGGCCCCAAAAACCCCTGCATACAAATTTTGTAGCGAAATAGTGTTCAGTAATTTTCGAGTCTATAAGGCGCATACAGACAGACAGACAGAAATTCATTTTTATATATAAAAATACACAGTCATGAAGTAAACTATTTTGGAAAGTGAGGAAGTGTGTGATTTCGTGTGTGTGAAAATTTCGATGCAGAGTAAAATTATGTCGATCGATGGCAGGTGGGGTTTTGCACCCACGCTCTTTCGGTTGGTACCCGAATGTTTAACTAAATAAACTACTGCCACCTGTTATATTAGGTAATCAAATGCCTAATTTTATTTTATTCTGCCAATTTTAGCATTCCCCGACTTTGCGATTCATACTTCCCTAGGCGACGAAATTATTTTAGTATGTCTGCTCTTTGTTTCTACCACCGAGAAGATAGACTGTAATCTAGTCGGTCAGTGTGATAGCAGCAAAACAGTACGTTGCCGACGTCCGCAAGTCTCGGATTAAAACCACCAGCGGGTGAGTTTTTTTTACAGGGGATACAGGGAGTGATAGAATTAAGAGAATAACAACATTAGGTATTAGATTACGTCGTCCGATATATTAGGGACGGCTGTAGTTTAGTTGGTAAAACATTCAAGTATCAACCGAAAGAGCGTGGATGCGAACCCCATCTGCCATCGGCCCGATATATTTTTGGTCTTTATCGAAATTTTCCATCTTTCTTCGCATTAGATACTTCCTTACTTTCCGAAGTAAGTTTTATGGACTTACGAAAGAAAACAAACGTAACTCATAATTGTGCCATGACCGTTGAAATTGTAGCCAAAAATGTTGATTATTTTGATTCTAACGAATGGAAATACTTTTTAGAAAGTAATGATTTTGACGCGATTTAGTCCGCACTATTGAAGAACCACGCAAAAACCGGAAAAATTAGTAAAACAGCAAAGAAATTTTGGATACCGTTTTCAACTATTCAGTGATACAAACGAACTCCTCTGAAAATAAGAAAAGATCTGGTCTTAGCCCAAATTTAAGAGCATGAGAATATTTTTAAAATTACTTGCACGAGATTGGAAAAAGATCTTAAATATTTTTTTTTAAATGATAAAACTTGAAACTTAATTCCACTGAGACGCTCCTAAAACTTCAGTGAAAGGTAAAATTACAAATCCTGATTTAGTATGGATTTCAGCAACAGACTACAAAACTCTTATAATGGTAATGGTAATATTGTCATAAACAGGTTTATCACTACTTTTTATTTGTTTTGTCCAGTGCACCATATTTTTCGATTTTTGAGGTGAATTTGAAGCTTCAGCTAATACGGATGTAATGGGGATATGAAGAAATTAAAGTTTTGCAATAAAAGTTATAGGAGAATCTGGACCATAATCGCACAGGAATCAAATTAGTAACGATAAGAAAAGTAATTTTGGCAGCACTGGTGCTCAAAAATAATATCTTTTTCGAATTCCTTGGGTGATTTCCTTTGAAAATGTGGAAATAGTGTCTTTCTAAACTTAATATTGCCGGAGATATAAGCACAAGAAAAAAAATTACATAAAAATGGGGAATTGCTTGCTTTAAAACGCTGTATCTCGGGATCGGCAAAAAATACCTCGGGGCGATGAGTGATTCTTATGTAAAAAAATCTGCAGAACACGATGAAGTTGAAATTTTTGAGATAAAATTGTCTTCATTGAGAGAAAAATGTAAATTTAGTTTTCAAATTGAGTTTAAATATGTTTGGCAGCACTGGTGCTCAAAAATAGTATCTTTTTCGAATTCTTTGGATGATTTCCTTTAAAAATGTGAGTCGGGTATTTTTCTTAAAAATGGAGGCGTTCCCATTTATCGAGGGAATGTTCGATCCGTACCAAATTTTGGTTTTTTACTTTCTGACAGAAAACGAACAATCTGGCAAAGTTTGGTTCAAATCCGTTGAGGTCGATTACACGTTTGAACTTTTTCTCGCTCACTTGTCACGGAATGACCCATATAGGTATGACTGTTCTGATCAGTGCAGTGCTCGAAAAATTTTATAGCCGAATATGAAACGGACACACGTGGTATTCTAGTAGTCTTTTATGTGTCAGCCCATGGATATGACTACTGAACTGGTGACAGTGTTTGTCTTTCTCAGTATTTTACCCTTTAAAACAATTCATTCATGAATTGCAGTGCTGAATGATTGCTCAATTGCTCAGGTTATGTCAGTCAATTTTCTTGCTCTTGAATGATATTTTAGATCGCAAAGTTTAGTTTTTTTAAACTGCTTACTGTTTAAAATCAACCAAAACCTGGCTGAAGGAAACTAATTAAAATTTCGGAGCAATGTTAACGTGTATTGTAATTTAGTTTGCCGTTGTCGGCAGTTTAAAATGACTGAATAATTCACATTGCTGTTTTCAACCAAAGCAGAGGAAAGTTATATGATAGAAGGTCGGGAGTGTTCCCATTCTGTAAGTTTCGCTCAGTGGTGTGGCTAAGGAGTTAATGCAGTTAGAATTTTCGAAAAATCGACTCTCTTTTTATTTCGTGATCGTAGTGATATATTAGTATGCCAATGGAATCTATGGGAAAAATGAACTTTCCAAAGATGCAATCTACCAAATGTTAATTGCCACGAAAAACACATAGTGTCAGCTCAATAGTAAATGATTTGCTATAGTGTCGCATAACCATCAAAGTTTGAGTTTTTTTGCAACCTGAAAAACGTAATGACTCAACATGACTTTTATCATGGATTAAATGAACAGTAATACAAGAAACCGATAAATTGGGCCATGCTGAAGCCTTGCACCTTCAATTCACTATAAGTTGAACGTGTGACAACGTAAATACGTAGGGAACAGTAAAAATTCTGTGTATTATATTTGTAAAGAGTTGATCCTAAAAACGAAATGACGGCCTTACCGTAATCTGACCTTCAACTTAACCAAATCAGTCAATTTACGGTCAATACACTTCGCGCTTCCTCCGCTTTTGACATAGTTAGCCGTTCGAACGAAAAAATCTTCTCCCATACGTGCCGTACCTGTGTAGGTATAGCTTAGACAGCAAACTCTCAACTAGTTGTGGTTAACCGTCCTTCGCTTAATTAATTTGCTGAAAAAGAGCTTTGCCAGCCACCCATGTCTTCACCAAAGCTTCAAACCACGATAGGCAATGGCAGCTGCGCAGATAAAAATCATCATCACATCGATTTCGATGACAGCGGCGCACATCGAAAACCTGCTGACGACAATCTACATGTTGGTGTCTTCATTCATTCCCGCGCCGGATGATCACCAGCAACGCATGTATTAGGTACCTACTTGGCAGATGCTAAACTAGTGCCTCATCTTCATTGCTTTGACACTATTGACTCGAGCTCTTTGCGAGTGGAAGGAAGACTTGCTATCTAAAAACTATGATTCAGGAATTATTGCTAAACTGGTCCTAGCAGATCTACTCACACAAATTTCAAGTAATAGCAGTGCTAAATTACCATTGCAATCACTTGAAAACAAAATACTCCTTAATTTTTTGCTTTGGAAATATCAAACATTGATCGAGTAAACGAATATATTCATTTCTTTACGGTTAATAGCTACGATGTAAGCTAACTACTACTCAGGTAATTAGACGCTAGAGTGACCGCGTAGAGACATCAACAGCCAGGTGAAGTTGAATTGGCAAACAAACCTATCCGAGGGGGTTTACGTATGGCTAGATGAGCTGATTATTCGAAGTCTAGGTAGTTACCTTACGGAGCAGCTTGACCTTTCGGTGCGTGGCGTGGAGAAGATGCGGTGGCGCATCTGCCGATTTGCACTTGAAAGTTGTCCCGTCCCGCGTGGTGAGTTTCGGGGCTCTATTGAAAATTTATTGCTTGGAACTGGGAAACTTGAACGGTACTGTTTGCGTACCGTGATCACGCTACTCCAACAACCAGTAACCTTTTGCAGCCGGAGTTTTAGGTGATAGTTTTAGCCTTTTTTTGCTTTACTTGATCGTGATGTGTGCTCGAGGCTTTAAAGCTGTTGCCTTAGAGCGGGTGCGAACATAATGGATGAGTAATTAGTAAAAGTCCTTTTTGGGACTTTCAGATTTCAGTTGTTGCGAACCTGTTTTCTATCGTTATTCAATCTGTTGCCTAACAAATCATCATCATCATCTACTCATTCCTTAACGTTGATTGATGCGGCTTGAATGATTTCATGAAGCATGTGAGTGATAAAATCCGGCTGTCAGGTAATTTGCCAAAAAATTATCTAAAGGTTTTTCGTGACGTGTAGATGGATATTAGAGGAACAAATACATTACTGATGTATAGCAAATAGCCAGTGTTCCCACTTGTTATCAAACGGAAAGTTACAAAAGTCAATAATAATTGGAATAAGTATCCCCATAATATTTTTATCACTTAACTCCAAGATGTTGAATGCACAGCAGCAAGAAAGAAACACCTTGCTAATTTTAGATTCGTTATCAAAAAAACAACTCAGCATCTGAATAGAAATCAATAGAAAAATCGTTGCGTCATATCCCACAATAACTGGCTGACAAACCCGTTGAAACTGCTGTCAAAATTTGTCAATTGTTATAATGTTCCCTTCACTTCGATATTTCCAGCTGCATTATGCAGCTTAGTTGGGACCATTCAGTCTATTCATAAAATGAGCTTAAATTTCATTGGCATTGTGGAAGTCCAACACGCACGACAGATCTTACGACCATTCAGTTATGGGCGCCGCTAGATTAAGCAAACAAAATCACCGGCGATCGAAGTTCGAAATTTCCGCGCAGAGATCAAAACTGCCCAATCGCTTGATTCACATTCCACTGTAGCAAGATTACCATCTCACACCTGTCCGGTATCAATATTTGCTGCAGCTCAGCGCCGCCGCGCAGATCGGATACGATTTAATCATCGGGCAGCAGCAGCGGCTAATGTGAATTGGAGCAAACGTAGTTGGGTACTTCCACCTCCTTGGGCGCTCGGGGAAACGATTTCGAAATAATTGGCGAGAGGCGTAGATTGGCTGGCTTCAAAGACGATTCGCGAGCTCCGCACGGCGTCACGGACTGCAGTCCATGTAGCTCCAAGCATGCGAAGTAAAATTTATGAATCAGTCGCACCGCAGTGTCCTGTTAGTTGTACTGAATGGAGCAAAAGTGGATTGCAGAGTTTTGCAACGTCAACGTTTGTCGCTTTGGATTGGCGTGAAGAAATTAAATCCAAAATTATTAATTTCGGTTTTTGGAAAGCAGCGTTTTTCAAGCCAGTTTGATTTTACTAGTGAATCACAGAAAATTGCGCTTGAAGAATTTAATTTAATTATGGTCAAAATAATATTTTCTGTTCGTTATAGGTTCAATCGGCTAAAGTCGCTGAAGTCTCTTTTAGTCTGAACTCTATTATTTTATTCTTGCATTCATATCCTGTATAATATACGTAATTATAATTATTTTTTCACTAATTTGATCTTACAACACAAAGGCATATCCGTAGCACTGGTAGCAAAAAAGAAACCCAGCCAATTTATCACCTCGCAAGGCAGTGCCAGGCCAGCAGTAGTGGACACGCTTCACTTTTATTAGATTGAGCTGTGCAGTTCAGGACAGAAGTGGAACTAAACTAAGCCTTCATTATAATATCATACACATGGCTGCAGCAGCAGAAAGCTGCAGATAATGCGGATTCAAACCGTCGATTCGAGTGGTGGACCTTCGGAACGGGTGACGTTTCATTCCCATGAGATTGCATAAAGCTAAATCTATAGCTGGTGAAACACACTTTTCCCCGCACTGCCCTGACTGGCAGCCCCATTTCAATGCACTGACTGGCAGGTATGTGTATGCATTGGCCTCACAGGGGAACTAGTGTCAGCTGGGCCAAAGCTGCACTCGTTTCAAATGCATGAGAATAATCGATTTCAAAATCATAAAATTGTTACTATTTTTGCAACCGTCATAGTCCAGTTGCTTAAGCTGGCGTGATCTTATACCCGACGCGGTCGTTCTTGGCTTTGCATTTGTTCTTGTTCTATTCGTCGCCGTGGATAGTCAATCGAAAAATGTTCAAAGGATCCGAACTATTTCGAAATGGTCTGTTTTGTCTATGTGGGTGGTCGAAGTTTCCGCTGTTTAATGCTTTATATTGTGCTGAAAATTATCCCCTAAGTAGGATGAGAGCGCAGAACAGCTGGTCGTACTCCGGTGGTTTTCCAACATATCTGTGCAAATGATCACATTCATCGATTGATTCTGTTGATGGTTAAGGTATCAAGTTCGATGTTGGAATATTCTGAAATACAAGAGAACTAGGGTAAATTAATCATTAGTCGACCAGTTAGTGCTTGAATAGTTTTCTTCCACAAATTATTTTAAACTGGTAACGCTAACATGCAACCGACGGCACTTACAATACGAGTAACTTTCAATTAAACCTAAAAATATATCAATTTATGTTGCAAATCTCTATATTTTACACATTTTTTAAAACAGATTGGAATGTCCGTTTTTCTTTTATGAACCTTGTGGTTTACGATATGATAGCGACCGGGTCCATTATATGAATTCTAGTGTATTTTTCATGAAGAGGGTCCACTAATGGCGACATTTCTAATTGTATGTTTAGTACTTTCTATTTCATGTCATATATCCTCGGAAATAAAAAGTACAAGCTAATAAACGCTGAAACTGTACCCGAGGTCCATTATAGGTAAAGAGTCCACTATAGGTTAACATACCCTAATTCTGTTCTAATGCTAAGAATTAACGGAACCACTTTGATGCATTTAAAACCAGGCATTATTCTAAGAACAAGTTAAAATTTATTTAATTAAATTTAATTATCGAACGGATAAGGCCGTCTCAAGGTGGTCTTCGATTTCAGAACCCACGCACTCTATGAAATTTCTTTTTAATTAATCTATACCTATAAAGAAGGATTTCTGTCTGTCTGTCTGTATGTTCCTTATAGAATCGAAAACTACTGAACCAATCGGCATGAAAATATGCATGTAGAGGTTTTTTGGGGCCAGGAAAGGTTTTAGTGATGGTTAGAAACCCCTCCCCCCACTAAGAGGGGGGGCTCCCATACAAATGAAACACAAATTTCTGCATAACTCGACAACTAATCAAGCAAATAGAACAAAATTTGGCATGTGGGTGTTTTCGGTGACAAGAATTTATTCTATGGTAAATTGAGACCCCTCCCCTATTTATAAGGGGAATTATAACTCCTCTCCTCTTTAAAAGGGGGGGCTTCCATACAAATTTCCTCATAACTCTAGAACTAATCAAGCAAATGGAACCAAATTTGACATGTAAGTGATTTTGGACGCAAGATTTTTTTCTATGGTGAATTGCGACCCCTCTCTTCTTTTGAAAGCGAGTTATGGCCCATCTCCCTTTTAAGAGGGGAGCTCCCATACAAATGAAATTCAAATTTTCTTATAACTTGAGAACTAATCAAGCAAATGGAACCAAATTTGGCATGTGGGAGATTTTGGAGTCTTGAATTTATTTTACGATAGTTAGAGACCTCTCACCCCTGTGGTAGGGGGATATGGACTCTCATACAAATAAAACAAAATTTTTTGCGAAACTCAAAAACTAATCGAACTCGAGAAATTCGAGACTCTTCCATAAAACATTAGTCAATACAAGACCACAAAAAATATCTATAGTAACACTAGATCATTCAGGACGAGACGGTCGCGAGTGTTGCCGGTGACCCGCCGTCGGAAGCGCCGCCCAGTGGGGGGCTTGCAAAACTCGAGATTGTGACAAAGATCATCCAAGATTCATGATTTATGTACAACACAGGTTAATTTGTGGCAATACGAAGTTTGTCGGGTCAGCTAGTGATATATAAAATGTATTCATGATTGTTTATTTGATACTAGCTGACCCGACAAACTTCATATTGCCACAAATTAACCTGTGTTGTACATAAATCATGAATCTCGGATGATCTTTGTCACAATCTCGAGTTTTGCAAGCCCCCCAGTGGGCGGCGCTTCCGACGGCGGGTCACCGGCAACACTCGCGACCGTCTCGTCCTGAATGATCTAGTGTTACTATAGATAGTTTTTGTGGTCTTGTATTGACTAATGTTTTATGGAAGAGTCTCGAATTTCTTGAGTTCGATTAGTTTTTGAGTTTCGCAAAAATTTCTGTTTTATTTGTATGAGAGTCCATATCCCCCTATCACAGGGGTGAGAGGTCTCTAACTATCGTAAAATAAATTCAAGACTCCAAAATCTCCCACATGCCAAATTTGGGTCCATTTGCTTGATTAGTTCTCAAGTTATAAGGAAATTTGAATTTCATTTGTATGGGAGCTCCCCTCTTAAAAGGGGAAGGGGTCGTAATTCACCATAGAAAAAAATTCTGCCATCTAAAACTCCCACATGCCAAATTTGGTTCCATTTGATTCATTAGTTCTCGAGATAAGAGGAAATTTGCATTTCATTTGTATAGAAGCCCATCCTCTTAAAGGGAAGATGGGCCATAACTCGCTTTCTAAAGAAGAGAGGGGTCTCAATTCACCATAGAAAAAAATCTTGCGTCCAAAACCACTTACATGTCAAATTTGGTTCCATTTGCTTGAATAGTTCTCGAGTTATGAGGAAATTTGTTTTTCATTTGTATAGGAGCCCCCCCCCCCCTCTCTTAAAGTGGGGAAATCCATAGAAAATATACCATAGAAAATATTCTTGCCTACAAAAACACCCACATGATAAATTTGGTTCCATTTGCTTGATTAGTTCTAGAGTTATGAGGAAATTTGTATTTCGTTTGTATGAGAGCCCCCCCCCCTCTTAAAAAGGTAAGGGGTCCTAATTCATCATAGAAAAAATGGTTGCCTCCAAAAACACCCACATGCCAAATATGGTTCCATTTGCTTGATTAGTTCTCGAATTATGTGGAAATTTGTATTTCATTTGTGTAGAAGCACCCCCTCTTAAAGTTGGGAGGGGTCCTAATTCACCATAGAAAATATTTTTACCTCCAGAAACCTCCACATGCTAAATTTGGTTCTATTTGCTTGATTAGTTCTCGAGTTATGAGGAAATTTGAATTTCATTTGTATAGGAGCCCCCCCCCTCCTAAAGTGGGTAGGGGTCCCAATTCATCATAGAAAAAAATTTTGTCTCCAGAAACACCCACGTGCCAAATTTGGTTCCATTTGCTTGATTAGTTCTCGAGTTATGAGGAAATTTGTATTTCGTTTGTATAGGAGCCCCCCCTATTAAAGTTGGGAGGGGTCCTAATTCACCATAGAAAATATTCTTGCCCTCGAAAACTTTCACATGCTAAATTTGGTTTCATTTGCTTGATTAGCTCTCGAGTTATGAGGAAATTTGTATTTCATTTGTATAGGAGCCCCCCCTCCTAAAGTGAGGAGGAGTCCCAGTTCATCATAGAAAAAATTTTTGCCTCCAAAAACACCCACATGTCAAATTTGGTTCCATTTGCTTGATTAGTTCTCGAGTTATGAGGAAATTTGTATTTCGTTTGTATAGGAGCCCCCCCTCTTAAAGTGGGGAGGGGTTCTAATTCACCATAGAAAATATTCATGCCCTAGAAAACTTTCACATGCCAAATTTGGTTCCATTTGCTTGATTAATTCTCGAGTTATGAGGAAATTTGCATTTCATTTGTATAGGAGCCCCCCTTCCTAAAGTGGGGAGGGGTCCCAATTCATCATAGAAAAAAATTTTGTCTCCAAAAATACCCACGTGCCAAATTTTGTTCCATTTGCTTGATTAGTTCTTCAGTTATGAGGAAATTTGTATTTCATGTGTATAGGATCCCCCCCTCCTAAAACGGGGAGGGGTCCCAATTCATCATAGAAAAAATTTTTGTCTCCAACAACACCCACATGCCAAATTTGGTTCCATTTACTTAATTACTTCTCGAGTTATGAGGAAATTTGTATTTCATGTGCTTAGGATCCCCCCCTCCTAAAACGGGGAGGGGTCCCAATTCATCATAGAAAAAAAGTTTGTCTCCAACAACACCCACATGCCAAATTTGGTTCCATTTACTTAATTACTTCGCGAGTTATGAGGAAAATTGCGTTTCTTTGGTACAGGAGCCCCCCCTCTTAAAGTGGGGAGGGGTCCTAATTTACTATAGAAAATATTCTTGCCCTCGAAAACCTTCACATGCCAAATTTGGTTCCATTTGTTTGATTAGTTCTCGAGTTATGAGGAAATTTGTATGGAAGCCCCCCTTTTAAAGAGGAGAGGAGTTATAATTCCCCTTATAAAGAGGGGAGGGGTCTCAATTTACCATAGAATAAATTCTTGTCACCGAAAACACCCACATGCCAAATTTTGTTCTATTTGCTTGATTTGTTGTCGAGTTATGCAGAAATTTGTGTGTCATTTGTATGGGAGCCCCCCCTCTTAGTGGGGGGAGGGGTTTCTAACCATCACTAAAACCTTTCCTGGCCCCAAAAAACCTCTACATGCATATTTTCATGCCGATTGGTTCCGTAGTTTTCGATTCTATAAGGAACATACGGACAGACAGACAGACAGACAGACAGACAGACAGACAGACAGACAGACAGACAGACAGACAGACAGACAGACAGACAGACAGACAGACAGACAGACAGACAGACAGACAGACAGACAGACAGACAGACAGACAGACAGACAGACAGACAGACAGACAGACAGACAGACAGACAGACAGACAGACAGACAGACAGACAGACAGACAGACAGACAGACAGACAGACAGACAGACAGACAGACAGACAGACAGACAGACAGACAGACAGACAGACAGACAGACAGACAGACAGACAGACAGACAGACAGACAGACAGACAGACAGACAGACAGACAGACAGACAGACAGACAGACAGACAGACAGACAGACAGACAGACAGACAGACAGACAGACAGACAGACAGACAGACAGACAGACAGACAGACAGACAGACAGACAGACAGACAGACAGACAGACAGACAGACAGACAGACAGACAGACAGACAGACAGACAGACAGACAGACAGACAGACAGACAGACAGACAGACAGACAGACAGACAGACAGACAGACAGACAGACAGACAGACAGACAGACAGACAGACAGACAGACAGACAGACAGACAGACAGACAGACAGACAGACAGACAGACAGACAGACAGACAGACAGACAGACAGACAGACAGACAGACAGACAGACAGACAGACAGACAGACAGACAGACAGACAGACAGACAGACAGACAGACAGACAGACAGACAGACAGACAGACAGACAGACAGACAGACAGACAGACAGACAGACAGACAGACAGACAGACAGACAGACAGACAGACAGACAGACAGACAGACAGACAGACAGACAGACAGACAGACAGACAGACAGACAGACAGACAGACAGACAGACAGACAGACAGACAGACAGACAGACAGACAGACAGACAGACAGACAGACAGACAGACAGACAGACAGACAGACAGACAGACAGACAGACAGACAGACAGACAGACAGACAGACAGACAGACAGACAGACAGACAGACAGACAGACAGACAGACAGACAGACAGACAGACAGACAGACAGACAGACAGACAGACAGACAGACAGACAGACAGACAGACAGACAGACAGACAGACAGACAGACAGACAGACAGACAGACAGACAGACAGACAGACAGACAGACAGACAGACAGACAGACAGACAGACAGACAGACAGACAGACAGACAGACAGACAGACAGACAGACAGACAGACAGACAGACAGACAGACAGACAGACAGACAGACAGACAGACAGACAGACAGACAGACAGACAGACAGACAGACAGACAGACAGACAGACAGACAGACAGACAGACAGACAGACAGACAGACAGACAGACAGACAGACAGACAGACAGACAGACAGACAGACAGACAGACAGACAGACAGACAGACAGACAGACAGACAGACAGACAGACAGACAGACAGACAGACAGACAGACAGACAGACAGACAGACAGACAGACAGACAGACAGACAGACAGACAGACAGACAGACAGACAGACAGACAGACAGACAGACAGACAGACAGACAGACAGACAGACAGACAGACAGACAGACAGACAGACAGACAGACAGACAGACAGACAGACAGACAGACAGACAGACAGACAGACAGACAGACAGACAGACAGACAGACAGACAGACAGACAGACAGACAGACAGACAGACAGACAGACAGACAGACAGACAGACAGACAGACAGACAGACAGACAGACAGACAGACAGACAGACAGACAGACAGACAGACAGACAGACAGACAGACAGACAGACAGACAGACAGACAGACAGACAGACAGACAGACAGACAGACAGACAGACAGACAGACAGACAGACAGACAGACAGACAGACAGACAGACAGACAGACAGACAGACAGACAGACAGACAGACAGACAGACAGACAGACAGACAGACAGACAGACAGACAGACAGACAGACAGACAGACAGACAGACAGACAGACAGACAGACAGACAGACAGACAGACAGACAGACAGACAGACAGACAGACAGACAGACAGACAGACAGACAGACAGACAGACAGACAGACAGACAGACAGACAGACAGACAGACAGACAGACAGACAGACAGACAGACAGACAGACAGACAGACAGACAGAATTCCTTCTTTATAGGTATAGATTTTCTCATCAATACTAGAACTAGGTTTATTTATTTAGCACTACATACCAGGGCTGCCCGGAAAAATAACCATAGCACGAAGATAAAAATTATGGTAACAGTAGTTGTCCACCACAACTTTCATGGTTTCCAGAGATTCTACCATAAAAATGACGGGCTGTTAAGTATCTTAACAATAAAAAAATCTAGATTTTCGTGAACAAAAATTTTCATTTACAGTAAAAGTTATCGTCCTCTCATGGTCATTTTTTTATGCGAGAAAACAAAATATAATTAAAAAAGGCAGTAAATTTGTGATGAAATATGACCAATTCTATTCCATAAAATAAGAAACAAAAATATGAATATAATTTGAATTTGAAACACTTTTACAATAAATTTACCATAAGTTTAATTTTTCACAATAAAAACTGTTGTAGGCGCATTGTTTGTACTACAAAATTTAATGTATATTTTTACGGGTATCTAGCATCACCGTCTAAACACCATACTTAACGGCGGAAACCAATTTACTGCCGTCTCCATCAACGATAAAAAACCAACTGACTCTTTTTGGAGAAAATAGGGTAAATTAACCGTTAGTGGACCAGTTAGTGCTTGAGTAGTTTTCTTCCACGAATTATTTTAAACTGGTAACGCTAAAAAGCACGCAACCGATGGCACTTACAATACGAGTAACTTTCGATTAAGCCTAAAAAATACCAATTTAAGCTGTAAATCTCTATATTTTACACATTTTTTAAACAGATTGGAATGTCCGCTTCCATTAAAAGGACCATGTGGTTTACAGTAGGATAGCGACCGGGTCCGTTATAGGAATTCTAGTGTATTTTGCATGAAATGGGTCCCTTAATGGTGACATTTCGTATTGTTAACCATAAAATGGACCCTAGCTTGTTGAAAATGTCGATTTTATGGCATTAATCATTAAATTCAGTTAATATTTTATAATTTGAACTGTGTAGTATGTTTAGTACTTTCTGTTTCATGTCATAAGAAGCACAAGCTGATAAACGCCAAAACTATACCCGAGGTCTGTTATAGGTAAAAGGTCCACTATAGGTTAACTTACCCTAGTCACCTTCTATCAAACCAGTGACGAAAAATATTTTGACCGTACTTTCTCTTGATAAGTCGGTTAGTCGACCGTCAATGATCAAAACCTGCATAATTTAGTCAATTTCGCGCGTAGTATGGTTAATGACTAAGAAAAATAATTTATGGTCGGACAATTTTTTGCCTGCGATTTATTTTAGTAAATATGTATATTTTTAGTATGGGGTGATAACCCTTGCAATACATATATACTTTTTTAGAATGCGGGTGACGGCTTGAAGTCGAAAATCTACAGGGGTTAGATAAAATGAACGGAACAGGCAATATTTTGATGAAATTCAAACGGCCATAACTTCCACAAAATTGGACATTTTTAGATGAAACTAATTGCATTCGGCGGGGAAATCTTTATAGTTTTTCTAAAATATTTCAAAATTCGCAATAGTCAGCGGACTCTGGAGATATTCCGGGCTATCTGAGGGTATGTCATAAACTGATTTTTTTAATCGCTTGTATCTTTTTCTGTCATGGAAATTTATTCATATTCATATTTTATCCCAAAACTAGATTTCATTTCCAGTCGATTGGTAAAATAAGAACGGAAATCCGACCAGAAACAACCAAATTACGGCCATTTTTGTAAAATCACTACTAGTAACATCTATTGCTCTCGCCAGTTTATGACATGACACAAACCATGTCAATATGAACATCAAACGTTAAGGTTTTATGAGCCATTGACACTGGAAGCATTCCCAGGTCCGCAGCGTGCCGTGCCCTGTAGCATGTTCCAGGTACCCCGGCGGAAGTAGTCGTTTCAGGGAATATTCAAAATCATGTCAATATGGTTGTCAAACTTCAGGATTTTCAACCATCCTAAATTTTTGAAGTTTGACATCCATATTGGAATGGTTTTGGTCATGTTTTAAAATGGTCATAAAGGTAAGACATTACTGGCAACATTTCCAGAACTGATTTCACTAAAATGGCCATATTTTGGTTGTTTCTCGTCGGATTTCCATTCTTTTTCGACTGAAAGTGAAATCTAGTTTTGGGATAAAATATGAAAACTAATAAATTTCCGTGACTGAAAAAGATACAGGCAATTAAAAATATCAGTTTTTGACATACCCCCAGGCAACTCAGAATTGAGCTTGCTGACGTTTATCGTACACACACATCGACGTGCGATTTGTTGTTGCTGTTGTTAGATTTTACATTGATTTTACACGTTTGTTTTTGTTTTCCCCCAGTTATACCCCGGTAAAAAACATACGTTTGAGTGATAAACGATAAGTTTTTGTAGCCTTTTGCACTGGGCTTAGCAAGCTCTATATCTCCGGTTTCGCACTGACTATTGCGAATTTTGAAATATTTTAGGAAAACTAGAAAAATTTCCCCGTCGAATACAATTGGTTTCATCTAAAAATGTTCAATTTTGTAAAAGTTATGGCCGTTTGAATTACATCAAAATTTTGCCTGTCCCGATCATTTTGTCTAACCCCTGTATGTTAGACGCTATTTTGAAATCCAAGATGGCGGACTATTGTGTAGCATTTTGCATGAACCCCTTGCAATATATACTTTTTTGGAATACGGGTGACGGCTAGAAGTCCAAAATCGATGTCAGACGCCATTTTGAAATTCAAGATGGCGGACTATTATTTAGCATTTTGCATAAAACCCCTTGCAATATATCGAGTAGTTAAGTCGAGCAGTTCGAGTCAAACAGTTCAGTCGAGTAGTCTACTCGAGCAATCCAGTCAAGCAGTCCAATCGAAAATTCCAATCGAGCATTCAAGTCGAGTCAATCATAGTTTTTCACTTCTAGCCGTCACTCGCTTTATAACAAAGCATACATTGCAAGGGTTTTCTTACAAAATGCTAAACAATAGTCCGCCTACTTGGATTTCAAAATGGCGTCTAACATCGATTTTCGACTTCTAGCCGTCAGTCGCATTCCAAAAAAGCATATATTGCAAGGATTTTCATGCAAAATGCTAAATAATAGTTCGCCAGCTTGAATTTCAAAACGGCGTCTAACATCGATTTTCGACTTCTAGCCGTCACCCGCATTTTAGAAAAGTATACCTATATTGGAAGGGTTTTTACGCAAAATGTTAAATAATAGTCCGCCATCTTGGATTTTAGAATGGCGTCTAACATTGATTTTCGGCTTCTAGCCGATAACCGCATTCTAGAAGTGTATATTGCAAGGGTTTTCATGCAAAATGCTAAATAATAGTCCGCCATCTTGGATTTCAAAATGGCGTCTAATGTTGATTTTTGACGTAGGACTACGTCTTACGGCAAGTTTTGAAATAGGGTGTCATTCCAAAAAATCGAAAAATGCGAGCGTCACGAAAAATGAAAGGTTTTGAGCGCTAATAGCTCAGCGGTTTTCCGATCGATTTTCAATATTCTTACACTAATCGATCGGAAAATCTTCTAAGAATTGACCCAAATGAAGAAAAGTATGGGTTCTTGACGTTGAACTATTGAAAAATTGAAAATAATGAACCTATCTTTTACCAGAATTCTCGCTTCGTGATTGGTTGAAAGATTCTTTGCGATGATCTAAACCTATACCAATTTGATATCTGTGCTTGGAAAGTAAGCCAAAACAAGTGACCAAGTTTCCTCATTTCAACAAGATTTCTTAACACCGCAGGTAAACCTAGACCATTTTGATGTCCTTGCTTGGGAAGTATGCCAGAAAGAGTGATAAAGCCCCCTCGTACCAACAGATTTCTTACGAACGCGATTAAGCCTAGTCCAATTTGATGTCTGTGTTAGGGAAGTGTGCCAGAAAAAATGACACAAGTTCGTTGTCCCAACAGATCGCAAATTGTTTACTGCGAGACGAATAAACCTCGGCGAATTTGATATCTGTGTTGGAAAAATGTGCTACAGCTGTAGTGTTCGGTTATAATACGACTCTGTATGAAGGTGAAATTAGTCATAATCGATGCTGCCAATTTCAAAAGCAGTTTTTTTGTTTGAAACAAAAATTCGGTTTATGAAAATATATTCGCTGTGTTCAGATTGGCAAAAAGAATGCAGTATATACATTTTTATAAACACAATCCCGCTTTTGGGCCGAAAAGCTGCTTCCGAAATTGGGCTTTCCGACGAAAAGTCAATGACTGCTAGTTTCCCGTGAATACGCATGCTTACCGTTTCATTAGAAGTGTATTGAAAAGATGTGCTGTTGATAAAATAGGATTGAATTGGTAAAATCCCTTCAACGTGGGGAACCATGGGTAATAAAAACAATCTTTAATTTCAGTAAGGTAGCAGGAAAGCAATAGTTTGTGTTCTTGATTTTGTTAAATTGTTTTCAAATGCACAATCTTTTGAGAATTGAACGTATGCAATGTTACTACTTTGATAAATGTTACATACAACGCATGTAGCATGTATATATGTTGCATATAGCATTTATATATGTTGCATATAGCATGTATACATGAAGAATCGAATGATTACAAGCATGAATACATGCTACTATCACTACAAAGAGACTTACGTAGTCCTGCGTCACCTATATATGCGGTCGTGTCTTGTACACAACCCCTCTGATTTTTAACTCTGACAATTTTCCCATGCCAAAAATGTGTTTATTGTATAGGATTTCACACAAAATTCCCAAAATAACTTAAATTATAAACCGCCACACGGTGCTCCCCCAGACCGTTATTATCAAAAAAAAAAAATGTTTCATGAAATCGGAACTCGCCAGTCGATTCGTGAGGTTGTACTGCATCTCTGGAAATTTGCAATGAGTGTTTCGTCGTTTTGACATTGGTTTTAGAACTTACGGCATTTAAAAGGGCGTAACTCAAATTTCCACCGTAGGAGGATTTTGAAAATTTTACCAGAGATGCAGTACAACCTCACGAAACGACTGTTGAGGTCCGATTTCTTGGAGCATTTTTTGATAATAACGGTCTGGGGGAGCACAGTGCGCCATCTTGCATATCAAAACAGCGTCAAACGTCCCATTTTGATCAAATGGTAAAATGGCATCAAACAATCCATCCACCCATCCATCTAATAGAATCCCCGGTTCCAAAACATCAAATTGGAAACATTTTACCGTCTTCCAAATAAATAATCGGGCCTTTTTGACGTAGGACTACGTCTTACTTTAATAGGGTGCCATGCTAGAAAAGCAAAGATGACCGTGACACGAAAAAGATGTCGAAAGTGACCTAGTTAGCTTCGTATCAGTCTGGGGCGTCCTTTGTTTATGCTTTCTTACTCCCTCCAGAATATTAAACTTGTGCTGGGCGAGTGAAGAACAGTAGCCCCGGAAGCTGCTGGAAGTCCGTCTTGAAGTAAGACTCATCATCCATGATGAGACAGTGAGGTTTCGTCAGCATCTGGGTGTACAGTTTCCGGGCCCGTGACTTTTTCATCTTATTTTTCCGTTCGCCACGATTTGGAGCCTTCTGCGCTTTGTACATATGCAGGATCTCTGAACGAAAGGCTTGCTTGGACAGATTCAACGTTTTGGCCACAATTCTGACCGAGGTATTGGGATTCCGCTTAAACGCTTTCACGACACGCTTGTGATTCTGACCACTAATAGAACATCCATTCTGACTGTCACTGTTGACTGCACGATTCCGGGTTGTTTTCCGATGTCCCGATAAGAGAGTTGAGGATTTTCCAAGTGTTTGCGCAAAATCAATTCGCGACGTTGTTTTTCGAGTGACACAATTTTTTCCAATTTTCAAACAACTGACAGCGATAAAAATACAGCAGTGTTAACAACACACTCTAAACTAGTTCTACCCAAATTTTTATAATTAATAATTTAAATATTTTTAGATACCCAATGCGTAATTTTCTACAGCGTTTTTTCCTTGATGCAACTTTACGTGGGACATCCTTTATTTGCAAGGAAATTGACGAATGTGAACCAGTGGCAGTGGGAAATAATAATCCAGACTATTTATTTATTTATTCAACCATAAGTTTTGCGTCCAATGACAAATATTTTATGTTTTGAGCAAGATCTTTAAACCAGTTAACATTCGTTTCAAGCCAGTTACCTAAAGTTGACTAGGGCTACAAGGCACACAAACATTTTCAAAATGCGATACCGTCGTCAATCACCAGTGCGATTGTGGCCTGATGAAACTCTTAGTGGCACTGCAAACTATAAGAAACGAATAAAATCGATACAGAACATGGGCATTTAGGAAATCTAATTTTGTCTTTTTGTATCAAATATATAGGAATGTTTCAGAACATTTATTACAATACAGTAAATTAAAAATTTGCGTAACAAACATTTGCAAGATGTCAAGCTTTTTCGAATCGAACGTAAGCCCTTCGTTCGTACCCATAGGCATTGACTTTCACGCTTTTTTCAAACATCCCCTCTGTGGCAATATCTGATTTATTTTGATGAGGTTATAGTAATTCCTCCAATGAGAACGGTAATAGAAATCACCTTGATGGAATCTACCTAACATATGGGAATTGATTAAATTACTTCCAACATGGAAAAGCTTGTTTACTCTTTTTCAAGCGCACGTTTTTCTGCAGAATCATCTGATTCTGATCACGTTTGAGAACCAAACTGCTTTTCAATTATCCAATGTTGTTCCATTTCATCAGAACATGTTTTGCCCTGATATATTTCTTTTTATATAAATTTTTAAATATTTTTTATTTTTCCATTCTTTGCAGGTAGCGCATTTTTTCTATACAACCGGCCCATTTAGATAGTTGAGTATGGCGGATGTGGTACGCACGATCCCATGGTCATGTAGCGCCGACAAAAAAACAGAAATGCGAAATGGTGAATTCGTGGAATGGTGTAATTACCATAATGACCAACAAACCGACAACAACCAGTGAGTGCGTCATCGAATGTTTCCACGAATGACCAGGTCGTAAGTTCAATGCATTGCCGTCGTGCATTGCTACATTTTGAAGTAATTGTCATCATACATACCTGTAGCAATTTAAAATTCAATCGTGCACTCAACGTTTCCCCTTGTAAGAATTATATTTAGGTATGGTATTTTTGAACTTTTACGAATGTGGCTTTTTCATTTCTCGTGAAATCGCAAAACCGAAGCCTAAATGGTTTTTGTGCGTTTTTATTTACAATTATGTTTTTATACAATTTGTACATATAATATTATCAAAAAAAAATTCATTATAATACTGCAATAATTACACAAACTTGATTTGATTTCACAAAAAGAAACAAATACTTATGCAAAATCAAAGTCTAATATAAGACATATTTAATCACAATAAATATGCATCAATGAGTATTTCGTAAAAATACCTAGTCGAATTTGACAAATCGCACTAAATATTTATAAACTGCATATTTTAAAATTTCTAAATGCATCCATCTCCATCGAGCGTGCAGCAAATCTGTTTTATTGCTTATCGAAAATAAAATGTCACCAATTTTAGGCTGCAAAATTTCGGCGCTGCATGCTGTTGCAATGCAACCCGCTTGCAACAGTCTCGGCGGCATGCATGCATTTCATTAGCGTCAAATCTACGCCAAACGAATTAAAGGGGGACATATCTGTTAAAAGAAAAGCTGCGCACACAACAATTTGGCACAGATTAACAAACAACGTTTGTCTCTCCTACTGGTGTGCAGCTCGACAGCTTCGGAAAGTTCCCGTAAGGTGCAACCGTTTAGCCATAAATCATCGGGAAACGTCAACCCGTCGATGCCGTTTTGGGGGGAGTGCATTGCCCCAGCCAATGGGTTTCTTGTCATCATCGTGCTGGTTTGGACACGCGCTTATGACTTATCACACCGCGATAGAAATTTTTTTGTTGGGTTTGTTTTGCTAAATACCTGCATGTATAGACGACACGCTGTCAAGCCATTTGTTGCCTCCCCGAAAAATGTGAAACGTTAGAGATATAGAAGCTGCCTGTGCTCGAGCTCCAGCCAGCCGGTCAACTGTGCTATGTTCGGTTTCAAGGTGAACTGTCCTATTGAGTTGTATAATCAGACTTAGAGCGATCGACCTGCCGCTGGCTGGCATCAGTCAGGACTGCAACGGATAGTATTCATATAAATATTAAGCACAACGACGACGACGACGCAGGTAACACTAATCGCTTTATGTATGCCTCATTTTGCAAATCCCAATGCAACCGATTTCGCGAAACTTTGCGGCGACTATGTCTTCGTAACGTTCTGTATTCGGAAAGGTTATTCTTCTGTAGCTATCACAACGAGATTTGGAAATTGCATTTTTGTCTACTAAAGTTCAGTGGCAATCGATGTGTCGACTGTCAGTGGCTGCGCTTTGCTTGCAAATGAGATGTCAAATTGGTCAGCAGGTCGTCTGGCCGACTGTTCGGAGGTGTTAGATAATCAGAAACGCCGATTTCATCTGAAAACATTGGTTTGTTTCGGTACTTCTGAATGTGGGTTAACGATAAGCAATTTCTCTCTGGTGCCCAAACATGTGTCAATTTGATTGCTTGGTTTTTAGAAGGCTACTGCTCTATGTTGGTACGGAACCTTGGGGGATAGTCGTTGACCGATACCGTGTGGTGCGTTGTCTTAAGCTGGTGTCAAAATACAGACATATGAATATTTAAGTGAGCATGGAATTGAATTCGGCTTAACCTGCTGATAGTTCACAGTTATTGGTGGCCAACAAAGAATTTCACGTATTAACCTTGGATAGCTAACCTTTATCCATTCGACACGAATACGAAAAATTCCAAAAATGCGAATATTCGAGAATGACAATCGACTTATTGTCTAGACTTTTTTCAAATGGATAATATGGACAGGGGAATGGATGTCTCCAACAGCAGCCATGGTGTGTTGAAGACACAAATTGTAATAATCGCCAAGAATGTTCGAAGAAATGTTTGATAGCTGTATTCAAGTGTGAGGTGTTTCCTAGTACTATTGTAATACTAGTACTATTTTACATAAATTTAGTATTATTTTTGTATTGCTATAATCTTGATTCCAGATTTTTTTTATTTTAACTTCAAGAATTTTCGCTTGAGTTCAAATCACAACTTTCATTTGCTGTCTAATTTAGACTTGCACAATATGTAAAAGGTCAGTAAAATCGAAATACCAAATCTTATTGGCAGTAGCTTATTTCCATACCGTGACACTTGCACTCTGATACATGAACCATGTAGAAATATTTTTCTAGATAGATGTGAGATGAGTAAAATCTATTGAAAATATTTCCAACTAGACATTTAATCAACGCTTAGGTGATTGTATGTAACCGTTTCTGTGATTTAGCATTTTTCTGTTAACGGATTGAAGGAAGATTGCATTACAAACCCACAGATGATAATTAAACATATCCCAGATAACACACAACCGTAATAGAAAGTTCACATTAAAACGTTTCCATGTCAATTTCACATTGGAATTGTATAAAGATTAGAGTATGTCAAACCGAAGTGAACAATAGGTTCTTTTGCAGTCGTGCGTGCCTTCATATACAATTCATGACTGTGAATTATAAAGCAGTATAGACGATTGCAATATTAAGTTATATCTTAATCATATATTCAGGAGTATTTAGTTGCATGCTATAAAAACTACGCAAAATAGAATTACAAATAGCTGACAAAATTTTCGCACGTATGTCGCCTCCACTTTGGTACATATGTGTTCTTATATAGCGTGAAATATAACTTTTTCGTTTGGATGTGATTTCATAAATCTCAGTTGCAAACGAGATATACAAACCAAATGGTTTACTGGAATGGATCATTATCGATTGCTGGATTTACCTTCCAAGTTACCAAGTACCAAGTACCAAGTACCAAGTACCTACCAAGTAAAAATTTAAGTTTTATTATACTTTTTAAATCGTTTTCAACACCAAGCATCTAAACTGCTAGCAAAATTTAGAAATCTTCAAAATCTTTTGACAGTAGCTTTAAAACCATTATATGGCCAAGTGGCGCCATCTTCAGAAGGATTTTATAAGTAAAACTGGTTGTGTTAAAAAAGCTAAACCAGTTAGTCACCTTTGTTAACTTGAAACTATAATGCCGTAAGAAAGAATGTTAAAAGCTGTCAGATCATCTTGATCGATTTGGTTCTTAGCGACCATAATAAAATATCTGAAAGGATAAAAAATAAATTTTCAGTGGTTTCCGTAGTTGTGCAGCATATGCGCATTAAATTTTATCGTTCTTATTAGAATGATAGGTGGCTAAAATCAACGCACCATCAAAATTTAGCAATTTTTGAAAACCACTTGTTTAAGGTGAAATTAGTCGTCATCGATTTTGCAAATTGCAGTTTTTGTGTTTGAAACAAAATTTCTGTTCATGAAAATATATTCGCTATATTCAGTTTGGCAAGAAGAATGCAGTAAATATATTTCTTTAAACAGAACCCCGCTTTTGGGCCAAAAACTGCTTCCGAAATTGGGCTCTCCG
The DNA here is from genome assembly GCF_943734655.1 of Sabethes cyaneus. NCBI lineage: Eukaryota > Metazoa > Arthropoda > Insecta > Diptera > Culicidae > Sabethes > Sabethes cyaneus. Next base: position 208,577,204 of record NC_071355.1, read on the forward strand.
ACGAAAAGTTAATGACTGCTAATTTCCCGTTAAACAAAATCAGGGAATCAAAAATCACGAAGGCACAAGAGCCAAGGATATTGTCCCTACTTTAAAATGTTGCGACAATGTATGATGAAAGTTTGTCACTATTGTATGAAATATAGGTATCAGTATCTTTGGCTCGAGCAGCATGGAAGATAGGACAAAGACGTAGTTATCGTAGCTGTTTATCGCGGATACAGATATTTCATGACAACTATGTTGTTGCCTGCGAAAAAGACACACTGCTGTATGCAATACGTATTGTACGCCACAAAAGCAATCCTAGCGGCAGTGTTTGGTAGTTACCAAGGTAACGTTGGTAACTTTTGTACGCCAGACTTTAGGTCAAAGCAAGCTAGTCTTTTTCTTAAGGTTTTTACTGTTTGTCTATTTTGTTCAAGTTGCTGATAAAGTATTATCTTTAACCAGCCGACTGGCGACAAAGACATATTTTATTGTATACCTGCAGCACCAACAACAAGCGCTTGTAAGAGCGAGTGTGTATCAAAATATATTCTCATCGAAAGTTCTCCTGCTTGCTGGTGTGAAGGGACATTTGTCCTTGTTTGTTATCGTGATACATTCTGGTTGCTACGTATAGCCAGCGTATTGCGTTTTTTTTATAGCCAGAGAATAACTGGTGTATCGCTCTTCGTTTTTGTCGGTTATTTCTGCGTATGATATTTTGATTCCCTGAACAAAATAAATTTTCTACAATTGCTAATCTCAATTTCAAACACATTCATTCAATTTACTTTCTGTGACATAAAACCGATTGATAATTCTTTTTTTGATGCAATACCTTTAATGAATTTTCGTTTGCCAAAATCATTCAACAAAAAAACTAGGATATTTCTTTATTTATTTATTTAATACGTGACGTAAAACAAGTCTTACTAGTGTCATTAAGTCTAATCTAATCTCACACTAACGCAGCCAATTCTTGCAAGCATCCTGGAAAATGACGATTACTTGAATTAATCATTTTTCTTTTCAATGACCAGGCCACCTGCGCAGCATATAACGCAGAGAGAATTCCAAGGAATCAAGTGGAATCAGAAATAATACCTAATTCCAGTAAACTTCTTGAAATCAAGAGGAAGGAAGAAAGCGTGGACCTCCCGTACCAAACGCTTCCCATATAGATAATGATTTATTTACAAACGTTGATAGTATCTTTCTTATTAAAGGTTAAATGATACTCCGGACCCTCGAGGATGAACTAATGTCATTTAGACCAGAAGTCTGTCTGCAATTTGCTAAGGATGTAGTGCCTTATTTCGTTATGTGAAAATAGATTAATCTAAGTGATAGTTTAAAATAATATAACACTTGAAAATAAAGTCGTGTGGTTCAATGGTTGCCTAAAACTACAGTTGTCAGATTGGGAACAGAAAACCATACGATCCCGCACCTCCTACCTTGGCTACTCAAATATACAAAGTATTTCCAGGTATGCTCTTGTGAAGGCGCTAGATAGGGGCTTGGGATGGCTAGAGCTATGTTGGGCGCTTTTTCCTAGTTGCCTTCCCCATTTCATACCGAAGTCTTATTTGTATTATTAATGGATAAAACAATTTTCTAATACTGTGCATTATTATAGTTCCAGAAACTAGTCACTTTTCATATAACTACGAATTTTCAAAACAATTTTTTGCAGTTATTTATTTATAAATATGATCCTTTTCGTTTGAGACTGAATCAACGAGAATATCGAAAATGGTTAACGTTCCGAAGCAGCGTCGCACCTACTGCAAAAAGTGCAAGGTCCACCGCGTCCACAAGGTGACGCAGTACAAGAAATCGAAGGAACGACAGGCTTCGCAAGGTCGTCGCCGTTACGATCGTAAACAGAAAGGTTTCGGTGGTCAAACCAAACCCATTCAGAAAGAAGCCCAAGACAACCAAGAAAATTGTCCTGCGTAGTAGTACACTTCGGTAAAGGCGATCGTAGTAATATTACTACGTAGAGTTGATTGAGACGGCTTCCATTAAGGCGGTCTCTATTAGAGTTCTTATGGAGGCAATTGCTGTTATCCACTTTTTGTCGTATTGTTCATTTCATCACATTTCACATGACTGACGTTCTCTATTGAATATTGCGCTTTTGTGCTTAAAATATGGTGGCCCAACCCAAAAGGTTGGTTTAGAGGTTTAAAAAGGTGTGGCAGATGAACACATTTGATGGTATTAGTAGCGAAAAATAAGAAACCGACGTCAAACTACAAAAACAAACCGCGTCGGACAATGGGGTTTGTTTTTGGAGTTTGACGTCACGCTTCATCGTGATTGGTCGATTTACGATTCCACCCACACCATGATGAAATTTCTTCATTGCACTAACACCACTTAATCAACATTGCCATTGCCATATCACATTGGGCCCAACCATGACTATAGACATCACCCGATCCTTCTAAACGATTTCCATTTTGATGTACAAAAGCTTAGATTATTGAAGAACATAGATACGTCAGTCTTCGCATATTCAATCGTCAGTAACTCCTGACGGCAAGAGGGGTTACTTACCCGGCATAGTGTTCGTAAAGCGTTCTCATAGGCACATGTTTGACAATACCATCTGTCTCTAACTTTCCTGGAAAAGGAGAAGCCGATACAAGGGCTATGAAAGTCTAGTACACCGTACCACCAGTAGATAGTGCTGACGGCATACTTTTTACTCACGTATGAGGAAATCAAAGACTTTAATAATCTTAGATAAAAGCATCATTTCTACCGTAGCGCCAACTACATGTCAAATGAAGCCACTATTCGTCAATAAATATCGAAAATTGGCATCTTGAAGAATTTTATTGGGGTTTAACGGGTGGCAACTAAAATTTTGGAATTTATTTCTCTAACTGTCAAAAAAAAAGATAAAGATACTTGAAGAATATTAAAGATACATTGTTAATTGTTAAAAAAAATAATGAATATTTGAAAACAGTCCGTAGTCGGCTGTTCGGCAAAGGTTCCGTTTAATGTAGGAACAGGAGTGTTGTACGGCCGTCAAGTCAAGTCTACTTTGTGAATGCATCTCTTAATTCTACCAATTAACTGTTTGCATTTCCAGTTATTTGTGTACACCAAAGAGCTCAAAATCCCGAAGAAATCTTCGATTGGACGACACTGAAGTAGATTAGTCGGGTTGTGGTTTTTAGGCACAAATGGGATCGAATGGATATTCAGGAACGATTGTGTTCTTTTGGCGTAATGCGATGATGCTTTATCCAGCGAAAAAACGTATTGTCCATCTGCATGATGTTTTTTCTAGAAACGGGATCAAAATTTTCTTCAACTATTCGTTCTGGTATACATCTTGATTGATAATCACCATAGAACTTGAACCATGGCTTAGAAATACCTCTCTCGTAAAAGACAATGTACAGCATCACTTTCTGTTCAAACTTAAGATTAAACTTGTAACTTTATGTTCGGAGATGCAGTAGAATTATCCATGGAATAGTATCGATCATTTCCGGGAATATGCGTCTACGAAAGAGGGAAGTAACTTTCGTCGTCCAAAACAGAGCATTTTCCGGAATAAATTTTTATCAACCAGCGGCATTGGGATTTCAGCATCGAAAACTGTTCCTCAGTGTATTCCGGGGCACTTGTCTTGTTTCGGCACTTTATTCCGACTGTTTTCAATGTTTCATAGATGTCTGGTGAGAACAGTTGAACTTTTTTACGGCATCCCATTGGCTCACAGAATCCTTGTTGTAGAAGGCACGAGAAAGAGAACGAAGTCCTTCTGTGTCCATAGTTTTGGCTGGGCTTCCTCTACCTTGCTTGCGAGTAGTGGTTGCCCAGCTAGCATTTTCATATGTATAAAAAAGGTACAGATCAGCATTACGTGCAGATATACATGCTAAATAAATCGTATTTCATGCGCAAAATTGGCATATCCGTACTATTTTGGAGGCGATATACGATATTTATTACGAATAATTTTGAGCGTTACGACTATATAAGTATTCATGTACGATAATATCCGATTAAGCGCGAGTCGCTCCGTACTACTCAGCGATTTTGTGCTGAAAATCGTATATATGTCAGTCATTATCATTATATACGACAGAAAATCAACTTGATCCCACTTTCTCCAGCTTTAGTTACGATTTCGAGTTTGTTAAGAGATATTTATGATAGTTTTCGTACATTGATATACGAGTTGGTGCTAGCTGGGTGGGGATCTTAGGATATGGTAAATAGGCGAAGCCGCAAGATTTTCACTTTTAAAATGTTGTACCGTATACTTTTTGCCGAGATCCTTGTGCTATTTTATTTTTTCGGCTGTCAGTCTTATTAAATCAGAATTTGCAATTCGTAGAAGTGTACAACACGCTCGCGAAATGCTTCTTGTTTTGACGCCATTTTGAACAAAACTTGGCTAGTATAACAAAACAAAAATACTGGCAGAAAGAGTAGAGAGAGAGAGATAACATATACACCCTCATTTCTCTCTGAGCTTGTTTGTTGTTGTGCATAGTGACCACGAAAAAAATCCAAAATTTTAGTTGCCACCCGTTATTCGTTTGTTCTGATTCCACTACTTTAACTTTGAAAATGTATGCTTATCTCTTGCCAATCGACATGATCAATATACTATAGGAAGGCAGCAACACTGAACACTACACTCGCACAAACTGAATCAATAAATACTTCGTTTGAACACTACCAATTTCTAGAAAAATGGAGCGAACGAATGAAAACAAGTAACCAGCAACCACAGACAAACAGACATAACACTCGTTTTCCATTCTTCGTACCGATTAAACCGTCATTTCAAATTTGGGCTTAGTTGGGAATGTCTCCGTTTTGGTCAAAGTGGCGCTTTTTGACGAAAGAAGGGGAATTCTCCATAAAAAATACTTACCACTTCGAGGGACACCCATGTTGCTATTTGATATTTGGGAATGTCGATCATAGATGGTGCTAGTGTTCAGGCTAAATGTGAGGTACGATAATTTTTGTTGATTTTTCTTTCAAGAGTTATGTCTGTTTGTCTGTGCGGCAACCGTGCTCCCAGGCGTCACTCATCAAAAATTAGTACATAATGAAGACAAAAATATAAAAAATCTTTATCACGCACTTGTTGCAATATTTGGCCTACTTTTTTTAATTTTAATTGATTACACGAAAAGAAATCTGATTCCGATAGGGTAGATGCGCCATTAGTCGCGCCACTAAGCACAATATAACTTCATTTTTCTTGTTTACTGAGGTATATGCTTCAATTGATGCTTGTGGGATATAAATTTATCAAATACAAGGTATTTGCCACAGGGCAAGACAATTGCTTTCGTTGTACGAGAAGCTTTATAAAGAAAAAAATGAATTTTCCGATTCAATTATATTGTACCAACAGTTGCGCTAATGTTTCCTTAATTAAGTTTGGTGTTCCTTTAATTGTGTTATTCCATATACATTGCTAGGTTGCTAAGTGAAAAAACATCGTAGCAAAACTATAGAACTGAGCGCCTTTAGTTGTGCGCTCCAACTGCGTGAATAGTTGCGTTAGATTTTAGAAAATTGACATTTTAGCAAATAATGCTTTAATTTTAAATGGTGTTTTCATATAACATAAGCTAGAAACCTGAAGTCATGAGTCATTTTGCTCATTTTGGAGATTAGATTTCTACCCGTGAAGTAAAAGCATTTGGGCACAGAGAATAGACATCCAAGCAAAAGGTCCTCACTTAGATAAAACTTATGTCAAATTAGTTGAGAAACTATAGTGATGGTGTCGTTAAAGACGCATTAAATTCTACAATAAACTTACAACAGCTAACTTCTGGTGCTAGTGACACGCTCAAGTCCATATATACTAGCGCCCGAGGAGCCAAAGGTTGTCAGTATCAAAAGAATCATTCAGTTAGGAAACTATAGTGGTGGTAACGCTAGTATATTAGTTGTTTTTAATTTGAAATTTTATCCAAGATTTATTTTTTAATATAATTTAATAATTTTAATAGTAAAATATGTGTGCAATTCACGACGGACCATTAACAAAAAAGATGTTCGCTGTAGACAGGATTCGAACCTGTGCGGGTAGAACCCAATGGATTTCAAGTCCATCTCCTTAACCGCTCGGACACCACAGCACGATGTGTTGTCGTTTTCAAACAGTGTATGGGTTTGTACTGTGCGCTCAAGAAGCGTGTACGTGATGATTAACCTTTTTTCAGGGGTGCGGGCTGTTGGACGCGAGTGCGGTTTGCGACGATTAACTACGTCACATCACAGTTATTATATTTGATGGTAGATATATTCTTTGTAATCATATTTCAGAAATATCTGGAAACGTTTAAAATAAGTCTTTAAAACATAGCAATGTGCTACAATTGAGATACTTCGGACTCACAGAAAAGTTATTTGTTCGGAAAAGTTAAACGAATATCAGCTCTCATGCAACGCTTTAACGATAATTTTTTTCATTTAGGTACTTTTCTGACCTTTTAATTTCATTGATTGTTCAGGCGTTCGCTCCAACACGTGTGTTTTCCTGTTATTCTTATTTTATTCTATTCTTGTTACAGTTTTCTGTAAGTGTTTGCTTAAATTTTTGTTTTACAGCTTTTCTTTTTTTGCATTTTGCTTCAACTCTTGGCTAATTTTGTATTCATAGCATTTAAAAATTAACATAATTTCATTCCTATTCAATTATTAGACCTTGAAAAGAAAGAGACCAATCAAACATTTACAGCAACACTTTGATTAGAATAATTTAACGTATGCAAGGAAATTGAAAGTCATTAGGTTAGGGAAGTCGTATCATCTAGAATTCTATTTCATGGCTCCAACCTCAAAACAGAAGGCTGAGGACGTTCTTTATTGTGTTGCACTTTAGGTATGCCAGTGATTAGTACTGATTTTATTAATTTAATAAGCAGCAGTGAAAGTGCAAATTTTGCCTCCAATTTCTCGATGCGTTTGGAATCATTGTACGGCTGACTGTGGACATCCAAAAGGGATGTAGGGGCGTTAAGATCGACTTATATTAATTGGATTAACCATCGGCGTTCGACAACGGAATGAAATGGAACGTCACTATTGTATGTTTTGTAGAAAATCTGACACCTTCAAATGAATCTGAAATCCTAATAATCTTTCCAATGCCAAAGACATTGATTCATTAATATCGGAACTAGGCAATGAAACTAAATTCCTTTTTGATAAATATCGCCTGCACCGCCGGCTTAGTTCAACCAGTGGTACACAAAAAATTAAATGGCTGACAGCTAGTAAAAGAAAACAAACTTTATGGATTGTATTATAGTGATCCATATCGCTGATCATTTTTTAGCTTTCGGTGAGCGTATGCATGTGTTTAAGCTTCCGTATTTGTGCAACCTCTAGACTAGATGAAAGCAAGTAGAAATTATTAATGGCCCCTTACACATATGTGTGCTACCGGTGGCATTCATTGGTGCGGTGGGTGATGCATGAAAACATCATCACGAACAACCTTTACTATCTCCTAGTGTGCACAAACCAAGCCCGCCCGACTTTCATCATGCACGACAAGCGTCGTCGACAAAGAGCTTAACGACTCCGGCTGGGCTGAGCTGAGGCTGCTGCGGTTTGGAAACACGTTTTTCATCACGGCATCGGCGGTGAGAGCCAGCGCAGCGCAGCGGTCGGCTTTCTGTAACCTTGACATCGCGAAGGGGTACACAAGGAATCGCCCGATCCATGATCGCGCAGTGGTTTCTTATGCTAGCAACAGCAACAGCTGGTCAGATCTATACATAGTAAATAAGTCCAAACATGGTTGGATGTAATCAGCAGCATAGTAAAGCCCGAAGATGTGGTCAGCTGTTTGCTCCTGCAACTCCTACGCTCACACGCCGTGGTATATCACGGTGTCCCCAAAAGCAATCGATTAAATTTGCCTGTAAGAAAAATAACCCGAGGACAAGCGGCAATCGGTAATTGTGTGTCTGTAAGAGCACGTGGTCGCCGGTTTTTAAATAGATGGGCGAGGCTTTGAACTGGTTTCGCTGTCCGTTATTGTTTCGGTTTACCGTTCGGTTGGCATTTGCCAACAAAAACAACCAATATTCAATCGAATTCGATCGAGATCTTGGATGTACGTTGAAACGCAAGAGAAGACGAGGGCATGATCTACCAGTGATGAATAAACAAATTGAGGATAATTGTGGTCGATGTGCAAACGTTACCCGAAACGAATGGGCGCGAGAAGATTGTAATCGACGCCATCATTGTCTAGTCCTCTGATTGAGAGATTGCGCAGAATTTATTCAAAATTAGGCACGTGGTCACATCGCGAAGAAAAACATTCAAAAGAATCGTGAATGCGAATGCAAAATCGGACGGTCAAGTTATGCAGCATTTTAATGAAAGGGAAAAAAAGTATGCAAAATTTGATTTGTACCTCTTCTTGGGTGAGGTAAGGTATAATTAAAACCAAACCAAACCAAACCAAAACCAAAGATTGTTATTTCACATTTTGGCATTTGATCATTTCTTGAAGAATATCGTTTGTTAATGTATATATTTTCAGCAACGAAATTTCACAAGAACGTAAAGGTTATACTGCTAAAATAGGTGAAATCATTTTTGAACGGTTAATTTTCAGTAAATGTGACAGTAATTTATCGCGCTCGCCAAAAAGTCAGTGCATCAAAAAAACCTCGGACTGACAAAATGCTCCGGTAGTTTGTGGAAAGAATAAAGCCTCGCTTGATAAAATTGACTTTCATAATTCTTAATTAAAACATTCATGCTGAAGGTTTTCTCTCTCTATTATCCTGTCTTTATTATGCTGTCAATTTACTTACCGAGTGGGGTACGGCCCATGAAATCCGAATATTCGTGGGGTCAAACTGAAAGTAATCCATCCTGATTAAAACTGCATTGCTACACTCAAAAAAATCAGCACGTCAAATTTACGTGAAAACATAGGTAATTCTCATCCATCACACTTTTCATGTAACATTCACGTGAATTGTTGGTAACTCGCACTCATACTAACCAGTTTACGTGCAATCCCGGTAAATTTTATCAATTTTCCCATTAACTAGTACATGAAGTTCACGTAAGTTGCTGTACACAATTTTACATGATTTTTCACGTGGATGCGACGTGTCGATTTTTTTGAGTGTAGGGATCACTGTAACGCTCCTGATTTAGGGGAACAGGGGGCATTATTTTGAGCAAAACTGTGAAATTAATCAATATTTTAACGTTTCTATGGATGTGTTGGAGGCAGGGTTGGCACGCACTTTTTTCCACAATTTTCCGTTCGGCACACTAGTTTTGGCAGGAACAGGAGCCCGAAACAACACGGAGCAACTGTGTTTCTTCAAAACCGGCAACAACAGGAATATTCCTGTACATAATCCTCTTAGTTGACAGTACCAGTTGTCACGAAAATTTCGTTTTTCAATTCAAAGGCACAAATCGGCTGCCGAATCACATAGCTTTCGGAAAGTTTAACAACTTGTTTCTCATAAATTCGTCCTGAACTCTTGTCCTGTGTGATATTTGAAGCGCATCTGGACCTATGTTTTATCCTTTAAGGGGACATAAACGACTAAATTTTTGGAAAAAGTCGAATATTTTTTATTCCAGATTTTGATTTTGCAGTCTTTTCCGCTTCTTTTGATACTAATTTTGTAATGATCCGACCACGGGAAGTGGTCGAAAAACAATCGAACACATAAGCATTCCAGTGCAGCGATCGTGAAACAACCTCGCCGGAATAAAACGCCGCTCCTGTAAAACCACGATTTTCAAAATTTATGTACCTTTTTCTCAGAAACTACACAACATATCGGAACAAACTTCTTTTTGTTTGATCGGTAGAAGCTTGGCAAAGACTTTTATAACTTTTGAGCTTTGCTAACTAAACACAGCTTGAGGAAAAACAAAAAGAAGAAAAAAAGATGGCTGAAAAAATTAAAATTTGTCTTCTTTTTCCTTTTTCTCTGGCTGTGTTTCGTTTACAAAAAGTTGGCAAAAGTCTTTGCCAAGCTTCTACCGATCAAACAAAAAAAAGTTTGTTCCGATACGTTGTGTAGTTTCTGAGAAAAAGGTACATAAAGTTTGAAAATCTAGGTTTTACAGGAGCGGCGTTTTATTCCGGCTAGGTTATTCCACACTGCACTGGAACGCTTATGTGTTCGATTGTTTTTCGACCACTTCCCGTGGTCAGATCATTACAAAATTAGAATCAAAATAAGCGGAAAAATTTATGACTTTTTCAAAAAATTTCGTCGTTTATGTCCCCTTAATATGACGCAATCAACATTGGTCGTTTTAATTGGGTGTCGCCGGAATCTTGTAAAAACTGTTTTGTGTGGTCTGATATTTCCAATTTTATTCATACAATTTTGATAGAAAAGCTAAGATTATGTTTGTAAACGCTGGTTATTCATCTTCGGCTTTTTGGTTTCAATTTATTGCTGATCGTGGCTTTCTAGCAATCGTCAGCCGTTTCTCAACAATTTTAGAGTTTTTTTTAGAATTGTTAAACAATCGATTTTCTTTTTGCTTCATGATCGTAATGTACGTATATCTAGGAAAACACACAGAAAATTTCATGCTGATCTGTTAAACATTTACGAAGTCCAAAACACCCAACCCAAGCGTTCTAAGCACATTTCCTAGTAATTAAAGGGTGTCCCATATTATATTACTTCACGGAAGGAACGCTGTAGATAATTTTCTAATTGATCGATCCTTTTCATACTTTCAGACAATAAAACATAACCCATTAGTAAGCTTTTGGCATATTCATTTCATTCAACTTCAATACCATAACCGTATGCTCGCACCTTACGCTTAACTTCACTGTAAAAGTTTTGTATAACATCTTGCTGCAGCTCTTTCTGTACGGAAACCCACTTTTTCTTCATGTCTCCCTCAGATTTGTCCTCCTTAGAATGCTTTCGTAGTGCCTGCTTCATAATAGGCCAATATTTTTCATTGGGCCTTAGGTCCGGTTCGTTGGGGAGGGGAAAGGGGGGGGGGTTCATGTCCTTGGGTACGAAAGTGACCCCGTTGGTTTCGTACCATTCCAGGACATCCTTTAAATAGAAGCTAAATCCGGCCAGAAGATCGGAGGACGCTCGTGTTGCTTAGATTGCTGATTAGAGTCCAGGTAGTCACGAACGCAACATGATCAGATCGCTTGCCAAATCATATATTTCTTGGCAAACTTTGAAAGTTTCTGCATCTTTGCTTCCTCCGGAACATCAAACTTGTGCTGGTTGGTGAAGAACACCCTACTAGCACAGTTGTTATAAAGTAGTTTTGGCAACTGATTTAGTACCAATTTCAGTCGTAAATAGGTTTCTTCAACTAAAAGTGCTAAAAGTGTGCTGGTTGGGCAGTAGCCCCGGAAGCTGCCGGAAGTCCGCCTTGACGTTAGCCTCATCATCCGTGAAGAGAGAGTTGAGAATTTTCCAGGTTTTGTACAATATAAATTCGCGGCGTTGCTTTTCGGGTGACGCAAATTTTTCCAGTTTTCGAAAAACTGACAGCGATAAAAATATAGTGTAAACAATTCACTCTAAACTAAATTATCTACAGCGTTTCTACCGTGATGCAATTTGATGTGGGACACCCTTTATTCAAAGGATTTTCCTTTCCGATTAATATTTATCAATTCAAGAACAAAATTTAAGCCAAAAAATCACTTTTTGTGTTTGATAAAAATTGTTTGTCAAAAATTATAACTGCGTTTATTCCTTTGATCAATTACAAGATAATTATTACATAATTTTTCGATTTCTTTTTGTTTTTTAATTTCCGCATATGGGCATTAGGCATAATTTTCGATAGGCATAATAGATGATAGGCATAATGGACGATAGCCATAATGGACGTTAGACATAATTTACAAAACTTCGGTTTCTTATGAATACGCACTTGAGCCAATGAGAACCGCTCATTTAACATAAATTCATTTGGTAACATAATGCTGTTTTGCGTAACGTCGTTTGTTATAAAAAAAATCCAAAAGGTTGTGTTTCAGATACAATCGCGTAGCTGGCGTTGGGCGAATTTTTGCGAGAAACTCTTGACAATTGTCCACATGGAAAATCATGGGAAAATTTTACCTTGAAAGTTACCGTCGATTTTCACTAAGTAGCGATTAGAAAACAAGCTTTTCAAGAATCAAAACCTGTTCTAAATCGGAAGAGCTATTGGCGTTCAGAATCTCTCATTCTTTCTGGCTTGAGTCCAAATTCCAAATTCACGCTGGCTTTAGTCCAAATTTTGGATTGACACCCTGCGGTGAGACGTAGTTCTACGTCAAAATATTGGTTTGAGCATAAGGAACCATTTGGCAGCAAAACATTTGGCATAACGACCATTTGGCATAATTCCATTAAAAAATATTTTAATACTTTTCATAGATGATTCAGGGCGAGACAGCCACAGGCCACAAATGTTGCCGGCGATCCGCCGGTGGATATTCCGTCAACTAGTACGGGAAGCCCCGCATAAATCACATTGTGATCTGTCAAGTCATCTGTATAGTGATCTGTGTGTGGTTTATTCGCTTTCGGTCGTCTACCGATTCTTGTTAGTTTTCCCTAGCCCTCGCATCAACTTACCAGGTTGGTACCGAATTGCAGAATACCAAATAATCGGAATTCAAATGGCCGAATTTCAACAACTGTTACAGAGGGCCAAAATTGTATTTTACCGCATCAAGAGCAGCGGAATTCCTATATGACCAAATCATAAAAGGAAACACGAATGGTCGAGCCTGCACTTGGCCGAATCTCGCCGAAAATTGTTTTTTCGGATAATATTGATGAAAATATACTTTTAAGGTCAATGTTAAGCTGGTTAAGTTATTATCAAAATAATCAAAAGATATTTTCGTGCGTCTTAGAAAAGCATGAAATAATGAACGAAAAAATCATTTCGTAAAATTCTGGTACCTTAGTTTCAGAAAACCAAAACGCTCACACTCTGCACCTAATTTCTTATTTTGGTAATTTTTTGTAGTACAATCCAGTGTTGCAAAGCCCACACTCGTGTGGTCTAAGTTTCTCACAAGCCCGTACTCATCCTAAAGAACATAAAGGTCCCTTTCGTACCCTCGCTCGTACTTACTTGTGAGAAGTTGTTGCGAGTGTGTGTTTAGCTTACAGCTACGGTCTTCGCTCTCGTTCTTCGTTGCTGCCCGAGCTGCTAATGCCGATTTGTCGCGTGCGCTCACACTCCCGCCCGTCAGTAAAATCGGGGGCGAAGATGAAGAAGAAAAGAAAAAGTAATGCAAAACCTGTATCCCAGTGCCCCTCTATGCCTCACGGGCAGCTGATTGCTCAAGAGTTATTTGACTCGGGAATAAGCTATGCAGGAAGACGATGTGAGGATGTGCGTGCGTGAGTGTGTAGGTAACAGAATGTCTGCACACAGCCAGGGAAGGCACGATCACTTTGATTTAATTCACATTCATTTGACCGTACTGTCTCAGCCAAGCAAAATTTGACAAAGTTTTGTATAGGACATTTGTAGAACTAGTTATTGTCTACAATTTTGCTGAATAAACTTTTGCTGTATCTTTTGTAGTTACGGCGCTACAATGCTAGTAACTCATTAATGACTAAATGAACGTTCACCTAGTCCCTAAAGAAGTACTAGCATTGTAGCACCGTAAATACAAAAGATACAGCAATACTTTATTAAGAAAAGTTGTAGATAATAACTAGTTCTTCAATCGTCTCATATATAACTTTTTCAAATTCTGCATGACTGAGACGGTACTGTCAAATGCATATAAATTGAGTCAAAGTTATTGTGCCATCCCTGTACACAGCAACGGTGGCTGTTTGTTTCATGCTTGCGTGTGCCGCGTAAGCGTTGAATGCTATGTTTCTCATACTCACAAGCAACATTGACTTCTCGCTCGGTTGTCAACGTTGGTATAAAAGAGGCGAACCAGCCGCAGGCTGAAAACCTCTCAAATATAGAATAAAAAAAACATTAGTACAAACAGCAGAGTAATCACAAATGAGTTACGCTCATTATAAGGTGCGAGCGTCTCAGTAGAAAACGTTTCCTCGGTGATTTGGGGGCGGGACGACCACAGACCGCGAGTATTCGCCACAGAAATCACCTCTATTTAGGTGCTCGCATTTTTCTTGGTTTACTGACTAGTAGGGATTATTCCTTAATTTAGTCTGATCGAGCGGTAGCGAGAAATCACAGTATTTACCCAACATTTGAGCACGTCGAGAGCCGCGTATATTTTTTGACATGCCATGTGTTTTTTGGCCATTTGGATTCGACCCTTACATATACTACGCCATTTGTTATTTCGCATTAAGCGTTTTCAGCACGTTATGCCTTTCGTCCATTACGCCTATCGTTCATTATGCGTATTTTCTATTATGCCTAACGTCCATTATGCCAATCGTCCGTATGCGTAATGGGGTGCACCCGGATATTGTGGAACAGATGAGAACATAACACACCTTTTAGTTCTTTCTTCTAATATCTAGTTGTCAAAGAGTGACTCGGTTAAAATTTGGTCAGACATAAATAAAGCCTGGCTAAAAGTTATGCTAGATGCATCGAACAACCTATAGTTCGGGAGTGGAGTGTCGCAAAAAACATAAATGACTGGATTGTATTTTTATTCAGCTTTTAGTTTTACAATATTGCACCATTGCATTTCTCTGGTTCTGATAAAATCTTGAACTTTCTTGTCAGTAGACCTCATCATACCCTGCACAGTTGAAGATGCGACCGAGTCATCATGATTCTTCTACTTTGAACGCATTTCTCCAGCTTGAAGTCATTATTGAGGAAGTGTTGAAAGGCTCAGTCTTCAGTTCACAGCGACATATTCTCTGTTAGATCATGAATTTTGTTTGCAAATTTATCACCAAACACGATCCTATACTTGCCTGATACATCTACTACTACTTTTTTTTTGTATGCCAGAAGGGCATTGGGTTAAAAGGCCACTGCGACAGTCTTAATGATCGTCTTTTGTGGCAGGCCCCGATTGCTGTACACAGTTTACGGATCGCTCATACCCATTGATGGAGTTGAGCGGAATAGTTGTAATCCTGTGCCCCAATTCGGTACTACATGGTTTATAAAGCCAATGACCGTTTTGGGATTTAGGCTCCATACCTGATATGGAGTAAGAAGGAAACTTCCTAAGAAGTTGTGCCTTGATAATGCAAGAGCTCCGCAATAGCAGAGCAGATGCGCTGAACTTTCAGGTTCAGAGTTACAAAAGCGGCAGGTGTCAGATGATACCTTGCCGATATTCTTTAAATGATAAAGAGCGGGGCTGTGTCCTGTTAGGAGTCCCGTGATCGTGCGTAGTTCACTACGACAAACTACTACTACTTTACCAGCCAAGAGCCGGGGTGGCTCTTACCGTATCAAGAATTCCTTTCCATTGTACTCGGTCCTGGGCTACTCGTCGTTGCGCATCGCGACACACGCAAGTCAACTTCAAACTGGTCGAGCCATCTAGTACGTTGGGCCCCTCTATTTTCGGTGCTGGTGTGGTTCTTGAAGAGAACGGATTTAACTCCACAGTTGTCCGGCATCCTTGTGACGTGGCCGGCCCATCGTAGTCTCCGAACTTTCGCCAGGTATACGATGGGAATCTCTCCAAGGAGTGCCTGTAGTTCGTGGTTCATACGCCTCCGCCACTCTCCGCTTTCCGTTTGTACTCCGCCAAAAATAGCAACAGGAAAGGTGTATACGGCAAGTGCACGTATGTCTTCCGTAATCAAAGTGACTATCTCAAGCCCGTAGAGGAATTAGCGTTTTGTATATTGTCAGCTTTGTGCGGTGGTGTATGCTCCTTCTTCGAAGCGTCTTGCGGAGGGTAAAGAGGCTCGTTTTTCCGCTTGAATGCGTTGTTGGATCTCCTTACTCGTATTATTGTCGGCGGTGACCAGAGAACCCAAATATACAAACACATCAACCACTTACAGTTCATCGCCGTCAACAGTCACTGTCCGTAGGAGGCAAACGTTACTTTCTCTGGAGCCTCTCCCTCCCATATATTTGGTTTTCGACGCATTGATTTGTAACCCTATCCTTCGGTTTTTATTCTGGCGTAGATTGCCTCCGCCGTCCCAAAGGTTTCTACTAATGATGTCGAGGTCGTCTGCATAGGTTAGGAGATGGCTACTCTTGCTGAAGGTCGTTCCTCTCGTTCTCAATATCTTCCCGCTCAGCTCTCGGGCCCTAGATTCGGGTTTCTTAAAAGTTCTTTGCCGCCTTTCCACACTCAGTTGCTCCTAACAACCTTTTAGAACATTACACACCGTTGATTTTGGAATTTTTAACACTTTAATCAACACATTGATCCAGACCACTCTGAATTTTCTAGGTGGTTGTGCAAGATTTTTCTACGTAGTTCGAGTTCCACTCTGTACTGCTTCGCAAAGTGGTGGAATATTTTGACGAAACTTGCACCAGTTGTTTCCCATAAATAAGTGAATAAAGTTATGTCAAATGGTTCCAGTTCCTACCACAGGAGGCGTGCCGGTGACGCACGAGGGGTCTAATCAACTTATAGTCAGACTTTACCGTATTTCTCTTTTCTTGTAAATAAATAATATCCCGCATTTTGCACCTTACTGGACACCGCAGTCTAAAAGTGCGACTGGCACAAAAAGTGCGACAATGCGAATGCTGTGAGTGAGAAAGAGAAAGAGTGACAACTGCAATCTTGCTGTTTTGTTTTGTCATATACATTGGCATTACAGAAAATAATCTGAATTAATCCAGGTAGGTACAGCTGCAAAGCACAATAATAAAAGTAAAAATAATTACTGTTTTAGAAGGGTTAGCACTTAGTCCCATAAAACATTGAGGTCACCCTGTTTGTCACTGTGCGATTAGACATAATGTGCCAATAACTAACGACTATGTTTACAGTCAAGTTTCAGCCAAGTGAGTTACGCCGTCATTACACGTCTCTCTAGTGTTCCAGTGCAGTGTGAGTGGCTTACAATAAAGACATCGGACCGCTTAAGGTGAAACGGTACTGAAGCCAACATGGCCGGATATCCTATATACTATATCTTCACAAGGACGCCATTTTTCCGGCCATGTTGGGATTCAGTACCGTATCACCTTAAGTACGGAGATCTTATCTATGAATATAGTGTTACATTCTGTAATAATTTCTCCAGACTATGCTCGCGATAACGATCGGAAAATTTATCCCCCACTTGACTGTGGTGAACCTTCTGCGCGCAAGATTCGCGCAAGTGCTGGACAAATTGCCATCATAAAAACGCAGTGATAGTTACCATTTTACAGTACTTCCAGCGGGCCGTCAGTTTAATGCTGCTGTACTGCGTAAAAAGTTGTCGTCTCAAGTACTATCAGCGAGTGAAATCGTGAAGTGAATTACTTGTTGGTACAATTAAAATTAATTAACGTCTGCTGGCCGACGAAGGACATCAGTCAGTCTGATTGGGCGTCGCAACATTGACTCTTAGATAGCAGCATTCTTTTCGGCCTCGTACTGCTTTGTCCGTTCACAGGGGCTCGTAGTTGTCGCCCGTTGGCCATAAAAGAGTGGTAATAATGAGCCAAACCGTGATCGCTTTGCGCGGGGAACCACTTTGCGTTTTGTCACGGTTCTCCTCTCATTACAATGCTTTCGTTTTGAACGATCGCCGTCTGCTGCATGGTGGATGGGCTATAAAAAGCACGCTGTAGGAGAAGTGCACCAGTTTTCCGTTCACCTCCACGCTGTGGGACAATAAGCCAGAGAGCAAAGTTACCGGTCGAACCAGCAACAGGTGACGGAAGGTGTCGACCTTGCTACGATCTTGCTATTTATGGCGGCTGTACTCTGGCTAGATCGTGTACCGTTTTACTCGAGAGCTGCGAGCTGCCCGCAAAATCACTTGGCTGCGTTCGTCCGGAGGTCCGGACAGCGGCAGTCGATCATTTCTCGACGACGAATAGCTCTCATTTTGTTTCCTCCATGCCTTTTAGCTTGACAAGCTTGGCGAAAGGATTTCGTAGTTTTCGGAAAAGCCGTTGACCCTGTTCCGAATTTTCATCACTACGATGTACTGAAGCAATATAATAATAACAATATTATTCTTAGATCGGTGCGTAGCGGCAGTGATGAATAACGTGCAATCTGATACTGTTTTGCGGGTAAATAACAACTGCTGAATGTGGCTTACAATCACCTATAGGCTGCGATCGTATATCAACTGTGTTAATAAAATGACAAATTTATGAACTTTACAGTGGCATTTTCCAAGCAGATGTTATAAATAACTGTCCAAAGTTTCTTAACTCAAACCATTCTCAACACGTAATCTTCACAAGACAATGGCATCGAGGAAAACAGTCATCTAGAATGGCAACTAGACGATTGAACTTATGCTCCTGCTTGATTCCAAGCCAGCATGGATGCGTTCACCTACGAATCCACCAAACAACAATCACCGGCACCGCAAGTCATGAGTATCGGATTGAATCCAACCAGTCAGTAGGTAGATTCGTGAAGCGTTCACTCACGTTAGACGTAGACCCCAACAGCAGAACCTCTCGAACCTGCCCTCACGGTCACTTCGGTAGGTGGCTCCGACGAACCGAGCGGAGGCAAGATCTCGACAAATATCACCGTCGCATTTACCTACTGAACTCATCTGAAGAGTCAATAAACATTTACCTTTCTAAAACTTGGAGCCATCTTCGGACTGGCATCTTGAAACGCATTAGTACAAACTACTCGATTATGGACATGGTAGTCGACGGACCGACGGACGGGACTGGTAAAGATATGATGTGAGCGTACAAACGCGCAGTTCGAGTAGCACCGCTTTGGGGGAGCATTCCGTTAGACTTCCTCCTCTCCTTAAGAAAACCATTTACTTGATCACACTCACGCGTAACTGCGATACTTTTATTCGAAACCTTACGGTTCAACCAAGGTTATAAAAGTGCAAGCGACCGGTGCTCTCGTCCGTCGGTCGTTATGCTCCTTTCATGCCGCATTTGGTTCCACTCGCTGCCACTGCCACCACCAACACCATGCATGCATGACACACGCGTGTGGTGGAGATCGCTGGACGACGATTTGTTTGTTTGCTAATTTCGTCTCATCATTTCCACACCGCGAGCCGTCACGGAGCCGGTTGATGAATAAAACACACAGACGTTATATAGTCAGTCAGGTTTGTTTTTTTTTCTGTGTTCGGCTGGCTGGAAGCCGATGCGCCGGCATTGAGCAGGACGGGTGACAGGCAGTAGTGCCACACGACCAGTAACGCGGCACCGGTAGGCGAACGATTAAAGGTGACGAACCTCTTGTTGTTTTTTTTTCTCTGTCCTCTGAGCGGAGCTCCACTCCATCGAGTCGCAGCAAAGTTAAACGTAGAAATTCGATTAATTTGATGATTGCCCAACCCCGTAATCAAGCTCGGGATTGTTTGCTTCTTTCTCGGAATCTCGCACTGTGATTGTTTTCCTTTCCGAGTTTTTCTTTGTTTAGTTGGATATCGGTGAAAGAATTAGGTATACGGAGCGGTTCAGGTTTCAATCGGCTGTCATGTAACGTATTTGGAGGAAAGCCTATCAGAGCATTAATTGAAATGCTGTGTTCGTCACTGTATTCGGCATTTTACATCATCGCCTTATTTCCACAATATTTTATTTCAATGATACAAGTTAAGTAATGCCTTATCTTGAACCGTGGGATCGTTCGATGCGACGATCTCGAATTGTTGTTTGTAAAATATTTGTCAAAAAGCGTTTTACCGATTTGCCTATGTGATATAATTGAAATAATCGCTAAACATTGTCATTTATAAAAAGTATATATGATAAACTAACCAACCTCTTAGTGTTAGAGCTGTTTTATTTTTCCTAAAACTTAAGTCATTTAATAAGGTAATGTCGTGACGGTCGGGCCACTGTTATGGTCAGGTCACCACGATTTTTTCAGTTTTAGTAACTCGAGATATCTATGTTCGAGCATTGCGAAACTTTTTACTGTGACAGCTTACTTTTCACCAACGACAAACACCATTGACGACGCAGCTCATTTGCGGTTGGCTGATAATCGTAAAAATGAAATAATTAGTTTGATATTCTGAAGATGGCTGAATAGGAAATCAGTAAGCCGAAACGTAAATAAAAGGGAAAGTTTTTTCATCGTATTCACCGAAAAATATCAATTTTAAATTGCACACGATATTGTGAGTTTCAATCGTGTATTGAAAACACGCGTACTGAATTCAGTGATTGAAAAATTTTTTCAGGCGCAGTGAACTTTTCTTCAAGAAATGATTCATGAAATGCAATCCTATCGAAATAAATATTGAAAACGTATTAAGTGTGTTATGCCCCATACGAAGGCTATAGAAAAATCGTGTTTCAATAAAGTGTTTGGGTAGGGTAGGGCAAAATACGACAAAAGCGCTTATTGTAGAGGTCGGGCCACTTGTGCAGCCATGGTTGGGCCACCATAATTTTTAGCGCAAAAAGCACAGTATTCGCTAGAGAACGTCAGTAATGTAAAATATGATGAAATAAAGCAAAATTAATATCTGAAAAATCTAGATTGTTGTTTTTTCATTGTAGTAGCACACCTCGGAAAAAGCCATTGCAGTAATATTGATTTTACAAGATCGTCAAAATTTCGCAAAAATGTAATTAAAAATTTTTTGATGATAGCTACCAACGCGCTCTTCAATCTATATGAAAGGTATATCCTTCTAGTTACCTGAAAAAAAGTTTCAGTCGTTTGGTTATAAGCTAAATTAGTTACAACCACAAACGTGAAGGTGTATTTTTGTCTCACTGTTAACCAATAGGTGAGAAGAGTGAGACAACGAGTATTGCATACTGCGACACCAATTTAAAATCGATTTAAACCATATTTTTGGGTAATAAAGAACATATTTATTGTGTCCTGTTGTTTATCTATACCTATAAAGAAGGATTTCTGTCTGTCTGTCTGTCTGTCTGTCTGTCTGTCTGTCCGTATGTTCCTTATAGAATCGAAAACTACTGAACCAATCGGCATGAAAATATGCATGTAGAGGTTTTTTGGGGCCAGGAAAGGTTTTAGTGATGGTTAGAAACCCCTTCCCCCACTAAGAGGGGGGCTCCTATACAAATGAAACACAAATTTCTGCATAACTCGACAACTAATCAAGCAAACAGAACAAAATTGGGCATGTGGGTGTTTTCGGTGACAAGAATTTATTCTATGGTAAATTGAGACCCCTCCCCTTTTTATAAGGGGAATTATAACTCCTCTCCTCTTTAAAAGGGGGGGCTTCCATACAAATTTCCTCATAACTCGAGAACTAATCAAGCAAATGGAACCAAATTTGGCATGTGAAGGTTTTCGAGGACAAGAATATTTTTTATAGTAAATTAGGACCCCTCCCCACTTTAAGAGGGGGGGCTCCTGTACCAAAGAAACACAATTTTCCTCATAACTCGAGAAGTAATGTAGCAAATGGAACCAAATTTGGCATGTGGGTGTTTTTGGAGACAAAAATTTTTTCTATGATGAATTGGGACCCCTCCCCGTTTTAGGAGGGGGGGATCCTATACACATGAAATACAAATTTCCTCATAACTGAAGAACTAATCAAGCAAATGGAACCAAATTTGGCATGTGAAAGTTTTCGAGGGCAAGAATATTTTCTATGGTAAATAAGGACCCCTCCCCACTTTAAGAGGGGGGCTCCTATACAAACTAAATACAAATTTCCTCATAACTCGAGAACTAATCAAGCAAATGGAACAAAATTTGGCACGTGGGTGTTTTTGGAGACAAAATTTTTTTCTATGATGAATTGGGACCCCTCCCCACTTTAGGAAGGGGGGCTCCTATACAAATGAAATGCAAATTTCCTCATAACTCGAGAATTAATCAAGCAAATGGAACCAAATTTGGCATGTGAAAGTTTTCTAGGGCATGCATATTTTGTATGGTGAATTAGATCCCCTCCCCACTTTAAGAGGGGGGGCTCCTATACAAACGAAATACAAATTTCCTCATAACTCGAGAACTAATCAAGCAAATGGAACAAAATTTGACACGTGGGTGTTTTTGGAGACAAAAATTTTTTCTATGATGAACTGGGACCC
Source organism: Sabethes cyaneus (assembly GCF_943734655.1). Classification (NCBI taxonomy): domain Eukaryota; kingdom Metazoa; phylum Arthropoda; class Insecta; order Diptera; family Culicidae; genus Sabethes; species Sabethes cyaneus. The sequence goes on from NC_071355.1 coordinate 208,599,335, forward strand.
CTCCTCACTTTAGGAGGGGGAGCTCCTATACAAATGAAATACAAATTTCCTCATAACTCGAGAGCTAATCAAGCAAATGAAACCAAATTTGCATGTGAAAGTTTTCGAGAGCAAGAATATTTTCTATGGTGAATTAGGACCCCTCCCAACTTTAAGAGGGGGGGCTCCTATACAAACGAAATACAAATTTCCTCATAACTCGAGAACTAATCAAGCAAATGGAACCAAATTTGGCACGTGGGTGTTTTTGGAGACAAAAATTTTTTCTATAATGAATTGGGACCCCTACCCACTTTAGGAGGGGGGCTCCTATACAAATGAAAAACAAATTTCCTCATAACTCGAGAACTAATCAAGCAAATGGAACCAAATTTGACATGTAAGTGGTTTTGGACGCAAGATTTTTTCTATGGTGAATTGAGACCCCTCTCTTCTTTAGAAAGCGAGTTATGGCCCATCTCCCCTTTAAGAGGGTGGGCTTCCATACAAATGATATGCAAATTTCCTCTTATCTCGAGAACTAATCAATCAAATGGAACCAAATTTGGCATGTGGGAGTTTTAGATGGCCGAAATTTTTTCTATGGTGAATTACGACCCCTTCCCCTTTTGAGAGGGGAGCTCCCGTACAAATGAAATTCAAATTTCCTTATAACTTGAGAACTAATCAAGCAAATGGAACCAAATTTGGCATGTGGGAGATTTTGGAGTCTTGAATTTATTTTACGATAGTTAGAGACCTCTCACCCCTGTGGTAGGGGGATATAGACTCTCATACAAATAAAACAGAAATTTTTGCGAAACTCAAAAACTAATCGAACTCGAGAAATTCAAGACTCTTCCATAAACCATTAGTCAATACAAGACCACAAAAACTATCTATAGTAACACTAGATCATTCAGGACGAGACGGTCGCGAGTGTTGCCGGTGACCCGCCGTCGGAAGCGCCGCCCACTGGGGGGCTAGCAAAACTCGAGATTGTCACAAAGATCATCCGAGATTCATGATTTATGTACAACACAGGTTAATTTGTGGCAATACGAAGTTTGTCGGGTCAGCTAGTTGTGCCTATAAAGCATACATTATTATGGGTCTGATTGAAAATTCCGATTATTTTCACACATACATTTGTGCTCATATAAAGGACAAATCCTGGACATCTGACTTTTAACTTACACTTCAGAATTCATTTACAGTCAATTCTTGCAATTTATGGATTGATTTGCAATTGAACACAAAAAAAAATTCAAAAAAATTTGCATGGCAAAAGCTATGTCTCAGTGTCACCCATGACACTGTGTCTCTCCGTTGCCAATAGGAATGTTTTATGTAAAATAGTGAACTGGCGGAGTTAGCAAACAATTCGATTGTCATATTTTTTAAAATATTTACTCTTATTAGTATGTGATGCCATGCAGTAATTTTAACTTTAAATTAATATGTATATTGTTGTTGAAAATCACTTGAAAATGATTGCAACAAAATTTACTTTGACATCCCCAAAACTAATTTTTGTTGAAAAATATGTTAAAAGTTCAACAAATTTTTCTCAAACTACATTATGCAATGTAGGTTCACAAACTTGACTTTACATTAAAAATTTCATTGATCTTGAACGTAGCTATTCCCGTAGCTATTCACTGTTCCTGTTGTTTCACTGTTGACTACTCTCCCCTACTTGTACTGACATGGGCCGTTTTCCACGGAATTAATTTTTTTCATATCTCTATATAGAATTTCAATACGTATTTCTTGGCTTTGCAGCGGTGGCCCAACCTGTACAACATGGCCCAACTATGACAATATATTTTGTCTTTGCGTAAATCTCTATAACTTTATTATTTTTCATGTAATAAGTTCAAGGTTTTTCAGAAATGTACCTTATTCTTAGACCTTTGTAACGATGTTTAGATTTCCGATATTCTGTTTCGAACGGAAGTTATGGGCGAATGCCAGGGAGGCAAAAACACCAATTTATTTTGGATGTGGAGTAAGGCCATTGCAAATTACTTTTAAAGTTTCTGTCACCACACCACCCACCCCCCTTCAAAATTGGCTTGAAAAATCGGAGGGCAAAAAAGTAATTTGTGTGTCATACACCATTTTTTTTATAAAATCAATTGCCGGTGGACCCTGCAGCCTAAAAATCTCAAAAAATGAGCGTGCTAGTGGAGTTAACGCTTCTAGCACGAAATAGAAATGGAAGTTCTAACAATGGAATTTCCGAAAATCGGCAGAAAATTTTTTCTATCAGTTTTGTCTTCCGTTTCGTAGCATTTTGCATAGAACATAATAACGTGTATGTGCAAAGAAAGAATTGATTTGGTTTTCACGTTTAAACTTTAAGTAAAAATGTTTAAAACGCGTTTTATTTGCTCGATTAAAAAAATCTCTTAGTTTTTTTTCGCCCCCCTCCCTTCAGTGTCCCAACACCGGAAGGAGAAAAACTTTATAAAATATTTGTAATGGCCTAATCAAAATGAAGGTCATTTGTTGCTCCTTAAAGGCAAAATAGCGTAAAAATTATTCCGATTAGGTTTCGATGAAATCTCGAACTTTTCTTCATATTTTAGGTACTTTGTTGGTTAACCTGGGCGGCCATTGTGTTGCACCATCTCTTAATTTCTGTCTCATTCCGAGCCACTTTTGTAGTTTCCTTTAACTTCTGTTTCACATTCGCCTAAAATTTCTCAATTGGGCGGAATTGAGGGCAGTTGGGAGGATTAATGTCTTAATGAATTAATGAAGAAATCCACCCCGTTGCGTTGTCTCTATACTACTCCACTGTCGTGGCAGCCTATCAAATCATGCTAAAACTTTACATTGTGAGCTTAAAAGTACTTATGGAAGAATTCGTGTTTTCAGACACTCCTGCTCGTACACTTTAGAATCCATGGTTTTGTTTGTCCTCCCAGTTGGCCTCGCGATACGATGCTGGTTAACAAGCCAGTCATCGTATGTTCGAATCTCGGTTGGGAGAGGCTGTTAGAGTCAATAGGATCGTAGCAATAATTCTATACTCTAACAACCAGCTGGCTGCGAAGTCTGTCGTATAAAAATTTTTCGCTAGTCTTGTTTTTAATGTCACAAAAATTTGTTTTTTTTTTGTCCGCAGCTGTAAAAACTACGCAAGTTGAAATCTTGAAGTCTTGCGAATTTATCGGCAAAAACGAATTTGAACTTGCTAGGAACATCACCTTGACCAATGGCTTTATAGAACTTTTGTCCGGGAAGCTGCCCATATTCTATCATCGCGTACGCTCCGTCATCGATGAGGATGCAGCTATCGTACTTCGTAAGAATCTCATTGTACAACTTCCGGGCATGTCTTTTGACCACTGGTTTCTGCTTCAGTCTCGTGTTTGATTGCTTACTGGCCAGAAAATAGCGAAATCCTTCTGGCAGATGAATCCATTTGAGGATGCTTTGGCTGGCATTGAATTTCTTGGCAATATCATAATCAGACAGCCCTGGATTTACCCCAATCGTTCTCAACACCTTTAAATGCAGCTTCCGATCGTTAGTTTCACTACGATGCTAGCTATGATCCTACCGATCGATAGTATGCCACTCACAGAAATGGTTGGACTCGCGCTTTAAGTAAGAAGTGCCTGCTGCGAGATTCGCGCTGAATCCTATTCATAGTTATCACAATAGTGACTGCTAGATATTCATTTCAATCCAGTTTGTTCGAGCTCATTTTAAAAAGTCCCGCTGCTATATAATTATTTCCTGCTAGGTTTTTTGATTCTATTTCCATGTATAATAATAACGGGATAGCTGCTGGAATCATGTTCTGTAAGTGGAGTGTACCACCAAGTCTTTGCTGATTTTACCAAGGGCTCCCAAACACCGCCAAAACGGAGAGCTTGCGGTGGGAAAAGCTGTCACTGGATTTTTGTTCCTAGTGTATGATAAATGCCGTTGAAATCATTCGAAGCATCTTTGACGGCTGCCGTGATGTATTTTCCGTACGTAGCGTTTCCTAAGCCCTCTAACGGGCAACATCGTAGAAACGATGCGATCAAGCTATAGCTATTATAATAACTATTTTTTCATAAAAGTACATCCAAAAGAAGTTCAAGTTTCTCTTTTCATGCCAAAAAATTATCAAAAGGAGCACCAACTAAAAAGAAGTCCAATTTCACTTTTGCGTTTTTCATGTCTACTGCTCTACTCAGTTATTTTTTCAAATTTAGATATGCATATTGCAAAATTGAAGTCAAGCCAACTCATAGTAAAATTTTGAGGTCAATCGCTTTGTTCTAGATACCCTTTTTCTTCAAAAGTATAAAAGGGAATATTCGTACAATTTTTTTTTTGGTAATTTTTCGGAATTCTTGTTATTGAAAGATGATAACGCATGGTCAGAATGTCGTGAAATTAATATCAAAATATCAAGAAATCTGCTTTGAACACATTTTTTATTTTTCTGTTTACCTTGTCTTTGACTCTGTTGCGGTCCAACGTAAATCTTTTTTTTTTTTTATTATAGGTGGAGGAGCGTTTGGTTAGGAAAAATAGTAAACTGGATGATACTGCGAAACTTCGATGTGAGGCCAAAAATATATTGCGTAGTTCAATTACTGAGCGGGACTCTGATTCACACTCTTTCGATTTTCGCCCAAATGTTTTGCCAATTAAACTATCAGTACACGACACCCTATATTAGATAATCTTACATCAAGTTTTCGATCATTCTAGTCTAACCATTCGTACGCACACACCATACGCTCCACCCGCCGACGGTAATTTTTATATGATTGCATTTTCGGCTTCCACCACTGAGAAAATAGACTATTATCGACTGCATTGTGGTAGGAGCTCGGCAAACGGTGCCAAAAACACACCCGGTGTGGTAAAAGACACCAGCGTGCTGATCGACGGTCGGCACCGCTATACTGCTATACAATTATGTGGTGAAAAAATTACATTCGACTGACAATCAACTTGGGCGCATTTTATTAAACTTTAGTTACGATTCCGAATTTGTTAAGTTATATTTACGATAATTTTCGTACATTGATATACGATTTGGTGCCAGTTGGTTTGGGATACAGCGTTTTGCATTCAACCGCTCGCTCTGAGACAGACGCTGTTTGAGCCGCCCCTCACCTGGGAAACAGGCGCTCAGCACGAAGCATTTTCAGGTATGGCCATGGATCGTCATTGTTGACTTAGATCATCGAGAAGGTGCTAGTTAGGGGCTTGAGAGAGCCAGAGCTATATTTCTCCACATTTCATACCTGTTGGTGCAGAACATTAACAACGAAGCTATGGAAATCCTATAATACACCCCAATAATAAAACAATTTAAATCAATACAGTATTCAAAATTGCGATCAAGAGGCTTTCAATGAACCTGAGGCGTGTGCTCAACATTATAACTTGTTATGCTATAAACTCGGTACTCAACTCAACTCTCTTTCTGAACATAAAATATGTATGTAGACGAACCACACTCGAGAAAATAAAAATTAAAGTACAGCGGCGCATGAGTGGACCACCCTTTCGGTTTCCACTTCTTTGAATCACGAACAAATGCGCATAAAAAGCCGACTCATTTTCCACATACCAATACCTCTCCAATCAACTGAGATTGACCTACAAAGCCAGCGATTGCTTTCTATTAAGCAGCCCTACGGAGTTGAAGCATTACGACGGCTTGCTACCTTCTTACCCCAACCCAAACACCCCACCGAAGTCGGCGGGAAACTCCGAGTCTCTACATAAACAAACTAATGGCTTAAGATTTCATTGATGTATTTCTGCTTTATACAGCTATAAAATTGCAATTTATTTCCATTTGTGAAAAGATATGATGGTGCAAAAAAAAGAAAGAAATACGGTATAATCAAGGGAGCTCTTACCCTGTTTCACACTGCTGCTTAAGGACTGAAGGACTGCCTCGGCGCTGCGCCGCGCTGCGGCGGATGATGATGTGCAATGGATTAAAATGAATCGAATCGGAGGCGGTGAAATGGTCTTAAGCTGAGTGATCGAGTGCTGCTCACAGTAATAGTAATAGTAATGTGGCGAAGTAGTGATATAATTTTTCTTTCAAGGCATCTTTTGATGGGGGCGGTGCGTTGTTTAGCTGGAAGTGTGCGGGCGCATGCAAACTGATGATGAGTGCTGGCCGACTGAAAAGTGTAATTGTACGGTGTGAAATAGAGCGCATTTTTGTTTGGAAATGAAAGGGCCGCGGTCTAGGATATGTTGCGCAAGAGTGGACTGTACAAGGCTTTCTTCAAGTGTGATGATAGCAACCGAAAAGTAAATTATTCTGACGAGTTATTCAGTTGAAACTTTGCTCGGTTCTACGCACACATACACGGTGCTTGTGGTGCCGTGTGTTTCGTGAAGCAATGATAATGTTGGTGGATCGTAGAACAATCATTGGCAAGAGTAATCATCCATGTGTAAGATTGATGGGTTGCAATTACTGAAGCAAATTGGGCTTAATGTCTTATAGTGTGCAATATGACTAATGAACGCTTACGTTAATGAAACTTTTTAAGCAGTTGGATTGGAGACTAATGGATGTTTCTCAAAACTACTAAAATAAACTTTTCTATACGGCCATGGCTTGTGGACTTATAAACGGAGACAACATTTAAAAAACCGAACAATTTGCTAAGAAAACTGCAAATGAAATCTTCAAATTTCCTCGAATTTTTGCTTATTTCAAGAATTCATAACTCTTAAAGCAAACGTCGTAGACTAAACAAATGTTCTTGAAAATGGAAGCAGATGTTCTCAGCAGTCCAGAAAAAAAAAATTAATTTTATTTATTTAAGCTTATGATTGTTTTTCTCTCAAAAACGTGATACAAGTTTCACGATAGTTACGCCTGTAAAAGCACAATCGGTCATGCGTCAAACTATCAACATCACCCATGTTTATTATCTGCGAAAAAAACTGTATTGCAGATAAAATATTTTTGGTTACAAAGTTTCATTTTCCTTTTTCCAGTAAACCGCCGCAAATATTAGGCTTAATAACATTACGGTTGGATAAACACCTTTCGCATGTTACAGCAAACAAACGAACACACCAAACGGTACCGAATGGAATTTCTCATACTTGGTTCGAGCGTTTTTGCCTTAATCTGTTATCTCGCACCGGATCTTACGTGATTTGCCAAATACCACTGACGGTTTATCTCTTTCGAATCGCATGTCATAATTTCCACCGGCGCAGTTATGTGTAGCGCGCAATGCGTGCAAATATGGAGCTCAGCCCTGGCGCAATATTCGCAAAAGTTGAAATTCATTTTTTTCGCACCAGATACTTCCACTGCTGCCTGGTGCCGCCGCCGCTGCTGTTGCTACTGCTGCATATGTTCATACTGTGCGGCACAGCCAATGCACACGATGCATTTATAGCATTCGCATTTTGATCGGGTTTTGATTAGCCAAAGTGGTCTGACAGCCTGCCACCGCTTGTTGATTGCAGACAGCTCGAAGTCGGCCAACCGCTGGCTGATGAATGTTTCGCACAGAATGTTCACATGTTTAGCAGCAGATTGTGCAAAGATGAAAACTGGTAGAGTTAATGCTCAATCGTAGACACGCACAGAGTCAACAACATTCACTCAATCCGTTGATCCGAGGCAAGCTGCTGGACTTGGCAGTTTGGCTACCGAGCGCAAATATCCCAAGAAGTCCACGATGCGTGTTACGATTTTCTAATCGAATCACTCAACGCCCCACGCCGACCGCCCGGGTGCAACATTGTTGTGTTAAGAAATGGATACTTGAGCATGTCGACTATTGAGCCTTGTTTGCTGGATGGATGACCTGCCACAAATGCGACTACATGGCTCAGCCATGCGGTGAAGGACTGTAAGGCTAGAAGACTAATGCCTTCCTTCTGCTACAACTTGACCGAAACTAGGGTTTAAGCTTTTTTCCTACATTATTCAATTTCCAACTGCAAAACGGTAGGAATGTCCAAACATCTGTGTGTGAACATGTACGATGAAATGTGGCAGCAATAAATTTTGAAATGATCGCACTTGCGAGTGCGTGGCCGACGTTGAATGCTAACCGTCACGTCGCAAACCAGTTTGGTATGTTTGGCCCACGCGCAATGCAGGAAAGGAGCGATTTTCTCTAATCAGAACATGATCGGTAATCTTGTCACTCGACACCCGACCTGAACGTTTGCTGACCTAGCTGGCAGCTGCGCCGCCGTTGAGTAAAATGCTAAAAGGGAAAATGCTTATGCTATGTAGGTTGAAGCAAACCGATAGTGACAATGGAGAGAAATCCATCTGAAATGGATTTTTCTTGATGACGAAAGTCTTTTCGATTCCCGAATCTTTTGTGGAATATCTTCGTGTGCGGTAGCATAATACTTTCTGATAAAAGCCAATTACTTGTTATTGTATACAGTAAAAACTTCGCTCAATTTGCGACCATAAAATTGCTGCAAGTGCTTTTCGGTCATCTGCTTTGCAGCTCTGTTCGCTTGCGTGACGGAACGAAATTTGGGTTAGCCTTGCGGACTGACTGTCTTACTCAGACGATTAAACTGTCCCGGTAGTTGATAGCCTTCTACTCGTAAAATCTTTTAAAATTGGCCCAGTAAAGCATTGTTCGATACAAGGAAAACCCTGTATGTTTTGTAAACAATTCTTCGAGAAACATTCGTATATTACTCTGTTGATAAAAAAGAACTTTCACAACAAATTAGTCTTTCACTATCGCTACACATCTTTTCGTAGCACTAGTCCAGCAGAGCCTAGCCGATTTTCCAGCGTCGCGCGTATCGCCAATCCGACACTATTCCGTCCGTGGGGTCGATTACTGCGGACCACCCTTTCTTAACCCTCTTACGGACAACATCGTAAAAACGATGCGATCAAGCAAATGACTACTTTATCATGAAAGTACATTCAAAAGAAGCTCGAGGGTTAATTTTCTTGAAAAAATATTTATCTGGAGAACCGCCAGGTATGAAAAAGTCCAATTTCTCTTTTTAGTTTTTCATGTCTAACGCTCTACCCAAATATTTTTTCAGTTTAAAAATATCACAAAATTGAAAATAAAAGCAAGTAAACTACTCATAGCAAAAATCAGAGGTCGAACAGTTTGTTCTAAATGTCATTTTTCTTCAAAAGTAAAAAAGAGAATATTCGCACCATAATTTTTTTCAGAATTTTTGTTTTTGAAAGATGATAACTTTTGAACGCATCTTCAGAATGTTGTGATATTAATATCAAAGTGTCAGGAAATTAGTTCTGAACATATTTTTCATATTGTCAATTCAAAATAAATTTCGTATGTGTCTCTGGAGCTCCAAAAGCGAAGGCCGTCTACAGACGGTCTTACCCGTTAGAGGGTTAAGTTCATAGAGTCCGTAATCGAGCCCCAGCCAAAGGTCGTCTGGTTCTCTACGAAAGCAGTTCAGATCGAACTGGTGAGTGACGTGTCTATGCCAGTGTTCCTAACCACAGCTCATATTGTGCACGTCTACAGATTAAAAATTGCAGAACTACATGCGGGCAGCGCGACCAAAGATGCTACGAACATCCAGTGGAAGTTTATTTCATCTCGAGTATCACATTTTGGCGGCCTATGGGAGACCATGGTCAATCTGTTAAGACACGTCTGCGTAACACCTGGCATGGAATTTTAGCGAAGACCCCGTAACAAGAAGACTGGCAGCTCTGCCAATATTTGGGAGACTCTGATGGTAGCTCGCTCTGCCGGCCAAGGGGTCGTCCCTGAATGCATCTGTGTGAGTAAGTGCTAATATTCATACCGCCATGCCATCATAGTCGAACTAACACCAGTACGGAACTTTGCTGAGCTTACTCATGCAACACTCATGCAAAATGTACCACCTTCGCAAATAGAAGCGTTGCTAATGCTGACGCATGGCGTTTATATAAAAAAATAACAGACAGGCCAGTCTTATTAATAATGGGGTCTTCGATTTGGGGCAGGCCTTGATTCCTTAACTCAGTTCACGGACTGCTTGTACCCGTTGATGGAGTTAAGTTAAATGCCATTGGTTATTTAATATCTTTGCGGAATACCTGAATAGATAAAAAAATGTTAATGTAACGATTTAATTCTTCTAACCCATAAAGCCTAATTTTTCTGGACGCTTAGAACAACCTATAATTCGGGACTAATGTTTCGCAAAAAATCCTTAAACTAATGGATTGCATGCTTACAGCATTACATCATTGAATTTCTTTGGTTCTGATAAATTCTCGTACTCTATTCTTAATAAAACTCATCATAGGTGACTGAATCAGCGTGTTTCTTCCACTTTGAACGCATTTCTTTAGCTAGTTAAATCAGGCCAGAATATAATGTTACCTTTACGTTTACAAATCAATGGCAAAATGGAGATGGTACATGGAGTCATTGTTGAGGAAGGGATCATGACCTTCTTTGCGATTTTGTCGGCAAACACGAACTTATAAAATATGTAAAATTTTTGTAGAATTTTTGACTGGAAAATTACTGGCATTTTAAGCCCTATAACCTTCTCGAGCGTGGATATTCTGCGTAATTTGATAGCTGGCGTCGTACCAACTCATCAGAACATTACACCCTGTTGATTTTGGTATTGTTTGCACTTTAGAAAACTTGGATTCAAACCACTTTGGATTTTCCGGGTGATTGTGCAAGCTTTTTTTACGTCGTTCGAGTTCCATTCTGTGTTGCACTGCTCCGCAACGTGGTGGAATGTTTTGATAAAAGTCGAACCAGGTGTTCTTCATAGAGATTTAAACAAAGTTATGTCAAATGGCTCCAATATCAACTACAAGAAGCGTGCTGGTGACGCACGAGAGGCGTTCAGATTTACTTTCAGTCAGACTGTAAGTGCTCTTACTGTTTGCTCTCATTCCAGCGGGGTGCTATCCCTATCTTAACGAACGGTGTTTGACAGTCGACTTAACGAAGGGCGCTATTTCAAGAAATGCAAGAAATAGCGCCCGTCTGACAGGTAGATTTGCTGCCAACCTTGTCGAGATGTGCTGAGATGTTGGCAACAAAAACATGGCACCCATCGCAAGCCCCTGTCTCATTCAGAAACGGTTTCTTCTCCGGTTACAAATTGCTGTTTAGTAGTGAGAGTATACAATGATACAAGGCATACTAATGACTAACGGACTATTTGCATATTGTCATAGACTATTAAAGGAAGTAGATACGCCTGTCTTTGATTTCCTCATACATTAGTAAAAAGTATACAATCAGCACTATCTACCGGCGGCTGTGTTTACTAGACTATCATAGTCTTTGTACCGCCTTCTTATTTTATACAAGTGCTAGTGACAGATGATAAATGTCAAACGTGTGCCTATGAGAACGCTTCACGAACACTATGACAGGTTAGTAACCCCTTTTGCCATCCGGAGCCACTTTACTGTCGTATGAATCTACAAAGAGTGCCATATCTATGTTCTTCAATAATCTAAGATATTGTCCTCCTTCACGCTCGTATATAAATTTTGCCGAGTTTTCCCTTGTGACTCTGACTAGTACACTTAATTATAAGAGTGTTAATTCTAGCGTAAACAAACTGACAAATGTGCGGGGTAGAGGCACTAAGAACGCTTCCAGCATATTGAGTAAAAATCCATTCAAAATTAATTGTATTGCCGGTATGTAGACAGCTCTTAAAAAACACCGACACATAAACCACTTGATTCCCTTTTGGTCTGCTGTTGAAGTACAGCAATCCAGCGAATAGGCTCTTGGATGGTGCTGTTTGCTCATCGCAATTTCTCAGGTTTCTTCAAATACATATAGGTGATTTTTGGTAGGCATAAGCCTTATAAGATAAAAATACACTCAGATATTCAATAAATGTTATCCAACGAATTAGTATGAAAATCTTGATTTGAATAAATATAGTTTCAACGAAATTCGTATTATGAATAAGAATAAAGTTAATTATCACATACCTGATAATTATCTTTGCGTTCAAAAAACAACCTCGTTTGAAGACGTTTTATTGCACGCGAAGAACGAAAATCCTTTTTTTTCGCACCTCCACATTTTAGCGGGCTCTGGGAAGTCTCGCTCAAATCGAGAAAGGCACAATAAAAAAAAAACAGTGAACATATTGGGGCGAACCAACCACCGCACTGGTTGAAAGCCCCAATAAAAAAAGTTAATAAATAAAACAGTCAAAATCAATGCAGCATACGAGCATATGTATCAACCCTTACTCATTGATAATATTTGCGGACGATCCATCAGAATTCGACAACCAAACCCCGGGAAATTCCCCCGTCATAAGGCAGTCTCCAACCTGTTCCAGAAGTCAATTTAAAAGAGACGTCCGACAACCGAAGAATCACTGACAGTTGATTTGATTTTAAAAATTTTCTCTGAGGCATTTATTTATTTAGTCATCGTACGGGTTTGGACTGAAGGGTCTAAGAATTTTATGAAATATCGTATACGCACATAGTTTATGAATTAACCATTTCTCCCAGCGTTGCAAAAATGCAACGCGGCCTTCTTTCTGTTCTTATATTTTTGTTCTAAGCTCAGAGTTTACGTATAACAAAATTACAGCCATATAAACATGGCAAGTTCTATTACTTTATAGCCAGCCCAAACTAGAAACTTTGCAACCGGTAATTCATGGACAAATTAACTGAAAGTGAAGGAAGTTCCAAGGGAAGTTTTCCAAATTTCTTAGACCATGCTTCGGACGGAAATTTTCAAAATCATTTTACAAGATGGACCGATGGGTCTCAGAATTCTATATAAAAATTGCTACGAGGGTATAGTGCATGGACTTTAAAACAAAAATAATCTCTAAAAATTTCTCATTTTCGAATATAATTAGCATATTTTCTGATTTTCACGGATATCGTTTATTTTAGAAGCTTAGAGCCCTTGAATGAATCATCGAAAAAAAGACATTTTTGTATGAAAATAAATCTTTCCAAGGAAAAACAACACATGGAAAAAGTTGAAAAAAAAATTCTTGCACTTCTATTTTTGACGTAGAACTACGTCTTACCGCCGGGTGCCAATCCAAAATTTGAATTGAAGCCAGCGTCACGATAGAGTGAAAGATTTTAAACGCTAATAGCTCTTTCAATTTAAAACAGATTTTGATGGTTCGCATACCATTCGATTCACAAAAGATGCAGCAACTTTTTAGCATTCTTGGAAAAATTGTTTTACAATCGCTACACAGTGAAAATGAACGGAAACTTTCAAGTTAAAGTTTCCCATACATTTTTCTTGTGATAGCCTTGCTTACCAGGCACAGACGACGATTACGTTTACTAAGCTGCTACTGCTGTTGCTGCTTCTAGATAGAGAAGCAGCATAAACTTGTTGCGATTGCGTAGTTCTGCCTTTTGAGACTATTGAAATGTCATAAAAAGCAAAGCAAAGTCATTATCGTTATTCAATCGCTGCTTGACTTCCGAGCTGATTCACTTTCGATCGTATTTTTTGCATGCTACAAAAGAAAACAAATTCTAGATGCTATATTCCGATTTGGAAACTTGATCTTTAGTTTTTATACGACAGACTTCGGAGCTAGCTGTAAGAATGCAGGACAATTGTAAGGCTAGTTCAACGATTCTATTTACTCTATCAGCCCATCCCAGTCGAGTCTCGAACATGCGACGTTTAGCTTGTTAGACCAGTGTCCAACCTCGAGGCCAATTAAGGCTCAGACTTTTTGCTTGCTACATGAGCGTCAAGTAGTAGGCGATATATGCAGTCATAAACTGGCTAATGTAAATCAGTTTTCGTGCCTTGACGGTTGCAGCCGCAGAATGGAAGAAACGAATGTGTTCAGTTGGCAAAGAATAGAATTAAATGACATCTGCACAACAAGCTTGATTTTTGATAATTGTTAGTGCGGACAAGCGTGAAGCCAGATCAAGAAATGGCTCTAAATAATGCCAAAACAAAATCATGAAAGACCTTAGATTAAAGTGACTATTATCTAACAAAATAATGCCAATAACATATTATTTTGAAGATCTTATTTTTTTCCTAGAAGTTTGTTAATAATCGTTTTTGGCATCACAATATCACAAAATACATAAAATAAAAATACATACCAAAAACACGCTACAATTAATAATAATAATATTAATAGTAAATAATAAGCACTATTATTTACTTAACGCTATTTTACGCCAAACATAGGTGTGAAAGGTTTTCTTAAATATTCAAAGTTTCTTCGCCAAAACTCACCTAACGCGGTTCTACGCCAACTACGCGGTTATGTTTGGAACACAACCTTTCTGATTTTTTTCTATTCGAAACTTATGGACTTTTAACTTATGGAGGATTATTATTAACTTATGGAGGAAATTTATGGAAGTAGAAAAACTGCAAAATTAGGATAATTTTTTAAAAATTCTAAATTTCCTTAAGAATTTTTAAAAAATTATCTTAATTTTGCAGCTTTTTTTCTTTCTTGCCAAATTTTTATGGAATTCTGTGACCATTCGGTCCATTTTGTATAATAATAATGTAAAATTCCGGCAGGTATCAGAATTAAGGTTTAAAACGATTCCAATAAATGTGCATTTGTTAACAAAATAACTGCAATGTTGTCTTCAATTGTCATACTAAACTGGTACACTTTAGTTTCGTTTTACGTCCACTTTTGGAGGACGTAAAAAAAACGGTAGTAAAAAAAGAGGACGTTATTTCAAATTTTGGATGTAAAACGAGAGGATGTTAATTCAAATTTCGGACATAAAAAAGAGGATTGTGAACGAAAAAAAAGAGGACGTCATTTTGAATTTTGGACGTAAAAAGTAAAGGCTTTATTTTGAATTTTTTTAAGTTACCTCATGGTATTTGACGAAGACGTTAATTTAAATTTGGCCGTAAAAAGAAAGAACGTTACCTAAAATTTTGGGCGCAAAATGAGAAAACGTTCCGACAAAGTCAATTAAAATTTCGGACGTAATAAAGTGAACGTAGCAAGGAATCTCGTGAATTTAATGGACGTAAAAAGAGATTCTAGTACAGTGGTGCCCATGTATATGCATGATGCGGGCCAAATCAGATCGCCCATGAATGCCGCGGGTCGCAATGACCATGCCTGCGCATAACACAGTATAAAATATGCAAAAACCATTTTCTAGGAAGGTCCACAAGATATAAACTGAAAACCATTCAGATAAACAATATGCACGAGGCATTATGAATGAACTGAGGGATCCTGTGTCATCAAGAAATTTACTCATAAGTCCACTATCCCTCAAATCAGTCCGCAGGCCGCACAAATCTACTCGAAGGGCCGCATGTGGGCCGCGGTTTGGCCATCACTGTTCTAGTACATCAATGTCCCCTGTACAAAAGCAAAGTATTATGGATTTGATTTCAATTATATCTCAATTATATCATATTATATCAAAAATAAAATCAAGTTTCCTCCTTCAAGCGAATGCAAATGGGAAAATATTTCAAATTATCTTATGTCGTTTTAAAATCTATTTCAAATTTTGTCACATCAATTAGGGTAAGAACCCCACAATTCGCCCCCACCCCAGAATTCGCCCTCTTAGTGGTATTCCCGTGATTTAACTCAATACATAGTTGAATTTTAAGTTGTTAGTCTAATTTATATTCAATTTAACTCAGTTTTCAGTTATTTGAATAGAATTCGTTGTGTTGTTTTATTTATTTTTATGATTAATTGTGGTTTTAAAAATAGGTATTGTATTTAAGACGCGATTTTTCCATTCTCAAGAACGAGCACGCAAAATAAAATTGAGGAAAAGTAACGGAAAATCGTATCTCCTTGCACTTTTTTAGCATCAATTTGGTTATATCTGATTCAAATGTCATAACTGTGCTTTTATTTTAATATTTTATCGCAATTCTGCTGAAAATAGAACATAAATGCACTGGGCGAAAACTGGGTATTGTAAATCATATGAGTCCCAAAATTCGCCCCGGTCGAATCTGTATATACTTAACCGAACTTACTGCGGGAACCAGTTTTCGCCCTCATCTATCAAACATTTACAAATATGCCACACATAAACAAAAGCAAGTCACAATCGATTAGTTTGCTCGCTGATTTACGTTTATCAAAATGGTGAGTAAAAGTATCGAATAAATAATATTTTGATGCAGAAAGCACATCATATCTTCACTTGAATTCATTTAACAAAAGAATTACCTTCTAAACATGGGCTTATAAGGATTTTTACCAAACGAAATGTTGAATTAGCAATAATCGACATCTAAATTGATAATAAGATTAAAACCGCACGAATTAGTAAGACGTGCATAATATTCTCAAAAATCACAATCTTTCTTGTCATGAGAAAAAATCTGACTATTGGAAAATCACGCGAAAAAACCGTCTACTATTTTAAAGCAGATAAGAGCAAAAAATTGTTATGATGGATAAGCCTTTGAAAAGTATTTAAAGTGCAATGCAGACAACAAAGAAATAATCGTGGTGATAAAATAGAATATTTCGTTAATATTATGAAATCTCTAATATCTTAGCATTACAAACCCGGTCTAACCAAAAATGCTAGTTAAGAATTTCAAGTTATGTCAAAAAATATCCTAGTATTCCTAGTTGAGTAGGTAAGATGGGTATGCTTCCCAGTTGCTGGAATATTTAATACAGTAAACCGGCATACCCATTTACAGACAGTGATTTACTAAACAATTTTTTTCACAGTAAATCATTATACCTATAAGGTTATTTAAACTATCAAAATAAACATTGTGCCATTCCGTATGCACTGAATTGTATTTATTCGCCCACATATCAATGAATTCAAAAAATGACCAGAAAAAGAACCAGCAGGACCATTCATTTTAAATATCTTTGACGAGTATCACAAGCCTTATTTTACTGCAATGAAAATAAACATTTAGTAAAAACTCACCTTCTCTGTATTTTTTAGTTTTACCGCATCGGGTATCAGGAGGTGATCAGTTCATTTCAATTTAGATTTACATTTAACGAATTCCTGATACAAATTGATTGCCATATTAAGCACTGGATAGACATAATCTTAACGTTAAATAATAGTAACAACAATTCTAACAAAATAATTGAGTTTATTTGGACAATTTGCAACAAATAACAAGTGGGCGAAATTTGGGTCACATGGGGGACGAATTTTGGATCGCTATGGGCGAAATGTGGTATTAGAGGTTCCTGCTCAAAATTGAGTCTTTTGCTATCAAATTTGAGTTTTCATTATTCCTTTTGGCCAAAATAGATAGATTATTAATATATAGTCATACTTGTCTGAGTTTAGGGCTGATTTTATAATAATATGGCGATTTATTCATTTTACAACATAAAAACCTGATAAAAGGGGCGATTTCTGGGGTCGTTACCCTATACAGAGTAGATACTGTGGCCGGTGGAAGTATAAAATGTCTGAAGCAAATAGATTTTGCCAGATTAATTCTAGTCCAATCACAATATTTAATTCATGCTGTAGAATCTGATAGCTGAAGAAAATAATAGAAGGAAAGTGTCCTGATGCACAATGCTTCTAGAAGCAAAATTTACAGATTTCTGCCAGGTTAGTTTTGTAATTTTGATTTCAACTGCTCATATCTGTTACAATGGGAAAGTACTAGTAGATCTGATTTCTGTGTCTTTCATAGACATTGATTATTCAACAAAAGCTGTTGTTATTATCAAACCAAAACGAAAACATTTTCCCTCAAATGTGCAATTTATGATCATTCATCGCCTAAACTCCCTCCAAACATAAAATGCAGCCCGATATGATTTCAGCTCCAGCTTGCTCGACCCACGGATCGGTGGGCTCCGAAGCCGATTGAGTAATTTTTTTTCTTTCAATTCTGCAAGCCTTTCATTTTCCCATGCTCCGTGACAAAAGTCGCTACCACGGTACGGCCGCGGCCGGCGTGTCGGTCGTCGGTCGGAGTCCCGCGAGAGACCAGGAAAGGTTCGAACATGTAACTGCCGGTATTTTTGCTATTCGACTGTCCGCCACGCCGCCGCGCTGGCCGACTGCAGCATACTTCAGGCTAGCCAGTAAGTAACCTAGAGCAAAATAAAGTGACGGTAGAGGTGGACACAGAACGGGACAACAATCAACGAACGAACGACGGTAGTCGCAGCACCACTAGAGGTACCAGAAACCCTCACGCCCAGACCCAATTACCGATTTTGTACATACCTAAGCTAGGTATTGCATGAGTCGAACATCGTGTCTGATTTTTAAATCTAATGTTGTCCCTTGCACTAAATGAGGTCGCTTTGAAGTTATTCTGTCCTTTATCCCGAGCTGTGCTCTATTGTTGAATTACATAATGTTAAGAAACAATTCCTGTAGCGATATTATTGAATGCGATGAAATAGTTTTGACACAATTATAACACGTATCTATGGGGTTCTTTAAACTGCAAACAAACAAAAAGCAAAACAAACAACAGGTTAGCGTTATCAAACACTCAGCAAAACTTGGAACGACCAGCATGTTTTGAAGAAGAACAAACTTTTCCTTTAAATTCTTTGATGTTTTTAGCAATCTGAGATACATATACAGCCTCCAATCTTCAGATTTTAACTGCGCTTGTTCGAAACAAGTACCCAACTAAAAGTTAACAGACAACAAATTAGGAATTAAGTGCCCGAGTCTCCGGTTTTTCGCATTCATAACATCTTCATCTGAGCGAAATATTTGTGCATTTCTATTCTCAATTTGCAGTAGGTACCTATTGAACTTAGAAAATCTTAAAGGAGACTCTTAATCATTGCATTACATCAAGTTTGGTCCCTAAGGCCAACCCCTTTGCTAATCAATGTTATCTAACATACATTTTGAATTATAAATTGTATCGTAATGTAGGGCCTCAGCGCCCTATAATAAATCGAAATTGACCCACCAATGTACTACAATACAAAACTAATATGCTGATAGTATAAACACGGTCCACTGATTGCTGGCAGTTTGCTAGCCCTCCGGCGCACGATACGTTTCGCCGCGTGTACCCTTTCTACTAAGCTGCGACCGTTTACCCACTATCGTGAACACACAATTTATTATTCTCCGTCACGATTTTCCGGAGCGGCTAGTTTTACTACTGTAGACATAAAATCAAATCAACAAATACATATTTACCACTTGATCGCTCTAATTGAAATCCAATTTCAGTTGCTTCATAACCCCATTGCGTAATAGAGACCCACGATTCGGGCCCAACTGGCAACGAACGAACGGTCGCTGCACGCATTGACACCCGCATAAACGGTGATATATTATTTAATTTTCCGCACCTTGCCCGGTTGTTTGTGATCGACGAAGTCGAAGTCGAGCCACCGGTTTTTGATCCGATCCGTTCTGAACTGTAGGTACTGAATTGGGTTGCAATTTTACGTAAAATATTGGACCGACTACTGACGGGTGGCGGGCAATTACTAAAAGGAAAGAAGTTCATTCTCGGCATGGTCTCTGGTAAGTATGGCGCAACTGTTCGCACGTTTTTGGTGAGCCCAGCAACAGCAACTTCGGCGAACGCCTTTTATGAATGGTGGTAACCACATGGAACGGTTAAGACATAAATTTCAAACAGGCAAAATGGTCAGGTTTACTTCAGTATATTATGAATACGGCCATAACGCCAACATGGTCTGCCTGCGCGCTCGAGAGGACATCCCTACGGCTACGGAGATCGAACTAATAAGCGGCCCCCAACTTTAGCTCGTGTTAATTTTATGGAATGGGCGAATCAAGGCAGTTTCCAATATTGCAATTACATTCTCGATAGCTCTTTATTAATGAACAGAACATATTCGTGGCTGTTTGCACGTGGCATTTATGCGTAAGTCGCATTGGTTAGCAGCAGCATCCGATGTCGACGTTAAAAGTTTAATTGATCTCTGTTGAATACGAGGTAATTAAGTCGTCTATAAAATGGTTTTAACATTGCTATAAATTTCAACGGTACGAAATGTTTTGTGACAGTTTGAGTATGTCTTTTTCATGAGTACCGGTTTACCACACGGTATCATCGTCCGGGGAATAAGCGCTATTGACTATTGCTTATACTTCAGGATTATTGTGTAAGAGTTTCGTATTTTGAAACATAACATAACACAGACATTGCGACGCATATTAGGTTTCTGAAGAAATGCCATCTTCAGCTCCGATTAGCTTAGACCATAAATCTGACTGAAATTGATCCGGATGCTCAATCCCAATTTTGACCCATCGAAAAGAATAGGTAATCCCGCCCCTAGATTAGAAATTCCACTTTTATTCAATGGCAATTTGTTACTGATTAAACTGATGGAAGAATTCCCATCCGCTCGAAATCGGCAAACGTCAATAAGTCCGAACCATCCAGCTACAACAGGCGGCAATCGTTTGACAAGCAACAAATAACCGTACAACATATTTAAGCCGATAAGGCTGGTTATTAAATTATTAATAAATGTATATATTACCTGATTGTATAATTTATTGGCAGCGAATTGAATTCGTTGCGGTACTGCTCGTACACACCTCTCTGTTTAGTCCACAGCATAAGGCGGGTTTGTCCGTCCAAAGTGCCCGCTGCCGAAGGTGTTGTGATGTGTGATATTATGGTAGAAAATTTACGACCAAATGCTCACTCGTCCGTCAACTGTGCTGTGTGAGGCTCTCCCGGCTCGGTGTACGCAATTATATTATGCAACTTCTCAAAATATTGTCTGAATGGAAACTAATCACGGGAAGTATTTAGCATTTTATCTCTTTGCTTCGCTCTAGTGGGTTTGGATGCAATATATTTATTTGAAAGATAACACTGCTATTTGACCATTTGTTAGTAATGAGGGAATGTATGCTCTAGTGAACGTCTTTAAATGGTATAAATAAATCTAACCGGTTTGCATAATTAATACTGAAATGTGCAATAGTTTTATTACATAGTTATTAATATAACATCATTACTTTAGAATTAATGTATAATTACACGGAAATCGTATGAACAAAACAATAAAATAATCTTTTCGATAGATTTTGACAGTGCTCAAACCATTTCTTAACTGGTAACAGTTAAACCAGATAAAAGTATGTGACTAGTAATAACTGTCAGTAAAGTAAGAGAACACCAAAATAAGCGGCTTGCATAAATTTTAATTTTAAATGTATTTCGTGTAAAGTATATCTTTTACATTTGTCTTAAATTAGTCCAATTCAAATCTTTGTCCTACTTTGCTTTAATTACCGGTCGCATTCGTTGTTGAAAAGCGTTACTGTTGGCAATATCCTGAGGCATTTCATCCTATATCTTCTCCAAACGTTGTTTGAAAGTATCCACTGTCAATCCTTTGGTGCTCCCTAATTTGCCTATCATGTAACCCCATGCATAGAAACCGAGAGGATTCAAAGAGACAGGTCACTCTTCCTAAGAAATAAAATCCGGAAGCCGAATTGTCCTCACACCAAACCTATGTAGCATTCGGCGGATTTCACGCTAACTCGTCTATGAAGTTGGCAGCACCCTCTCAGAATTCATTAAAACTTTGTGTGTGTAAAGAGTTCATGTAAATAAGCAACTTTGCATATTTAGTTGTTTCTCAAAATTGCTCTAAACTAACTTTTGGAAAGGGCGCATTTTTTTCTCTTTTTTTTTTAATAAAAAGTATAACTTGTAAACTATAGTACTTACAAAAAAAGTCACCCATAGACTTTTAGAAAATGTTCTGAATGTTCACAAAAAAATATTGAAAGTTTTAAAAATTAATTTCTACACTGGAGAAAAAAACATTTTAAAAATTAAAAATCGATTTTCCAAAAGACTCCATTTCAGAAATTGATGAAATTTTTTCTAAAGATAGATAATTATATGGCCTACAAATCTTCTATACATTGCAAGATGGTCAAATTGAAGAGAAAAAAGTTTTCTCAACAAAAACTTTTTTAAGTGCTTACCGGGACAAAGGGATATTTCAGTATTTCCAAAGTTATAGCACCTACAAAAAAATGATGATGGAAAAACTATGCAAAGTTGCTTATTTACATGAACTCTTTACACACACAAAGTTTCATTGAATTTTGAGAGGGTCGTGCCAACCTTTGGTCGAGTTGGCGTGAAATCCGTCATTCGCCTGGTGAGACGGTGCAGAATCTTGTAGGAAGCAGTATGGAGCATTCTTGCAATATTTTTAGACGATGGGAAGAAAATTGTTCTATAAAAAGTTATCGATGTAATATTTAGTGTTGATTTTAACATTCTGAAACCTTTGAGCAGTCAGTTTGACTCGAGAAATATTAGAAAGATGTGCGACATATAACCGAACATTTTGTTGGTCGTGGTGATCCTGTATCATCATGCCTTTTGAACAACTGCCAACATCTTTCAACTCTTGGAATCTACTGCTTTTCAGTCAAACCGCTTCAGCTGTATGGAATCAATCGAAGATCATCCTTCAAAATGTTCTTCATGGTTGACTGCGCAATACCCAGTTCAATGGCCTTCTTACGTCTAGTCTTATCTGGATTCCGTCGAACTCGCTCTCTTTTTCGCTTGGTGGTGTCCGGTGTCCTTTCAGCAGTACGTTTACGACCAGGTTTGGGGAGGTTTTTCAAGAATTATTTTTCTCGTTACGCGTGATGGTACGAACAATGAATCTTTGGTTTATTCCGAGTGGCTTTAGCTTCTTTAAAATATCACATGGTCGAAAAATTTTCAATAATAGGCTTACCACAAGTTCCCCTGTTACGTCTGTGAATACCACGACTCTTAAACAAATGAAAATTCAAAACAAATTTACAAGCTGTGTTGACAATTGAATACACTCTAAACAAAAGGCAGACACATTTGTGATTAACCCATTTTTTTATTAAACACGTCCAAAAATCACCGACAGTTATTACTACTCACCCTATATGGTCTAGAATCAAACGCAATTTTTTTCCAACAAAAACAAAATCTTTGTTTTATAGTTCAATGATTAAAAACGCTAGGGCTCTTCAAAATTATGAAATACAAAACAGGGAAGCTTGCGTTTCGCCGAAAGTTATTTCTTCTACTGCTGAAGATTCCAATTGGATTCCAATTCCCGCTCGTGATTATTTTTGACACATTTTTTCACCTTCTTTACATCTTTGTTGTGGGTCCGTGTGCTTGCAAAGCGGTTGAAACTCTGCAGGAGTCACTTTTGATGGTTTTGAAAGTGGTTCGTCATTATCCAGTCCGGTAGAATTTATTCTCCCTAGGCAAAGCAGTGGATCTGGAGCAAATTTTCCGATTCGTTTGGCATTTCACTGTTCAAATCTTTTAACATCTATTTGAGCCTTTAGCAATATCCTGAGACGAGTCGCGTCAACTCATAGCAAATTTTTATACTATTTTAGACCATCCGCTGATTGACCGAATTGGACTACTTTGCATGTTAATCTAATCTGATTTCACACCAACGCAGCCAATTCTTAAAGGCATCCTGGAAAATGACGATTACTTGAATCAATCATTTCTCTTTTCAACGGCCAGGTCAACTGCGCAGCATGTACCGCAGAGAGAATTCCAAGGAATAAAGTGGAACAAGAAAAAATACCTAATTTTACTAAACTCCTTGAAATCAAGGGGAAGGAAGAAAGCGTGGACCTCCCGTACCAAACGCTTCCCATATACATAGATAATGATTTATTTACAGACGTTGGGAGTATCTTTGCTAATAAAGCTTAAGTGATACTCCGGATCCTCGGGGTTGAACTAATGGCATTTAGACCAGAAGCCAGGCTGCAATTGGCCAAGGATATAGCGCCGTATTTCGCTCTCTGAAAATAGATTAGTTTGCCAAATATATTAGTTTAAATCATATAATACTTGAAAATAAAGTCGTGTGGCTTAATGGTTGCCTAAAACTACATTTGCAAGGTTAGGAACTGAAAACCGCACGACCCCGCACCTTCTAGTTTGGCTACTCAATTATACAAATTGAAGTATTTCCAGGTATGGCCACGTGGAGGCGCTAGACACTAGGGCTTGGGATGACTAGAGCTATGTTGGACGCTTTTTCCTAGTTGCCTTCCCCATTTCATACCCCGAATTGGACTACTTTGCATGCATGAAAAAACACAAAAACGACACTCAGCAGTGCTGTCAAGAATAACATATTTATAACTTTTAATAAAACTGCAAAGCAACGGTGAAAAATATCGACAGTTTGCTGAAAAGAAAACAAAGAAGCCAGTTGTCACGTCTCGTCACAGGCAATATCTGGCTAATATGACGGGTGGGTAGAACCTCCCTTTTAAATATTTCCACCCAGGTTTTAACCGGTTTGACACTCTGAGGTCGATCGTTGTCATGTTGTAGAATCCCCTGCGTGTATTGTGGGTAAATTTTTGCGTAGCACTTAGCTCAATCACTTCAATTGAAATTGATACCGTTCCCCAGCTCAGTTTTAACAACCTGGCCTACTAATACACCTAGATGTATTACTAACTAACATTTCTAACTGTCCTCATGACCTTCCTTTCTTTTGGTTGCTGCAATGAATCCAATTTTCATCGCGTTGCGATGCGATGAAGAAAATTTACCGTCTTTGAAGCGAAAAGCGTAGCGAAATAAACTTTTTTGAAGCTCTCGATATGCTTTAACAACCGAGAGAGAAAATGAGAGATAGAACGAGGAAAGAGATGAGAGAAGCTGTGAGAAAGCAAGAGCGAGCGTGAGGAAAGGAGCGATTAGAGAAAACAGAAATGAGAGAATGGACCAAGTAACTTAGTACCTCGCGAGTACTTGTCATCATTAAACCAGCGACACTAGTTTTGCTGGAATTTCCAACACCAATGACTCTCGTTGGTTTAAGGAGAAATGAGTCGACATTGATTCCATGAATTTTGAGAGCAGTTTTTTCAATTGCTACTAAAATTCTGTTCATGAAAATGTGTTCTATGTGTTCATACTGGCAAGGAAAATGCAATGAATATATTTTTAAAAGCAGAACTCTTATTTTGTACCCAAAAACTGTTTCTGAAATTCAAAAAGTTGATTACGACTCATTTCCTTTTAATGATGCGAGTTGTTGAATGATTTAGCCATTCTCTCAGTTCAGTTTACTCTAGGAGCGATAGTGAAAGTGAGAAATAGAGCGAGAATGGGAGGCAAACCGAAAGAGTGAGAGTGAGATAGAGCGAGAATGGGAAAACTAGAGTTAGAATTACAGTTGGAATTAGAATTAGAATTAGAGTAAGAATTAGAGTTAGAATTAGAGTTAGAAATAGAGTTAGAAGTAGAGTTAGAATAAGAATGAGAGCGAAAGTGAGAGTAAGAATAAAAATAAGAGCAACAATAAGAATAAGAGTTAGAATAAGAGTCAAAATAAGAGTAAGAATAAAAGTAAGACCACAGACTAACAGACGTAACACTGAAGCTTCATTCCATCGCCAATAAAAACGATCATTTCAAATGTTCACTTAAGCCAAGACTCAAACAACAGTCGCTGCGCGAGAACGCCGCTCACTTGCATTGACGCTGTTGTTAGATAATATACAAGTAAATTAATAGCATTGCTAAATTTATGGCAAACTGCTTTGCGCAGCGCGAAGACTGCACCAGGTGAGCTAGTGTTTTTCCAAGTTTTAGGGGTGTCATTGAAACGATGTTTTCAATAACCGCGTAAATTTAGAGTAAGAGTAAGAGTAAGAGTAAGAGTAAGAGTAAGAGTAAGAGTAAGAGTAAGAGTAAGAGTAAGAGTAAGAGTAAGAGTAAGAGTAAGAGTAAGAGTAAGAGTAAGAGTAAGAGTAAGAGTAAGAGTAAGAGTAAGAGTAAGAGTAAGAGTAAGAGTAAGAGTAAGAGTAAGAGTAAGAGTAAGATTAAGAGTAAGAGTAAGAGTAAGAGTAAGAGTAAGAGTAAGAGTAAGAGTAAGAGTAAGAGTAAGAGTAAGAGTAAGAGTAAGAGTAAGAGTAAGAGTAAGAGTAAGAGTAAGAGTAAGAGTAAGAGTAAGAGTAAGAGTAAGAGTAAGAGTAAGAGTAAGAGTAAGAGTAAGAGTAAGAGTAAGAGTAAGAGTAAGAGTAAGAGTAAGAGTAAGAGTAAGAGTAAGAGTAAGAGTAAGAGTAAGAGTAAGAGTAAGAGTAAGAGTAAGAGTAAGAGTAAGAGTAAGAGTAAGAGTAAGAGTAAGAGTAAGAGTAAAAGTAAAAGTAAAAGTAAGAGTAAGAGTAAGAGTAAGAGTAAGAGTAAGAGTAAGAGTAAGAGTAAGAGTAAGAGTAAGAGTAAGAGTAAGAGTAAGAGTAAGGGTATGAGTAAGAATAAGAGAGCGAGACCGAGAGCGAGAGAGAGAAAGAGACTGAAAAAGAGAGAAAATATGATTATTTTAGGACAAAGATTTCAAGATATACATAGAAATCAGGTGCTGAGCAAAAATATACCTTAACGTAAAATAGGAGTTATTTTTTATACAGTGAAGTTGCTCTTTACGTCTTTTTGTTATACAAGCCGTGCTTGAGCATCGTTGTTTTCACCCTTTTCCTTAATGTTTTTACTATTTTTCAATCAATCTTGCTCCGTAAAGTGCGAAAACTAGTTCAAATTTGCCCTTAGACAATAGGCTTCATTGCGCACCTTGAGCCACTATCACTCTTCCTTGGCAAAAGACTTTATTCTTAGTAATACAACTGGTAAATTACACTAGGTTTGCACTATCGACATCAACAGATTACCTGTTTCTATTGCACCGACCAAGTAGATAAAAGTCTATCTTCTCGACGGTAGAAAAAAGAGCAATCAGGCAAAAAATAATTACCGTCATCGAGGCCAGTGTGGTGTGCGTGGAGTTATAGAACTGGGAGAATAAAATAAAATTGGATATTGGACTACCTAATACAAGGGTGCGGTAGTAGTTTAGTTAGTAAAACATTCGGGTAGCAACCGAAAGAGCGTGGGTGCGAACCCTACTTGCCGACTCAATATAATTTTGGCCTATATAGCGAAATTTTCCAGTTCATCAAATTTATCATCCTTCCAAAAATAGTAATACAGAGTTCAATCATAATGAACTCCACATGCTTGAGGGACATGCATTGCAGTAAACATGCTTTGATCTGTGAAAAAGATCACCTGATTTTTTTTTTCTAATAGGCACCGATGGTTATTTCTTCTTTCAGCAAATCGGAGAATTGAAAAAATCTGTATTTTTTCTTGACAGCCTAGTGTCTGCTGTCAGTTACGGCATACATGCATGCAGAACGAGCGAATCATGTACACAGCTCGATGGGAAACCTTTTTCGTATGATGTTGAAAACAATATCACGCATACTACGGTACAAACATCGGATCGTGACTGACACCAAATCATTGTCAATAAAATGAATCATTAGCTTCATTTGCGAGATCGGCAGGTTTTATTTCGAAGATGAAACAAACAGGTGTTTGAAATGAATGTGAGAAAAGCTCACTTCTAGTTACTTAGTACTTTAACGATTTTTGGAGTCTATTTTATGCCGATTTCCCAATCAGATTGTTATCCTTGGTAGGATTGCTCAACGAAACGTTGAAGCGGCGAGGTTTGAATACTGAACAGTAAGTTGTATGATATTTGCAGACTTTCATACTCCCTAGAAATCGACTGCTTTTTGTTTGGATACGTATCCATAGCTGCATTAATGTGGTAAAAGACCAAGACCATTTTTCATATCTGCGTTACCTCATTATCGACAGCCCTCTACCATCCATCACCACCCCCGTTGTTGTTAGCGTTGATGAAGCTCATGTTTTATTGATTCTGCTAGTTTGCACTTGCACTGAACCGCGTTCGTTTCAATTAAACTAATGAGGTTTCTTTCTCTCCTTCTCTTTCGTTTTTCCTTTCGCAGGTACTTGCTTATTAATTCGCACCAGAGAGTTGGAAATCATCACAACAACGAACGCTAATGCAGTTTACGAAGAAGGCCTACCCCTATCTATCTATTGTTGGAAAATTTGCCCATTTTTCTCAAAATGTAAGCTGTATACAGTAGGTTGTACGCTGTGAGATTGTTTGGCCTCTCGATAACAAACGTCAAAAGTGTCAATGAATGCTGCCGTGCGCTGCAGGTGAGATGAGAGCCACCAAGCGTGAGACTCGATTGAGATGATAATTGAGGTTATGTGATGCCGTCATTGGCAAACAAATTATGGGTAACTTCACATACACGGGATGGACTGTTACCACTGGCGTGTCCAGGCTGGAACACGCTGGGGCATGTGCCCCACCTTATCTTTACAATTTAATGTAAAAGAAATTTTCTGTAATCCAAAAGTGCGCAGTTTTAATCTGACACTATTTTTGCGATCAGTAAAAATAGTTCCAATTTCAGGTCTTATTTCAAATCAAATTACGAATTAAATTTCCAGTTTAGTTTCATGCCTAATTTAAGCTTAATTTCAAGTCCAAATTCAATTCTAATTTCATGCCCAATTTCAACACTGATTATAAGTCCAATTTAAAATCTAGTTTCAAGTCCAATTCCAAATACAATTTCGAGTGTAATTTAAATCTAATTTTGAGACTAATTTCAATTTCTACTTTAAGTTTAATTTCAAGTCTAATTTCAAGTAAACTGCCAAGTCTGATTTGAAGTCCAATTTCAAATTTTAAGTCCAACTTTAAGTACAATTTCCAGTTCGATTTCATGTCTTATTTTAAATCCTTTCAAGTTGAACTTCAAACACATCCAACTTAAAACTAATTTATATTGATCTTAAACTCTAAAGAAGAAGACAAAAACTGAAAAGGAAAAAAGGGCAAAGGAAAGTTGATAAAAATCAAAAGGAATAGAACTGAAAATAAGAAAATATGAGACCAGAAAGGAAGAAAAACAGAACAGTGAAATAGAAAACACTACGAAGGAAAAGAAAGACAACGGAAAAAACGGAAGTCAAATGGGATTAGACAAAACGTTAGTACGTGACAGAAAAGGAAGAAAACCAGGACATAATAATGGGAAGAACAGAGAAAAACTAAAACCATCAAGGAATTAAAAGGAGAAAACAAAAAAAAACGAGACTGGAAAAGACGGGAAACGGACTTCAAAAACGGAAAAAACGAAAGAAAAAGACGAAAATCGAAGCATAAAAGAGAAAAGAAAAAGGAAAATCAAGACTGAAAGGGGCGAAAAACGGGGAAAGGAATGAAACAATGCGGAAAGAAAAAGGAAAAAAGAGAAAGAACGGGAAAGAAAACAGACAAGAGTGACGGAACAGAAAAAACGTGACAGAAAAAAATAAAAAAGAAAGAAAAACAGAGCAAAAAGAAGATAAAATGGAAATTGACTATAAACCAAAAGAAAGAATCTTCAGTTCTATTAATCTAATAAGAAAAACTGAACTATGAAATAAAAAAATAAGACAAATGGAATAAAACGCAAACTGGAACGTGACAGAAAAGGAGGAAAAATAGAACATAATGAGTGGGATGACGGAACAGTCAAAAGGACAGAAGAAAGGGAAACCTGTCTAAAAATGAGGAACATCGGAAGAAAAAAACGAAAAAATTGAATAGAGAAAAACAAGAGGAAAATTAAGATGAGGGCGAGAAAGGGGACAGGAAAAGAAGAGAAATAGGAAACGGAGGAAACCAAACGGGGAAGGAGAACGTGTGTCACGTGTGTTTTGACAGAAAAGTTGAGAAAACGAGGAAAAAACGAGAAAACAAGAACGAGAAAACGAAAGAGGAAACAAGAGAAACCAAAAAGGAAAAAACTAGCGAAAGAAAAAAACCGATAGAGGACACGAGGAAAATGGGAATAGAGGTCCAACGGATTATACAGAGAGAAAAATGGGACAAAATGGGCATGGGAAATGGGGATGCGATAGAAAAATGGGACAGAAAAGAAGAAGAGAAAAACAGGAAAAACCAAAAAAAGAAGAGAAAAAGACGTAAACTGAAAACCGGAGACTAAGGGAAAATGGGCGGAAAACGGGACAGGACGAAAAGAGAAAGAGAAAATTCCGATCAGAGAATAACAAAAAGGGAGAGAAAAAAGCAGAGAAAAGGGGCACATGCGGCAGAAAAGGTGGGAAAACGGGAAAGAATAAGCTAGAAAACAAGACAGAGAAAACGAAGCAAAAAATCAGAGGAACCAAGAAGGAAAAGATGAACAGCATACAGCACAGGAGAAAAATCCCGATAGAGGATACGAGAAAACTGGAAAAAGAGGCCTAAGCGGATTTAAAAAGAGACAAATGGAACAAAATGGAAATGCGGTTGGAAAATTTGACAAAAAAAGAAAAAGAGAATAGCAGTAAAAACGGACCAAAAACAGTGAAAAAGAAGAAAAAAATGGAAAAGATAAACCGGAGAGCAAATGGAAAAATGTAAGCTAAAAACAAAATAAACGTGACAGAAAAGTGGAAAAAACGGGGCATCTAAAAGAGAAAGAACGGAACAGTTGAAGGCGAATAACGAGAAGGGAAAGCAATAAAAAGAGTTAGAAAAAGAAGAAAACTGAAAACGAAAACAAGATAAAGGGAAGAAAAAAGACAGAAAATAGCAAAAAAAATTAAAAAATTAGTTATAAGCAAGAGAATTGAAAATAAGGAAAAATGATACAGGAAAGGAAGAATAACGGAACAATGAAACAGAAAGCACGAGACAGAAAAATGAAAAACGAGAGAAAAAGAAGAAATCTACAAGGAAAAAGAAGAAAAGTGAAAGCAAAATCAAGAAAACGGTACAGAAAAGAAAAAAAGCGGAACAAAACGTGGACCTACGGAACTGACCAGACTGGAAAAGAGATTAAAGGACCAGAAATGACGTAAAACTTGCGAGAGAGCAAGACGAAATATGTCAATCCTCATATTAAGTAAAACGTTGTGTTTAATTTCGTGTCCATGCCCAAATTCAAGTCTGATTCAATGTCCAAGGTCAAGCTCAATTTCAACTCCAACTGCTTGTCCGATTAAGCCCAATTTCAAATCTAATTTTATCCCAATTTTAAGTTAATTTTAAATGCTGATTTCAAGCTCAATTTCTAGTACAATTTGAATTTCATGTTCAAGTCTAATTTCAAGCGTGATTATTCAGTTCAATTTCAAGCCTAATTTCAAATCCGATTTCATGTCCTTTTCAAATTTAATTTCAAATCTAATTTCAAGAAAAATTTCAGGTCCAATTTCATTTAAAAACTTCAAATTCTCTTTTTAAGTGCGAATACATATCTAATTCCAAGTGAAACTTCCAATCCAAATTTAGTTTCAATTTTAAATCCAATTTAAACCCAATTTCCAGTTCAATTTGATATAAAACTTCAAGCCCAAGTCCAAATTCAAATCCAATTGATAGGGTATTCATATCTAATTTATAGTCCAATTTTAATTTTGTTTATGCCAGATTTTTTAACCTAATCGGCCGGTATTTTTGTGATTAGTAATAGCAGATTTGTCACCTTACGATTATTCGATTTTTCAAGCCATTTCTCTGAAATTCCGGGTGTCCCACCTTTGGTTTACGTCTGAACACGCTAGTGATCGATGCATGAAACTCTAAAGATGAGTTCAAACATTATATTAAAGTGAAAGTAAGCTAAAATAATTAGGGTTTCCTTTCGATGATACATGTTTATCGGTGATCACACTCAATAGTGGGAACAATAAAAAATATATGAAATATAAATCTGCTTCCTAGTCTGGTTAAATAAAGATTGTTAAACACAGAAAGGAGATTGTTGCAACCATCTTCGAAGTTGTTTTTTGTTAATATGTTTTTATGGTAAATCTTTCCGACTTTTTATTACTCTAATATAAAACAAAAGCCAATCAACAAATTTAAGTCTGTTATCAAAAAACCAAACTCTGCAATTATTAAAATACTATCGTGATTCGTCGTTAATTTGGTAAAAACAAACAAATCAAACAATTAATTTCTTAGTAACTAGCTCTTATTAAAACGCACACACTCCGCTGAGAGTAAAATGAATTTGCTGAAATGAATTGATTCGTTCGAATTGCCAGTCATTTTAACCCGAGTCAATAAGCGCGGAAAATTAATTATGATTATGTCTGTGCCTGTTATTGAAATTCAAATTATAGATTTCCTCCTCCTTCGTTCGGCGATAGGCGCGGTGAGCAATATCGAATCTCATTTCTCATCGCCAGCTATAAAGTTGATTATTTGAAGAAAATGATACACCATCCAGCGGCGAAAGGTATATCCGGTATGGGTGTGGGCCGGTTTTCTTTACGATGAAAATCATAGCGAATTACTAGGTACCTTCATGTAGCGTGCAGCTTGGGCACTGGGGAGTTGCGTTTGCGTTTTCTAGCGTATAACTGTTAATAGGATGGGAGGAACCGATAGTACAATTGAAACATTTTGCACGTTGTTAAATAGCTAATGAGCGAATCACCTGATTTATCTCTTGACTAACTGGTTAAAACTTTCTAAAATGTTTTACAGTGATTTTACAACTCAGAACTGTGCCATTTCGTCACTCAAAAATAGGGGTATAAAGTTGTCAGGAAAAGGAATTCGAATAGAACATAAAAAAGTAATAATAGTTCATTATAGTAAGTAGTTTAACAACACTGGATCGTGGCAGTAATGGAGTCTTGGTCTTGGTACCGACCAAAAGCATGCTTTTCTGCTAGTAGTGCAATTCACTACGAAAAACTCCAGCTGGGGGTGGTGCTGGCAGTGGTGGCAACAAACAACCGATAGTAGCCAACTCTTTGCAGGGAACTATCGTGATCGTCTGTTCGACTGCGACGGAGTAAAATATTAGCTTCGCGCCGCGAATACGCCGACAGCAGCGCGGCGGCATTTTGCTTTCCGCTGATTTTCTCAATCTTCGGCGCATGCTGGCAACTTTATGCTGGAGAGATAGTAATAGTATACAAAGCGAACTCAAGCAATTGCACCGACGCACGCATAGGTCATATTGTATGTTTTTCATGTTGAACAGCGGTATTATTACCGCGTTTTTTTGCAAAAGAATAGCTCCACTGCCTGGGGGCGGTGGGGGTCAACAGAAGGCTAGCAGCCGTAACTAGCGTAACAATGTAAGGTTTGTTGAGTGTAGTTCTTCGAAACTTGGAAGCATGCTGTCGGTTGTGGTTAGTTCACTTCGCCACGAGCGTACTTAACCCTTTAGTGCTCAAGTGCTACTTTAAATGGAGTTTTAATGTGATCCAAAGAAATTGCAATCACCAACATCGAATGGGTTGACACAAGTAGAATAGTAATGCAGGTCGTTCCGAGGCCGCATTGAAAGGTATCATTCAATTGCGATAGAGTCTGACTAATAGCATGAAGTAGTTTGATCTCACGTGTACGTCACCTTCGTATAGGCAGAAGTTGAGGGTGAATGCAAGAGCCCCTCGGGCGTCGTCACAAGGGCGCAGTTTGAATACAGTGGCTAATGTAATTAAAATTATTTGAAAACAATAATAATCCAAATTACACCATCACCAGATCGCACATGCACAAATCTTGCGGTGCAATGTTCGGTACGTTGCATGAGTGCTGTTACAGGGTGTTGCAACTCTCTGTACCTTCTGTTTGTACAGTGAGAAAATTCAATTGAGTGCAAACGAAAACGATGTTCTGCGTGAAGTAAGAAGTTGCTGATTACTAGATTTTGCCGAGCTTCTCGGTTCTGTTGTGATCCTCCCTGATAATATGTGTTTCATATGTTGACCTTTGAGCTCAAAAGGTACGATTTTTTATCGAATCCATGAGCCCGATTGACTGGAGCGAAGTCAGCTGCAGCAATAAACACGCGAAGCCATCTAAACATCTTATCACATGATACGGGTTCAATTTGTTTTGCTATAAAATTATTCCAAGGTCCGGTTGTGCCCCCTGGGTATGACTACGGCTAGCTATTAAACTCGAGACGCCATAACCGAACGGACTCCAGGCATGATCTAAATAGTTTCCCTCCTCCTGCTCTTCCTCCTGCTGTAGTAGCCGTGTCGTTAATATTATAGGTACCGATGTAGGTATCTAGTGAAACCGATGGCCACTCCCCTTCACATCCGCTACGGTAGCAACAACGGACGGGGTATTTGCAATCGCTCCGAGATAGGAGGGCTTTTAGACCCCATTATTAGTTTTGCTCGAGTAAAACAAACTAATGAATCGCAACACGTGAAACGTATGTGCTAAAATTACTAAGGTGGTTACTGCTTCATTACGGTAATCGAGACCGAGAGTGCTAATCGTTCACAACTTCTGTGGTTTTCGCATTGGGTAATTTAAAAAAAAATCCCTTTGATTTTCATTTATAATGCAAAAGCCGTTAGAATTGTTTTGAAATACAAGCGTCATTTGATTTTTTTAGTAAAAAACTGCGACTCCAGGGGACGCCTGGGAAATGGGCGACGAGTAAACCAAGATCAAGTTGTATGGAGCTTAAAACAACATGATCCACCCCGTCTCTAGGCTGCTGATGACGCCGACGAGGATCGTATAACCATCCCCGTACATTTTCCTATGCTCTAAACAGCTGGCTGTGAAATTTCAAGCTTGAAAAAGGAGAACAAATTTTCTCCTGAGTTTGAATCCCCAAGACCCCCCCCCTCCCTTGTCGCTACGCCCATGTTCCTGAATAAGTACAAAAAATGGGACTCGCTTTGGAATACACTCCGAGAAAACAAGAAAAACGTGTATTTTCAATATTTTTCTTGAAGGCTTGAAGCTTCAATATCCGACAAAGCTTACTAAAATACCCTTCATATGGCGTATCAAAATCATAAAAACCGGTTTAGTGGTTCGAAAGATGTAAATTTTTAAGGAAAAAAAGGTGTGGCAAAAACGTTGATTTTTGGGACCACTTTAACCTTTACGTTCCCGACATCAAAAATGAAGGTACTTTCAGTTACACTTTTGGCTCTATCTCCACTGATTTTTAATTGATTTTTATGCAACTAGTCTTAAAAGAACCACATTAGATTGGCCTTTAATGGAAAAATATGCTGGTAAATTAGGGTTCCATTTTCCCGGAGATATTCCACATCGCGGTTTGATTTATTTTTGACGTAGGGCTACGTCTTACGGCAAGTTTTGAGATAGGGTGTTATTCCAAAAAATCGAAAAATGCAAGCGTCACGAAAAATGATAGGTTTTGAGCGCTAATAGCTCACCAGTTTTCGGATCGATTTTCAATATTCTTACACCAATCGATCGGAAAATCTAAGAATTGAAGTGAAGTGAAGTTCTAAATGAAGTGAAGATCAGCATTTGAAATTTTTTTAACAAAATCAAGAACACAAACTATTGCTTTCCAGTTACCTTATAGAAATTAAAGATTGTTTTTATTATCCATGGTTCCCACGTTGAAGGGATTTTACCAATGCAATCCTATTTTATGAACAGCACATCTTTTCACTACACTTCTAATGAAACGGCAAGCATGCGTATTCATACAGAGTCGTATTATAACCGAACACTACAGCTGTAGCACATTTATCCAACACAGATATCAAATTCGCCTAGGTTTAATCGTCTCGCAGTCAAGAATTTGCGATCTGTTGGGACAACGAACTTGTGTCCTTTTTTCTGGTCCACTTCCCTAACACAGACATCAAATTGGACCAGGTTTAATCGCGTTTCTAAGAAATCTGTTGGCACAAGGGGGCTTTGTCACTCTTTCTGGCGTACTTCCCAAGCAAGGACATCAAAATGGTTTAGGTTTAATCGCGGTGTTGAGAAATCTTGTTGAAATGAGGAACCATTGTCACTTGTTTTGGCTTACTTCCCAAGTACAGATATCAAATTGGTATAGGTTTAGATCATCGTAAAGAATCTTCCAACCAATCACGAAGCAAGAATTCTGGTAAAACATAGGTTCATTATTTTCTATTTTTCAATAGTTCAACATCAAGAATCCATACTTTTCTTCATTTGGGCCAATTCTTAGAAGATTTTCCAATTGATTGGTGTAAGAATATTGATAAACGATCGAGAAACCACTAAGCTATTAGCGTTCAAAACCTGACCACTTTTCGAGAAAGATTTTTTCGATTACCCCCTATACCAGCTACCTTCCTGAAAGATGTAGTCCTACGTCAAAAATCTTTTTGCGTTTTGAATGATTCGATCCTTTTAAATATTCCACCCCATCTCGTTTGACTCAATACCGGCGGATATGATGCCTTGTGGTACTGGAAAAATATACTGTATTTTATTAGCTTGCATTTTTATCCAAATCTTTAAGGATCTTGACGGATGCATTGGCTTTGTTCACGACATCCAGGATAGCTAGCTGGATAGCGTGTGCACCGCACATCTCACCAGATTAATCCTCGCTTGTAATTCGTTACATAGTTCTTTACTTATATCACGCCCTGTGGTTTTGGCTGGCTCGTCATCTTCGAAGTCATCTGTGTCAAATTTCTCAACAAGGGTCATCTGCAGTTCATGCTTTAGATTTTTAACAGCTGCGATGATGTTCACCCCGTTATCCCAGGTAACCGAGAAAACCTGCTCAATTGCCAATCCGTATTCATCCAACACTTCCATTACTTTCGATTTCAAAAAAGCTGCTGTCTGATTTTCTTAAAAGAAACGCATCCCGAAAATAAAAAAGTGTGCGCTCCATACATTAATAGACTGAGAAATATATATTTAGTAATGCATATGTCTGGAGAGACCAATTTAGTAAGTCAGGTGTTTTGTTGGTCAGGATATGACTTTAGAGGAAAAGTCAATTAAATTATAAATGTGGCATGGGGCCATATTTGGAATGTTTGAAGTTTGCAAAAATGGGATATCACTTACCGAGCGTACGGATAACTATTTTGTCCCCCACCGCATACTGCACATTTATGCCCAAAATGTGACGATTGTGTCTAGCCGCGGAATCGATCTTCAAGGAAATAAGCTTTTCACATATTTCGTCCTGCAAAATTTCCTTGGGGTACTTCGCAATTTTGATGTAATGGTCCGTCATTACAACTCGGTTTAGCGTACAACCGAGAGCGGTCGTGATTGGTTCCAGCAGATCTTTAAATCCCTCCCATTCGAAACATGATAAACGAAGCTGATGGAGAGTTGTGCTTGTGAGTTTAACTGATGATTCCATAAGAAGCCGCTGGTCAATGGAAATGGGGCGTTTCGGTATCTCTCTTGCTAGTGATAGTGTTTGCTAGTTCATCATGTTTAAGCCTAAAGTGACGAATGAAATTTCCAACAGCATATCGTTCTTGCATATACTTGCAACTGCAATCGGGATCGATAGCGCAGATTACCTTAGTTCCATCTTCCGAAATGAACGTTGACGCAATGTCTATTAGGCTCCGCTTCCGTTTCTTGCTACCTTCTCCACTTGTTGATGCCATTGTGGTACACTTGACTTACGCCCGCCGGATAACGTAGGAGATGGTTTAATACTTCACTTCTTAATTGACACTTCTCAGATAGTGAAAAAATCACTGAATGCTACTGAATGTGATTTTTATACAACTGATATTTCGGCCTACTTAACGGTAACAGTTTCTCTGCAGTAAGTAGCAGTTTCTCGGCATTCACATTATTATCAACTTCTTCCTTATCTTTTTACACCATTATTAACGTAAAAAATTGGGCTTAACTTTGACAGGTGTTGCCAAATGTAAATGTAAACAAAACAACTGCCTAAAACGACACCAAATGTAATTTTGATGCTGTAGGTTTTAAGGTTTTTCCAGTGCTTTAACAAACTTTTCATGTTATTGTGCAGTGCAGTTCTGTTTGGCTTCATAAGAGAAACTGTTTGATAGAAAATTATAGCTAGATTGTATAAAAATAAATCCAATTTTTTAAACTCATATTGTTGTATGCTGTGTGGGGTGAAATGGACAGTTTTTTTGGGGTGAAATGCTCCAGTTGATTTTAAACCATTTCTTCGGTCTCGTTAATTCTAGATACTGTAAAAGTACAAAACAGATGTGCATGTGATGTTAAAACAAGAATCCACCGAAAAGATCATTATAGACAATCAAGAATAGGTTTTGAGTATTTGAGAGTATTTGCAATCCCGCCAATCGCCAAAAGGAACATTCGCAACAAAAGTCAGGGATTTTAATAATCGGGTTTCGATGTGTTTGAGAACTAACTGAACGAAATATTTCTCTGGTCATTTTCCCTCATACTCAAATTCATATTGAAATTTGTGATTTTTGATGCACTCGGGGCTAATCCCTGAATGTCTATGGTTGTGCAAAATGCAATGTCACATTCATTTTGTTATCGTAACTATTTTATCCCAATCCATATGTCGAACTGTCATTATATCTTCGGCTTTAGGTTTGACGACCCTCTCTGAGCCACCAGGAACTAATGCAGGAGCACTTGCATGTGACAAAGTCGAATAAGACTTTAAATAAGGTCTAGATTCTTCGAAATAAGGTTTTGTTTACTTGCGAAAAAACTAAAGTGATATTGGTATAACTTATGAACTGGCTCTGCTACTCAAATAGACGGAATTAAGCTCGAAACACTATTACTAGTTAATATGTGTTCCTAAGTTATCTGCTATGAGCCTCAGTATGTTATTTCGTTAAAAACAACCGTTTTTTTACACATTGTCCATTTCACCCCAGTGGGTGTCCATATCACCCCAAACAAAATTTTGGTGCCAAAAAATCATTATTTTTATTTTAACCTATTTTAGCAAAACTAAGCCAGATACATTTGTTAAACTCCGCTGGTAAACAGAAAACAAGTAAATCTCAGTATACGATTCAACTTTTTAGTGTTTTGATGCATGGATTTTGGGATAATAGGTGATTTGCTTAGGGTGTCCAAATACCCCCAAATTACCCTATGTTGAATGACGTTATCAAATAGCAAAACCAACCAAGGGAAGGCAGCCTTAAAAACGTACAATCGCAAGCAACTACACAGCAAATGCAATAAATGAATAGCAGAGAACGTTTTTGCACTGAAAAACTTTCAAAATGATTATCATAATATAGAGTCAACTTTTTTCAGCCCTGGTCTCAAGTCCTTAGAGGACTACCGACCTGATTAGCGTTTTGTACATCGTCAGCTTTGTGCGGCGGCGTATGTTCCTTGATCAAAACGTCTTTCGAAGGGAAAAGAAGCTTTGATTTCCAGCTTGAATGCGTCGTTGGATCTCGTATTATTGTCGGCGGTGACCAGAGATCCCAAATATATGAACTCATCAACCACTTCCGGTTTATAGCCTTCAATAGTCACTGTTCGTGGAAGGCTAACGTTGCTTTCTCTGAAGCCTCCTCCTACCATATATTTGGTTTCGACGCATTGATTTTTAACCCTATCCTCCTAGCGTCCGTTTTTAGTCTGGCGTAGGTTGCCTCCACCGTCTCAAGGTTTCTAATAATGATATCGAGGTCGTCTGCGAAGGCTAGGAGTTGGCTACTCTAGCTGAAGATCGTTCCTCTCGTTTCGATGCCCGCCTGCCGGATCATACCTTCAATAGCGATATTGAATTGAACATACAGAAACAGAACAGTCCATCCCCTTGCCGTAAGCCTCTGCGCGATTCGAAAGGACTCGAGAGTGTGCCCGAGTGTGCGCACGTAGCACATTACTCGCTCCAGAGTAGCTTTGATCAGCCGCGTCAGTTTGTCCAGAAAACCGTACTCGGGCATTATCTGTCATAGCTGTTCGCGTTCAACTGTATCGTATGCTGCTCTGAAGTCCATGAAAATATGATGCGTGGGCAAGTTGTACTTCCGAAATTTCTGGAAGATTTACTGGAGACTAAAAATTTGATCCGTAGTAGCACGAGCCCCTATAAAACCCCGTATAATGACACCCGTAAGGCGTATTCCTGCGTCAAAAAGAAAGCACCACAGTTCATAGGTGGCCTGAGAGCATGATCATTGTTTTTTTGTTAATGTGTATTTTATTCACGGGGTCAACCAAATATCAAAACCTGACAAAACACTACTTAAGCTCAGATGATATAAAAAAATTGATTAGTCCTATAAATTTATATCCCGCTTAGACATGCAAGTTTGGGTGGTAGGAGGTATCCGATGTGTTGACGGGCATTAGAAAATTTAATCAAATATGATTTGAGCGCTTGGGTGCACGGTGTGCAGCATCGAGTCGCTTTTGGGGCTCGGGGCAAAATAAATTTGCTGTGCATTGAAAAGGGTACACTAGGGGACCCCCTGGAATGCCACAACGCCCGGAGCAGATTGCCTGACGCTCTTTTGTACGTGATTGGATAGCAAAAAGTTTCATACAGACGAAGCAGAGTCTGTGGCGGAAGCCTTTCCTTGGTGACTGTTAGTTTTGGTACAAAGCATAAAACTTTTTCCTATTCTCAGTAGGACATAACAAAATCAGCGATGACATATGCAACAAATCATTATACTCAAAGACTAATGAGAAACTGGGGGTCGTAAATTGGGTTGCTTTTAGTCCATTCTCCTCATTACATGAAAGGAGGCAATACAGGAAATCCATTAAAACATAATTCTACACGTGGAACTATAGAAGTTCACAGTGGTTTAATGACGAGTTTGCTTATTCAATCAACAGTTCCATTCATTCAACAACATGCAACAGTCATCATCAGTAGGAGTAAGTAGTACCTTACCTAGTAGCACGATGGGCTGTCACGCTGAGGCGCGAAACTCTATTTGCAATTGCACTGCTGGCCTGACTGGTGTCGTGATCCAAGACGATGTGATGCTGCTGATGATGCTCTTGAGGAGACGTCCAGTAACAGGCAGTAAACAACTAACCGCACAGCACGATTGATGCTAGCGCCATTAATCTATTTGTCTTATATCTATGTCTTCTGTACTCGGAAGGAGAAGCTGCGCGCGTGGCAACATTTGTTTTTTTTTGTTTATATATTTCTTCTGGCGTGAATGGTAATAAAACTAGTCGGAATCCATATACATTTGACTATTGGTGCCCCTTGGGAATCGGCATATTATTTTTTATTGAACTCCTATCGAGTTTATGTACTCAACCGGATTGGTAACTGAACTAAAAGGTTGGGTTCATTTGCTACTATGTATTTAACCACTTTTCATACAAAAGTTGTTGATCAAAGCTGAATAAATTCGCAATTTAGTTTCAAAAATAAAAATGCAATAAATTTATTTTGACTTTGAAAAGTGAGAATAAAGCAATTTATGAATAGATTTCCCAACAACGTACTGTACGTACGTACAACATCGAGCCGAAAAAGTAGATTTTGATCAATTCTCAGTGGAAACAGCGTTTACCACAAAAATCGTAATGGTGCATGAGCTTTAGGGGTATAAATTGAATTTTTGCAATAAAATACCATTATTTTCTTTGGCCATTTTGTTCGAGAATGTCTTTCCCAATCCATACGGTGTGACCAAGCTGTGCCCTTCACCCTCCGGAATGAGGCTAATAGCTCTTATACATTCTTTAAAATGCAAATGCACAACATGCATAAAAATGTCTTTTTTATATCAAACCGTTTACCTAACGACTTGCGTTCATACAATTTTTCCAGTTTTTTTAAACACACTTTTGTTCAAACCAAACCAATCTCAACGAATCATGGCACATAAAATCTTGATTTGCCTCATTAGGCTGTTAAAAACCGTACCACTCGCGTAATTGACCCTAACCCTAACAAGTGCAGCGGTTTTACCTATACATGACACGTGCGGCATTATTGCACTATTTTCACTTTTTTTTTCATTGATAGACTAAAATAAATTAAGTGACACTGATTAACCAAACGGCTTAGACACTTGGGCGTTGCCAGGATATGGAAGACAGGGGAAAGTGCCCCATCTTTTATTTAAAAGTTTGATACAAGCATGGTTTCTGCGTGATACGAATCATAAGACTTAAGTTTCCAATGTTCATCGATCGTCAAACGTCAAACGTCTGGATATTGTTATCTAATGACTCAAAAAGTAGAAAAATACAGACAAGATCAAGCTAATATCGTAAAAAGTATAAAAATACAGACAAGATCAAGCTAATACCCTAAGAGAAAGACAGGACATTCTGGTTACATTCTGGTAGAAAAATATCACAAGACCACTTTAGCAATACGAAAAAATTAAGTTAACTGGACTTAATTTTCCGCCAATTCTGTCTCATAGTGTTGCAGAGTTTGATAATACAAATATAAATCATACAAATTATTACAACTTTAAGACAATTTAGAATATTAACATAATGATAATTAGATCATAAACACTTTAGAAAAAGTGAGAAATATAAATGATAAAATCAAAATAAAAGGAACCCAGCAAAAAATACAAATTAAGTGTCGACTGACTGACTGACTGACCAGGATCCTTGTTGTTTTATAGCCTGGGCACGCCAATGGTTGTAACATGTTTTCACGCTGGAATAAGTATGGCTGTCATTAATTAGTCAATTAGTTAATAAAGAGCATTTTATGACCCGCACAAAGAAAGTCTAGGAAAGAGATAAAAACAGCTTTCACACCTGAACCGGAAGCAGTGTGTGCGTCGAATTTTTACTTTAATGCTTTCGATTAATCAGAAAGAAATATAATATATCTAATATCTCTAATACAAAAAGGGCAATAAAAGAATCGGAATATAATTTCTTTTTATAATTATTAAAATCGAAAGTAATACGCGTTAAATATAGGGTATTGTCGTTATCGTCGGGCCACTGTTATGGTTGGGCCATCACGATTTTACAGTTTTAGTAACTCATGATATCTATGATACAACCATTGTAAAACTTCTTACTGTGATAGCTAACTTTTCACAATATTGCGAGTTTCAATCGTGCATTCAAAACACCCGTATTGAATTCAGTGACTAAATCTTACAAAAAAAGTTTTCCGGGTGCAATGAACTTTTCTTCAAGAAATGATTCATGAAATGCAATTATCGAGATAAATTTGGAAAATGTATGAAGTGTGTTGTGCTGCACACGAAGACTATAGAAAAATCCCCCCAGTAAGGTGTTTGGGAAGGCTAAGGTGAAATACTAGAAAAGTGCTATTTGTAAAGGTTGGGCCACTTGAATAGTCATGGTTGGGCCACCATAATTTTAAGCGCAGAAGCGCAATAATCGCTAAAGAATGTCAGTCACGTAAAATGTGATGAAATAAAGCAAAATTAATACGATAAAAACCTAGATTTTTGTTGTTTTTTCATTGTAGTTGTACACTTCGGAAAAGGCGGTTGTAGCAATATGGATTTTACAAGATCGCCAAAATTTCGCAAAAATGCAATTAAAAATAGGATATTTGTACTTATATGAGCCGTTGTTCACGGAATTCATTCTTTTCATGTCTCTATATAGAATTTCAATACGTATGTCTTAGATTTTCTTTGGTGACCCAACCTGTACAACATGGCCCGACTATGATAACATTTTTTGTCTTCACGTAAATGCCTATAACTTTTTTATTTTCCAAGCAATCAGATCAAAACTTTCCGGAAATATAGCTTATTATTAGAACTTTGCATCGATGAATTTAGATTTACAAAATTCCTTTTGAAACGAACGTTAGGGCGAATTCCAAAAACGTGGCCCAACCACGACGACACTCCCCTACATGTTCAATTCAGTGTGACACGCGTTTTCAACTCAAAAATAAATTACATCCGGAGATCTTTTCGTATTGCTTATTCCACAAACTGCGAATCGTGCCAAAAGCGATATCAAAATTATATTGATCCTCTTGTACTAAACATTTGTCTGGAACTCAATTAATCATTTTCTTCACCAATAAGATGCTTTTTCTGTCTCGAACCGAATCACCTTAGGAAGATAAATGGGTTTGATATCGACTGTCTAAATCCGTTCAGTCTAAATGCTTTGCATTAACCTTCAAAGAAAACCATTCAGCTAGCAGTATATGCACACCTTACACTAAACAAATTGTACCGACCACAATAAATGCGATATGAAAGGTCGATCCCATCAAATCGACCCAACAATTTGTCATATTATTTTCATTAGACGAGATATCGCATTCCTGTTAATACATGGTAAAAGCTTTACGTATTTTCATGGCATTCCGTTTAACAGCCCCATGTATTACTCCAGCGGCGTCGCTTGCCGACGATCAACAATACACCTGTTTGTAAAACTCATGTTAATGATCAGTAAAAGTTGAATGAATGAATGAATGAATGGCGTAAACCTCTTGACTCATTAAACTACTAGTGATTCATTAGCTCTTATTGCCAGTAAACTTACTAGACCAATTGAAGTCATAACTTCGCGAAAGTATTCGCGTTTCGATAAAATGTGATAAAAGCAATCTTGTTAATTTTAGAAGCCAAACCTCGGAATTTGAATACAGCAATCGCAATCAATCATAATAAAAATGTAATAAATATTATTCACAGAATTAGCGTGCAGTTTTTTACTCTATAAAGTGCGCAGCGTATTTTGATTCATACACATTAAAATAGGAATTTCAACTGTTCCAAATCTAGCTGTATTAGAATCTTATTATATTCTCTCATTCAGACACAGATATAAAATCTTGTTAAAGTACACTCAAAAAGCGAACCGAAGCAAAAAGCGAAATATGGAGTAAATTATTTCATAACATTATTAAGTCGTAAAATCTTCGTTAAACGGAGCAGATTCTATCAAAGCTTTCCAAACCTATATTCTTGACTGTCATAAAATATAATTGTTTCCAAACTGGTCTTGCTATTGAGAGTATATGCAACATTCCCTAAACTCATTTGACAGATCATATTTTCCAACCCGTTTTAATCCACCTTTTCGCGCGCTTAATGGCGGCTAGTGGGTACACTTTTCGAAAATATTTATTGG
The DNA here is from genome assembly GCF_943734655.1 of Sabethes cyaneus. Taxonomy (NCBI): domain Eukaryota; kingdom Metazoa; phylum Arthropoda; class Insecta; order Diptera; family Culicidae; genus Sabethes; species Sabethes cyaneus. The sequence continues at coordinate 208,643,987 of NC_071355.1, forward strand.
CTTTTGGCAATTCCGCTCACGTACGCTTGATAGTTCTATAACAACAATCAAGGATGGAAATATTAACTTGACATGAATAAAGTTACCAAACAGCATCAGGTATCAGCTAATATTTTCGGCATCAGGTACCAAAAGCGTGCCAATATTTTCCGAAAGTTGTACCCACCAGCCGCCATTACGCACGCGAAAAGGTGGATAGATAGTAAATATACTTAGTAAATCAGACAACTATTAGTTGAGAATGCTATATTTTCTCTATAAAAAACTATTGCGACGTGGCCAGTGTGGCGAAGCCCACACTCTTTTGGTCTACTTTTTCTGACACACGCGTACGCATTCTAACGAACATGCCAAAATAAGCATCCCTTTCGGACTCTCGCTCTTATTTATTCATGCACTACGACGAGTTTTTGCGAGTGTGTATTTAGCAAACAACCACGGTCGCCGCTCTCGTTCGTCATTGCAGCCCGAGCTGCTGAGACTGATTACTCGCGAGGGCTGGCTCTCCCGGCCGTGAGTTGAATCGAGGGCGAAGATGAAGACGAAGAGAAAAAGTAATGCACAATCTGTGTCCCAGTGCGCCACTAGCCCGCACGAGCGGCTGATTCCTCGCGAGTTATTTGACTCGCAAGTAAGCTATGCAGGTGAAGCAACCCTCATTTCCCGCTGTAACACTACATTTACGCATTTTCATCTGGCCGAACCCGGATGAATCAACCCCGGTCGGCTAAGAACATAAATTCCGCATTTTATCCGATTACCCGCGCCGGTCAGTGACTCGATCGAGCGACGGCGCCGGTAAGGCAAAATACTTCGATGAAAAACAACGCGTTTTGCACCATTCTAGATTAATGAACGCGCAAGTTTCTTAACCTGCCGCAACGAACAGTTCCCAAAACAAATGCGGGGTTGCGCGAAGTATTGCAGTTTTGCCGACTAAGGTAAACAACTGCGGCGCGGAACTGTTCGAGTTGACAAAAAACAAAGTTCCCGCGCGAGGGGCTAAAATGTATGCGCGAGAGGGAAGCTCAACGGACAGCGTGAGGTCTGCCGCTAGGCAGAATAGGACGGAACTACCTCGAGGAAGGAGGAGTTTCCTTAGGGTAAACAGTTTTTAGCAAGTAAGAATTAACTTTGTGGTAAAATAAGTTTTTAAATAAAGGAATTCGGTTTTGACACGCCGACCCGTCTGGTCGGTAGTGCGATTAAAAAAACGGTGGTTATCTAAACGGGAAAGAAAAAGTAGTCCGGGCAAATCCGGCTATACACAGGAAAACGATATGAGAAATTGCGTTTGCAAGTGTGTAGGTAGCAGAATGTCTGCACACAGCAACAGCACCTGTTTGTTTTACACTTACGTGAGTGGCATAAACGTTGAATGTTATGCTTCTCCGACGATTGTGATTCATTCAAAAATTAACAAATAGACTACTAAAAGAGAGCGAAAATTTAGCAAAAAAAATCACGGAAAAATGGCGAAAGGTAATAAAATGACGATAAAAAGGCGAAAGGCGATCAGAAAATGACGAAAAAATGCCAAAGAAGTGACAAACAATATGCAAAAGACAATAAAAATCATCCCAGCATTCAATAAAAAAAACGCTGAAAAAAATTATAAATCGCTGCAGAAAGACGGGAAAACAATGACAAGAAATGTCAAAAAAGACTACAACCGATGAAAAGAAAACGCTGTCAAGAAAAACTAAAAACGTCACAAAAGATGATAAAAACTGGCAACAAATCGTTGATGTAATTTAAAAATGACAAAAAGTACGAAAAACGACTAGCAGACTTAAAAAAACTACTACCAAAACGATAAGAAAACGACAGTAAAAGGCGAAATAAGAAAGACGGAAAAACAAAGACAAGAGGTGAATGACGAATGATCAAGAACGAAAGCCGAGAGTAAGCGTCCTTGAATAATTAAGATCAAATCTCTTATGAATCAGGAACTGATTTGATTCATAAAAATAGGGTATTGTCGTTATCGTCGGGCTACTGTTATGGTCGGGCCATCACGATTTTACAGTTTTAGTAACTCATGATATCTATGATACAACCATTGTAAAACTTCTTGCTGTGATAGCTAACTTTTCGCAATATTGTGAGTTTCAAATGTGTATTCAAAACACCCGTACTGAATTCGGTGACTAAATCTTACAAAAAAAGTTTTTCAGGCGCAATGAACTTTTCTCCAAGAAATGATTCTTGAAATGCAATTATCGAGATAAATTTTGAAAATATATTAAGTGTGTTGTGCTGCACACGAAGACACACACTAAAAATCCATTCCAGTAAGGAGTTTGGGAAGGCTAAGGTGAAATACTAGAAAAGAGCTATTTGTAAAGGTTGGGCACTTGAGTAGTCATGGTTGGATCACCATAATTTTAAGCGCATAAGCGCAATAATCGCTAGAGAATGTCTGTCACGTAAAATGTGATGAAATAATGCAATACGATAAAAACTTAGATTTTGGCTGTTTTTTTGTTCATTGTAGTTGTACACTTCGTAAAAGGCGATTGTAGCAATAGTGATTATACAAGATCGTCAAAATTTCGCAAAAACGCAATTAAAAATAGGGTATTTGTACCTATTTGAGCCGTTGTTTACGGAATTCATTCTTTTCATGTCTCTATATAGAAGTTCAATACGTATATCTTAGATTTTCTGCGGTGGCCCAACCTGTACAACATGGCTCGACTATGACAACATTTTTTGACTTCACGGAAATGCCTATAACTTTTTTATTTTTCAAGCAATCAGTTCAAAACTTTCCGGAAATACACCTTATTCTTAGACCTTTGCAACGACGTATTTAGATTCCTTTTGAAACGAAAATTATGGGCGAATTCCAAAACGTGGCCCAACCATGACGACACTCCCCTATTAATTTCATTCCAATACATTACACGTTTAGATGGAATAAAGTGATGTTCACGCCGAAATTAATTCACACCTTTTAGCATAACCAACGAACACATACTACTAACAACCCCAAAACCCCAAAGCCCAAATATAGTTTTTCACAATCGTCGGAGGTTACCGTAGAAGAAAGAAGTGAACCAAAAGTATTGATAGTATCCAGATAGAACGGGTCAAGGCATGAAGGAAAAAGAGTGGAAAATTAAATAAGGGGGGGTCATTGAAGCAACGCTTAACAAGTTGTGTATCGTTCCTCTTTACCCTAGCTGAATGCTGAATGCTGTAACTAGTTATAATCGGAACCAATTATAAACAGATTCGAACTCACTTCTGGGTTTTTGGACTGGCAGGAGACATATTTATTTTGAAATGTTTCCTCTTTCAATGCTGAAATGTTTATCACGATTAATTTTGTTTCAGATGAAGTTATACTTGAAGCAAGTCACTAACCGAAAATTAATTTTGGACATCCAATTCAAAACTACGACGTAGTCAGATTTAAAAAGTCGCGGAATCGTTGAAATTGGCAAAAATCGACCGTGTGCAGCGTTCTCCAACATTTCCGTGAGCGGCATACTACCGATCGGCAGGATCATAGCAAGCGTCACAGTGAAACTAAAGATCGAAAGTTGTAGGTATTTGAAGGTATTGAGAATGATTTCGGTAAACCCAGGGATGTCGGATTTTGATATCGCTAAGAAATTGAATGCCAGCCAAAGCATCATCAGAAGGACTCGTCTGCGAGATCCAAATCTAAATCTAAAGCGAATCCAAATTTAGTTAAAGTGACCGAACCATCCCTGGTAAGAATTGTTAGTAAAGTAAATGGTCGCAAAATTAAGACACTTCCACAAATTTTATATTTCAGTGTTTCAGTGTTGAAAAATTCCTAGCAAAACTCAATGAGATTTCAAGCACCATGATATTTCAACCTTGATCAGAAGCGCTGAACTCACATTTCTCTCGCTATTATACGCGATGTCTCTGTTGCTATGCGATGCGAACCAAATTCAGCTGTGATCTTGCTTAATTCTTCCACAGCTGGCATTTCATACAACGAACCAGAGAGCGAAAGAGAATTAACCGCCAGAGAAAACATCAGCAGCGGAAAAAGCTAGCACACATTCATGAATTAAGATGGCAAACATATTGGCGGAATTTACATTTTTCCTTCGCGGGAATCGACATTTTCGTAACTAGAAAGTAAAAAGCCTAATAAGAATTAGATAAACATGTAGTTTAAATGTGTGTTTTAGTTTAACTTTACGATTTATTTAGAGATCATTCTCTCACGCTCACTCACAGTTACGTATCGCACGAGATGCTGTTTAACAACACACTATGCTGTTTAACAACGAATTTGTGTGTGTATGTGTATAGCAAAGCAGAATGCGATCAAGCAGGAAGAAATATGTGTGAGTTTTGTGCTTCTTGTTATGAAAACAGAAAACCTCACGTGTGAGTTTTTTCTGCGTAGGATCAAGTTGACATAATGCACAGTTGATTTTGATTTTTGATGAGTTTTGAGATTTTGAGTTTTTAACATCACTGCAGTGTATATCGTGTAAAGTGTATCCATAACATTTACCTTAAATTAGTCCAATTCACATTTTTCTCCCTTTGCCTTAATTACCAGTCGCAATCGTTGTTGAAAAGCGTTACAATTGGTACGCACGATATCCTGAGGCATTTCATCTCAAGTTTTTCCAAACGTTGCTTGAAAGTATCCACAGTCAATCCTTTGGTGCTCGCTAATTTGCCTAGCATGTAACCCCATGCATAGAAATCCGGAAAAATGTTCTTACACAAAGCCTGTCTCGTTTGATGGTTTCCGGTTTCCGTACAGTGCGTTTACGGCCAGGTTATGGGAGTATTTTCCAAGAACCAGTTTCCTTGTATCGCCTGATAATACGGAAGATGAATCTTACCTTTATTCCGAGTGTCTGCAGCTTCTTTAAAATATCAGTCGGTCGAATTATTTTTCAAAAACAGACTTGTAACAAGTTCTCTTTTTGCTTCCATGATTACAACGACTTTTAAACGAATGAAAATTCGAAACAAACTAGGAGGTATTGTTGACATTTAAGTATACTAAAAAATACAAACACATGTCCAAAAAACACTGACAGTTATTACTACTCACCCTGTAAATCAGGGATACCAGACTTGCAGATTTGTCTGCAAATTCCAGATTTTTGGAACGGTCTTGCAGATCATTATAAATTTGCAGATATTTGCAGTTTTTATGACTTGTATTATTTTGGTGCAGATTTTTGTTCGAAGCTCTTTAAACTTTCACAGATTTCTTAAAAAAGTGTGCAGATTTTTGCAGATTATTTTCAAACCAGAAAATTCGAGTAGCCGGAAAACTGCTCGATTTTTTCGGTTTTCGAGCAGTTCCAGACATTTTTTTAGAAAATATGGCATCTCTGCTGTAAATAACTCAAGCCTTATTGCTGCAACAATTCCGAACAGCGGAGAGCTCTTATTTATAACTTAATTTATATTGCAAAGCTTGAATCGACCAAAAAGGAATTCGTATGCTTCTAGGCCTATCATGTTCCAGATCAGCGCCATATGTATGTACTCGTTCTTTCTAATTATGGGTTGCATTCACGCTGGTGATTTGTTTACCATCCTACCTCCCACGGGACACTGACATGCCGCTCTCTATTAGTTAGCAACCAATATGTGGTTCAAATTTTTAAACGTTGAACGTTGATTTTTGGAGCGAAATTATAGCTTTAGCTCAGTTGGCAGAGAAGGCAAAACTGTTCTAGAACACTTCATTAATTTTTTGCTGCTGCTGAGAACAACACAATGGGGGGACTGGTAACAAAAATAAAAACTAATTTCAGCAGTAAGCAATTAATATTATTTCTATACATTAGCGTGCCCAGCCTTCCAAAGAAGGTAGGTGCTGACCGAACTTCTTCGAAGTGTCCTGATTTTGAAATAGCTTTCTTCACTTCACATAAGTACCTTGTCCACCGGTCTAAGGGGTGAAGCAATAGGATGAAACGGAAGAATTACTATGTCGACGAGCATATTTGTCCAGCTATCAGCTTCTCAACCAAAGCGAAGGCCGTGTACCCCAGTGTATCACGCCCTGAACACACCGGTGATTTCCCCAATCGTGGGAAACATAATTCAAATCATTTCCCCTGCCGAACTTCATCGGTTGTGATACTTCGAACCACTTCTATGTTGATCAACACATTTAATTAATTATCTCGAAGTCAAGAATTAAGTTTATCGGCTCTAACTGCGGTATATCGTCCGGATCCAATTGTTCCTCGGACTCAGACGAATATGCTGTCGAAGAAACAGTCTCGTATAGTTCAGCGATTTTATTATTACAGGAAACCACTCTGAGATAAATATCAATTTTTATCGGCGTCTATTAGATACGATCAGGTGGCTGTTATTATATTGCCAGGTTTCATTATTTCGCCCACAACTCGAAGCTGAAGTGGAAAATAATTTTAAAAGTACCTATCGGTGTTGCGAAGTCTTTCCTGTTTCGTGATTCACAAATCAAATCACCCGAATATTTTATTAGAATGTCAAAAATTTGTTACAATATTTCAGTTTATTGAATTTTTCAGTGATATATTGATCAAATGGGCCGAATCTTATACTTAACTATCAGTAGTATAAATAAATTTGAACATCAGTTGAATCTAATGGTAAGAAGTCGGGGCTGAAATATTCTGTAACCGTGTAGCAAAATAGCCCCATTTAGTCAATTAATATGCTTTTCGAGTGGCGTTTGAAACACGAGCTTTTGGCACCGATTATATACCCATTCTGTACATAAAAAAGATGGAATAAAGGAAACGATCGTCACTGCGGCACGTTTCTAATAATATTTCATAGTTAGTGTAGAGCGTTGGGCAGGTTGCTTCCTGATCTGGTTTTTAGTTCGAACTCAGTGCCAAAGAGTTTGTGGGCGTCAGTGAAGTGAAATCGGCTATTTAACATAAATGAATGGTAAAATAAACGTGCTGGAATAGGTTTCATTTTTATGAGCTAAAACCATGGGATTATAGATACATTCAATTCATTAATTGAAGCCATTAACAACTTTTATTTTAAACGCGGTGTCTTTCACAGTATCATTATTTGATATTTAAAACATAATAACCCTTAATTCCGCACTGTCGATTTTTTTAGTCTTACTGTCTGTTACTGTTTTCCGTTCACATGTACCCGAAGAAATGGCAGCGGTGCTAGTCATGCCTTTTTACTTTAACGCAAAAATAATGGAAACATTAAATTACATCTTCCTGGAGAATATTATTCCGCAGATGATAAACATTTCCTGTCATCAACGACAATAATAAAAATGTAAAACTATAGCGTTCGAAATGATTACCACAAGAACGACTGACCATTCAATCCTACTTGGTTTGAATGACACTAGGTAAACTAATACCCATCCAATATATACATAAAAAATTAATGGATTCTCTTTTCTTAAGGGCTGTGGGCCCTCATTAGGAAATCGCCGGCTACCGGCTGGTGGTCTAGTCTTAAAAATATTTCATAGCGAAATTATTAAACTAGGAGTTTTAAGAGCGCGCGTACTATCAACCCTTCTTTTGGTGGGCTACATTCAATAAATTATGTTAATTTCTTCCTTAATATTCTAAAAATGCTAGAAATGGAGGTTCCAGCCTGAGAGCTTCAGAATTGAGTCAAAAGTTTCTCTCGAAGCAAAGCTTATGGACTATAGAGACACGCTAACGTAAAACGTTAGGATTTTGCTAAATATAAAACCTTGAATAAATTTTTTTTTGACTTTAACCCATGAAGCACCCATATATCTACACGTAAAATAAACAAATAGGAAATAATGCTGTATTCTTCCCAAGCGCTTATCTACTGTTCATGCTAATAGTGAAATCATGTTCTTTAAAGCACATATGTTAAATATTAGACGACGTATTTCATATTACAAAAGACGAATATATTTGCTAGAGATAAAATCGAAGAATGCCAAATTAAAAATTTAACTTCTGCAATATTTGTCCGTTTTATTGCATAAATAAGCTTTCCATTACATAAATGAGCTTTTAAATATTCTAGAAAATTCAAACAAAATAAAAACAAAATAAAAACAAAACATTGCCGACTGAAATAAAGAAGTCAAACCATGTACAATTTTATCATCTCTACTTAGGAAATCGGAAGAGCATGCAAAAAATTAAATAATGAATGATGACCAACCACTTACTCCCGTACATGGACAGATCTAGGACATTGGATGGTATTTTCGGCATGCTTATAATTATTCGGCCTACTCTGTTTTCCTGTTATCTGTACCTGAAGACCCAATTTCTCACCATGAAACGAATGTGCAACCGTAGTGTGTATTGGTAAGAATTAGTGATGATTTTCCTCCTAGGATGCGGAAAACAGAAACAGGCCGAAAAACTGTTGCCGTAACCCAAATTTACCTTAAAAAATGACTCCAAAGTAGAATTGGCTGCGTTTTATGTATTTATCGATGAGTAAAGCATGCTTTAAAAATGAACTATTTCGGGTGGTGATAAATGGCTGGATTTTCCCTAAATTCTACGATTATTCACCCGTTTACAAAAATGCTCCGACGCCCTGCGGCCTTACGGCAGATGACCGAAACCTTAGTCATGGCTGATAAAATGGTGGTTGTCGTCATGTTCTTCAGCTCTTTCGTATTCCTAGCGATCAGCTGCTTCTGCGTTTTGGCTACAACATTATTGGAGTAGATCCTCCGTTTGAGGTGCACCCGAAAATTTTATTTCGGTCGCAACTGTGGTACGTTCGGAGGGTTGGTGGTCTTCGGTACAACGTTTATCTTTAGCCGATCCAGCTCTTCCAGTGATCTCTTGACATAATGGGCTAAGGCCTGGTCCGTCCAAAAGACCACATCCTCCTTCGCGTGATACTTCTTGATGAAAGCCGTAAATTCCGGCATGAAGTTCGACTTGCAGATCCCCCCGTTCAAACCCCGAAGAAAAAAAACAGCGGCTTGGATATTCCCTTGTCGCCGATCGTCAGTCACAGAAGAACCTTCATGGGGAACTTGGCAGATACAGCAGTCCCCCGAATAAGGCGGTTTCGAATAACAACGTTTTCAATAAGGACGTTCTTGAGTGATTCCAACTCGTGATTCTGACCATATAGAACGTTGGTGTCATCGACAAATTTCGACAAAGTAGGTCTACCGGTGTTTCGAAATTGTGGGGGTCGTAAAGTGCCAATCGTTGCCGTCCAGCATCAAGTAGGTCTCGTATTCATTATAACCACGACGACGTCGCGTCGCGCTTCACAGGAAAAATATTTTTTACCTGCACCTTCCGCCACTCCTTCTGAGTGATTGCCTGCTGGTTAGACACGACCGACCTCGACTGACACTTCTACATGGTAATGTTCATTTTGACCAGGTACTTCTTCATCCTTTGGCCGGTTGTTTCGACCTTCTGATCCAAGGCGCCAAACGATGAGGCCACCTCGCTCTCGGGTTTCCTCTTCAGTTTGTGCTGCATTTTACTGTTACACACTTAAAAAACTCAACAAAATTTGCCGAAATTTGGACAGCCGAGCGTTCGGTAAAAATTTCAGTTTTGCAATTCGACGTTTACGGATCTTTACTACACGGAGCGAAAAAGCTCCAGTTTGTTTTAAACAAAATGATTGTTGTTTTAAGCCTCAACAAAATATTTTTATAGCAACCTGACAATATTGTTGTTTCCAAACGAGATTCTGTTTGAATCAAGTAAATAACAGTTTTGAAATAAAAGTAAAGTATTTTCAAATTTGAAGTTCACATTGATGTAACAATAAATATTTTCATTTCAATCATACATTTCAGTTTGAAACAAAACGAAATTTTTGTTTGTGCGTAAAACAACCATAAATATGGTTGAAACTACATTTTTATTCTCCGTGTAACGTTTGGCATCATAAAAAATTTTACCGAACGCCCGGCTGTCCAAATCTCGGCAAAATTTTGCTGACTTCGGCACTTTTTTTTAGGTGTGTACGTAGTACCATCGCCAGCGGACGTCCGGAAATAGGCTTTCGTTCGATGCTCTGGACTTTTCCAGAAGAGGGAGACGATGTTGTAAATGCCAGGCCGGCTATATTCAGTCAACTCGAAGAGCCTCACAATGTCCAACTCCAACTCCAACGAGATGGAGCTGCCAGTACGAACAAAACATAGAACGTAGTTGCTTGACTGTTTTCACATTGGCTGCTGCAAATCAACAGATTATCACAGAACAGATTACTGTTAATCTTTTTTCTGTACACAACAGGGTTGCTACATTGCATAAGTGGATACGCTCACTGCTTTGCGTTTTTGATTAGGCCAAAAAAATAGAAGTAATCGCTTACGTTTATCCGCTCTCGATGATGGTTTGGAAAGCACTCAGTTATGTTCACGTTTACTTATTCCAGAAATTAAAGAACTGTCAATCACAGTATCACAGATATTGCAGCTCATCTTGCTGTTAATTATAGCTTACGCAAAGTGCTTCATCTACAGTACAACAAATGTGCGAGTCAAATGCGCCTGGAACGCTTCTAGTATATTGAGTAAAAATCCATAGTAAATTAATTATATTGCCGGTATGTAGGCAACAGCGATACATAAACCATTTCTCTCCCTTTTGGTCGGCTGTACAGCAATCCACCTAATAGGCACTTGCGTGGTGCTGTTTGCTTATTGCAATATCTTAAGCTTCTTCAAATAGATATTCAAATGGAACTGGTTGTTGGTAGGCGATAAGCCTCTAATAAGCCCTACAATATGCCAGAAATCAGCTTTATTGTTAATTGCGTAACTTATAAATTACGGTGGGCGCACGCGCAGTACAACGCATTGAGTTATTCGGGGGATTGCTTTATTTCCGCCTCCCAGTTGGCTTCGAGGTATGAAACTGGTCTAATAAGCCAGTCGTCGTATGTTCGAATCTCAACTGGGAGAGGCTGTTAGAGTCATTAGGATCGGAGCAACTGGCCCTGCACTCTAACAACTAGCTGCGAAGTCTGTCGTATAAAAACAGAAGGTCAAGTTTCAATAACGGAATGTAGCACCTAGGCTTTGCTTTGCTTTGACCAGAGATCCCAAATATACGAACTCATCAACCACTTCCAGTTCTTCGTCGTCAATAGTCACTGTCCGTGGGAGGCAAACGTTGTATTCTCTGGAGCCTCTTCCTCCTCTCCTGTTGGTTACTCTCACCACTGCGTCCAGTATTTTGAATTATTGTGATTTGCTCCGTTTATTACTTTTACTGTATGCTTCATGCTGACCTATCACTTATTGAGGAAGCCATAGGATGGTAGCTGGAGCGAGACAGGTGCCAATCAGAGAAGACTTGGCTTATGAACCATGTTACCCTGATCGGCGACGCAAACCATATCTACCCTTTTTGAGATACTGCAGTGTGCATGCTATTTGAGCTCCACAATTGGAGAGCATGTGTTCCGAGGTTAAATATCATCTTGTACGAATCCGAGATTCCGAAGATGATATTTACTCGGACAATGTCCTGTCACAAGACCGGTAAGCGTGCTGAGATCTCTCTTATTGAGACTCAGCAACTTTTGAGTAACCGTAATACTCGACGTTATAGATTTTTTTAGATTGTTTGAGCGATTGTACGGCCACCCTGTAAGAATGGTTGGTCCGATATTGATTCCACATCGATTCCACAACTCTGCTTGTCAATTCAACATCGATCCGACATGTCGGTCCGTTTCGAATCCGTTGTCGGACGATTTTGCAACAAAAATGTCGGAAATGCCGGATTGAAAATTCATCCGATGAATCCGGCTCGAGCACCTCTAGTTGGATCGATGCCGGTCCCACGAGTGGGTCGGTTGTTGGTCCCGAATACGGGACCAGGAAAACGGGAGTGCGTTTTGGTTGTATTTGTTTTGAAGCAAAGCCGCTGCTGCTGGCTGGCGTTCGAAGCGGACTTGATCAAAACAAATACAACTGAAACCCTTTTTCACCTAGCAGCGATGGCGGACCGGCACCGGTCGCTGGAGATGTTTGTTTATGACGCGCATTACTAGGGCGCATCACTTTCAATAGTGCGGTTCAAATTTAAAAGTATGTTTAAATATAATTTTAATTTTTGCTTTACTTTTTATTATTAATAAAAAGCGAAACTCAACATAGAAAAGATTAGTATTAAGCTATTTTTTGTAAAGCTTTATCTTGGTAATTTCAAAGATTAAATTATTGCTCTGTGCTCTAGGGTAGATTATAATGGTTTATTAATTAAAACCGAAGTGTACTACCGATACAGGATGTTTATTTAAAAGATAACAATATATATAACTGGGTCGTGGTTCAAAGTTGATAAGTCATTAAATTAATGACTAATGACTAAATCAATAAATCAAAAATTTAAAAAATCAAAAAATCGAGAAATTATAAAATCAATAAATCAAGAAATCAAAAAAATTAAAAATCAATTTATCAATAAATCAATCAATAAATCAATATAGGGTAAGGGCGGTAAAGACGAACACTGCGGGAAAGACGGACACTTGTCATATTTCATAAACAATAATTTTTTAAGCAAATCAATGATGGGAAATATTTCTATAGACTAAATTACCACTTTTGAATTAAACTGTCGATTTTTAGCAGCGCAGCTGTCAAATTTATAGGCAAAACAAAGAAAAAATGCGTAGATGCGCTAACCGATGTAATTTTGTGTGTGAAGAAAATAGCTGGTAAATCGTTAAAAAACAACATATTCATGCTAACCCGACGACATTGCGTTAGTTTGATCCTTCATTGAATATCCATGGAAACCTGGTGGATTTTTGAATATTCAGTAAAAAAATATTGAAGTTTGAAAAAATGGTATCCAAGTCGGGAAAGACGGACACCCAACGGTAGGGAAAGATGGACACACAGATTTTAAGCCCATTTTGCCCAACAACGATTTAACAATGCAAATACTTACATATTATATATGTAAAAGTAACCAGAAGTCATATAACAGTTGGAACAGGCCAACTTTGAGAAACGATTAATTCGTCATCAATTAAAATATTGAAGGGAATCATTTTATTTTTTCGCTCAAAAAGGGGATCGGGCAGGGGAAGGGGTTTTCCCAAACGAATTCTTTCCTAAATACATGACGAAATATGTTAATCTTTCTTAGTACTGAAAATTCGACGACGCGTGACACCTTTTTGCGAATGTCTTTACCATATCAAGTGTCCGTCTTTCCCGCCCATGCGCAGAAGCTCTGATTTAAACATGCTGTTTATAATATTTAAAAAAAGCATAAATTTTGGAACAAATTTTCCAACACACGTTGTAACTTTATTTGACTTAAAGGTTTGTACGAAAATTGCGATCAATACAGCTATATTTGAGTAGATATTGAGTCTTTATCTTAAGGTGTCCGTCTTTACCGCCCTTCTCCTACCAATTAATCAATATATTAATAAATCAATAAATTAATAAATCAATTTATCGATAAATTAAAAAATCAATCAATTCATAATTCAATAAATCAACAAATCTAAAATTCAAAAAAAAAACAAAGAATAATTAATCAATGAATCAATATATTTATAAATTAAAAATTCAACAAATCATTAAATTAATAAATCAAAAATTCAAAAAATCAATAAAACCATTACAAATATATAAAAAAGTTTTTGTCCTTCCGGAGTTGGGCAACTGAAGAGGGGGGGCGAAAAAAAGCAGATTTTTTTAATCGAGCAAAAAAACTGCGTTTTTAGCATTTTTACTTAAACTTTAAACGTGAAAGCTAAATCTATTCTTGATTTTTATATATCCGTTATTAATTTCCATGCAAAAAATACAACATCGAATGAAAACTTTTTTGCCGATTTTCGGAAATTCCGTTGTTCGAAATTTCCATTTCTGTTCCGTGTTAGAAGCGTTTATTTTCATTTTTCGAGTTTTTTAGGCTGTAGAGCCCACAGACAATTGATTTTTTAAAAATATTTTGACTTATGTCCGACAAATTAGTTTTCTGCCCCACGATTTTTCATACCAATTTCAAAGAGGGGGGAAGGGGGTGACAAAAGCTTTAAAAATAATTTGCAAAGGCCAAAGTCATTGAATCAAAAAAATTAATAAACCAATACATCCATAAATAAATCAATAAATCAATAAATCGTTGATAACTAGTTAATAATCTAATAATCATGATCAGTAAATTAAGTCGTCGATATATGTTGTTTAACAAATCAAATCAAGAATAGGGTTTAAGAAGGCGTGTCTAGAGCATTTTGATTAGAATTTAATTTTTATATTCTTGTTGTTTATTGTTAATTTTCCATTTAGTTTAATTCCATTTTATACAACACTTCATCTAGTCGAATCGTGAACATAAAAGACAATAGTCTTAAGTCTTAAGTTTTTGTGAGCAAATAAACTAAACTAAACTAAACAAACAAGCCACTGAAGCGAATCTAACAGAAAATCAATTTATCAAAATAGAGCAATAACCCGGTTTTGTCTCCCCCATGATGAAGTTAAGGATGATAAAAATCGGATAGTGACAGATTCGGGATTTTTTTAATTTTAATTATTTTATTGATAATGTTTAATGAACTGTTTATATTCCACGTTGACCATTGTTATGGCATTTACAACTGCCTACTCCACGTCTGTCGAAATTTTTCTTTTCGTGTCTATATCTTTAGCTCTTAGAATTAATTTAACTCTTGAACCTTTGGCCCTGACTCCAGAACAAATGCAAAGCAAAGCCTTTATCGACAGACTTAGCAGTCGGCTATTAGAGTACAGGATAATTATGGGGCTGGTGCAACAATCCTACTGATTCTATCTAGCAGCACCGCCTAGCCGAGATTCTGGCCTAGCCTGAAGACTGGTTTGTTAGACCAGCGTTGTACCACGGAGCTAACTGATATGGACGGACTCAAGAACAAAAACTGCAATTTTTACCACTAAAAGATTTGGAATTTATAAATAAGAAGAAAGTATTTTGATAATTTACCGTAATTATTACTCGGTGACCGGACGGGTCTCCCGCTACTACCCCAAGTCCCTGGTCGAACCACTGGGGACTTCCGGGGTGGACACTCAAGATCTCCTTTTCTTAGGCTAGCTCGATCTAGAGGGAGAGAATCTCCTTCTCGAGGTCGGCTTTATGACACCGATCAGGGACACACGGCGGCTACTGAAAACTCTCACTTTAGTTAATTAATTTTATTTAACCTAACTTACAATGATTGTGTGGGTGTGTATTACTGTGGTGGCCGGCCGGCTGCTGCTGGATCTGCGGAGGGGTTACTATCGACGTACGAACGGCTGCTGTTGAGGCTTGCTGCTGCTATCGGGGAAGGTTACTGCTTAAGGGGAAGGCGATTGCCTTCGGCTTCGGTCTTTGCTGTCTGTTCCGGCCACTGCTTGTGGCTTTAGCTGCTGCTTGCGGGAAAATTGCCGCTCTCCGGATGGGTGGCTGTCAGATGTGCCACTGCCAGCGTGCGTGTTGCACTCACGGAGCGAGGAGTTGCTCGTCGTTGTCGTAAGCTCCAATGCAGATGGATTTTCCACGGTGAACCTCCTAAACGGCACGTAACTGCCTCTGATAGTTCTTCAGGGTTAAACTTAATGGGTCTATCGGAAGGAATGAAAGGGCTGGTCTTAGCTGCTATTCGCTTTTGGCTCGATCAATCGTTTTACAAACTGGATTTAGTTTTACCTGATTTCTGCACAGTATTATTTCAATCGACGTATATCTTAAGCTTATAGCTCTCAAGCTTAAGCTATCTTTTAATTTTATCAGACACTAGAATAGTTTGGTTAAACATGCACGTGTAACTTTAGAATATTTTTCGTCAACCTTTTTCCTTTGCTGATTGAACTTGAAATGACCGAGCCCTCCTTGGCTAATTATCTATAACCCTTTTTCAGCTCTAATTTCCCTTTTTCCTTCCTTTTCATACTTCCATCCTACTCCAAATATCCCCATTTTCCGGCAGATCTTATCAGTGTTATTTGTTGCGTTAATTTCGTGTGTGAGTAGATTTACAATTATATTTGAAATGACCGTTAGCCGCTCATCATTCTATCTAGCTATTTCCTTATTTTCCCTACTTTCATTTGAGCTTCTGTTTTATTAATCATAATATACGTATCAATTTAAATCAATATTATCATAGCATACTTATCATAGTCTAGAATCATAGCATATTTATCATCGATTCAATAGTTTAACTAATTATAGCGTGGATCTCAATTCGATCACCACGAACTCTAGTATGCTTGTTACTCTCTTACTCCGGCTTTGAGTGCTCTTAGGGGGTTCTATGGGGCAAAGTTTTCGAACGGTAACATAATTTAGAACATTATTTTTTCAGATTTTCTCCACCACTATCACAAACTTTTTCCAGAAGATACTTTGTTTGAACCGCTAAGAAAGTTTGCTAACATTTTCATCCAAAAATTTTAATTCTATGATGCTTGGGTCAATAGTTATAAAGATTTAAACAAGCGATGTCTGAGAAAAAAACCGGAATATTTCCTTTGCAGTTTTTTCGGAAAATAGAAGACATAGAATATTTTTATAGTGTTCTCGTCCAAAGTCCATTGACTGCACGGGTACAAAATATAGAATAAATAATATGTAGCGACAGTCTGTATTAATTAAACGAAGATTTGTAAATAAATTTAAATTAAATTAAAAGGTAAACTCTCTCCATACGAATCCAGTTAACGTTGCGCCACTGCACAAAACACAAATCCGAGCAGAAAAGCCGTTCGATCGGGTGAAAAACATGACAAAATCGGGAAAAAATGTGACAAAAACGGAGGTAGACCAAATCAGGAAGTGACAATATCGGGTTACAGTGATAATTAAGAATTATTGTCAAATAGTCTTAGTAGAACTCGAAAACGTTGATATCTATCAACCGAACGTTCAACAGCTCTACGGTGTATGGTAAAAAAAAAAATTAGGTGTGCGGCTTCTTCTTTAAACAGAATAAATATTCAAACAAATACATTTATGCTTGATTTCAATATCGACGGCTGGATTTTCCACACATTTTCATCAGAAAATTACGCGCTAATAAATTCAAAAGCTATTGAAAGGGCACTACAAGTATTGAAATGACAGGTACGAAAATTTATTAACAAGATAGTGGATCAGGGAATTTCGGAGAACAAGAAACATAACGTATTACATAATTCTTTGTTTTGTTGACACAAATTTTAATTAAAAGTTTGTTATAATAGGACCCAAATACAGCAAAAACTATAAATACAACGATATGCATACGATATACAAGGTTGTTTACATATTGCCCCTATCAATTTGAGTTTAACTTCGATACAAAAATATAAAATTATTGTTTTTTACATTATAGTTTTTATTAGTAGGTACTCAGATGTTCATACATACATGAATCAGTTATCATAATTTATAGGTTCTATCATTGTTTTTATTATATTAGTCCAAATTCTAATATTTAATTTTCAGCAATTTATTACAATTTTTCAATATTGTCATCTATTTGTATGATAACGCCGTATTGTGTTGTCTATTGCGTTTTAGGAGTTCATATAAATTTAATTCTTATTTGTCATTTTCTTCATTCCGATACTTTTAATTATCGTGCAAATTTTGACATAATATTTGGAGATTTTTAATATTTATTATACCTCAATTTTCTACTTATTTGTATTATATTCATACAACTTTGCAAATCTTATTTCCATGCCTACTTATGCTTCGTTAGCTTTATTTGAATTAGTTTCTGTTTCAAACTAAACTTGTAAAATTAATATTTCAAATTTCCGCCTAATTCTTAAATTATTTTGCCTAATCTTGCCTTATTAATAATATTGTATATTATTTATTGTAATTTTAAACTATTTTATATCAAACTTTTGTTGTTATGCAACAGTTTTTTCAGTCTTCTATTTTATTGGTCGTGAATTAGAAAATAAAAAAAAATATGATACCAATTTATATACATTACCAAAAAATCTTGCGCTGAAATGTAAAACTTCATACCGAAACGAATAGCCCATGCAAAACTAAATAAACTAGATAAAGATAAAATACAATGGATGTACTGCGAATACTGACATGAAAACCGACATTGTTTAAATTGAATGAAAAGAAATTTTCGACCTTTCTTTCATTCTATTTTTGTATTTTACTAAGAAACCTAAAAAATTTAGTATAGGTTAGATGCAATTTTGATTTATTGACACGAAACTTAAACAAACAAATTTTGCACAAAACTGTGTCAGCCTTAAAACCTAATAAAATTAATAGGGGAAGTCCCCCTGTACCGGGCACCCAAGTATTTAGACATATATAAAATCAATACCAAGCATTACTTCAGTTTTTATTAATTGGAAGAGTTATTTAGAAAACTATATTCCAATAAAAATAGGTTACACGTACTTGCATCAATAAAGAACCATAACCAAATCATAACTTAAAAATTGTTTCTCCCAGTACCGGACACTCAATAGAAATCAGAAAATAAACCAATTCAGGACTTATAGTTCATGTCAAAATGTTTAAAAACTCATTGTTTGCATACTTGTTGACTAATGATGTTTGAAAAATTGCTTTGCATAAAAGTCAATGGTTTTTTACGCGCTAGATCGAAGCCCTTCTGTTTTCTTCGAAAAATTCTTCATCAACTAGTTTCCTTGTTTTATTTATATTTATGATATCCGATTCGGTTTCAGTGATGTTTTTTTCCTTCCCAACCCATTTTTTGCAAAATCTTAATTTCATTCAAGAATTGGACTGAACCAAGCAAAGCGAATTGCTGTCCGATATTGGGGGATGACTCGGTGTCCGGTACTGGGTGATGGGAATCACTGAGTACAATTTATATTTTTTAACGAATTGAATTGAATGGTGTAGCAGGCTTTGCAAGCCGTCACCACCAAAAATACTAAAGCACGGAACGAAGAACAAATAAATTCTTACTGGAACAATCGGAATAGACCCACGCGACGAAAAAGGACTACGGATTGGAAACTCGGGACGTATTGAAGAGCCGCAAATTCGACGTCGTAGCGCTGTAGGAGGTGTGCTGGAAGAGCTCAACGGTACGTACGTTCAGAGATGGACATACCATCTACCCGAGCTGCGGCAACACACACGAGCTGGGTACAGCTTTCATAGTGATGGGCGAGATGCGGAATCGGGTGATTGGGTGGTGGCCAATCAGTCCTCGAATGTGCAGGCTGAGAATCAAGGGCCGATTCTTCAACATAAGCATCATCAACGTGCACAACCCTCACCTCAGAAGTACCGATGACGACAAGGATGAATTCTACGCGCAGTTGGAGAGTGAATACGACCGCTGCCCAAAACATGATATCAAGATCGTCATCGGGGATTTCAATGCTCAGGTCGGCCAGGTGGAGGAATACAAACCGGTGATTGGAAGGTTCAGTGCACACCAGCGAACCAATGAAATGGGCCTAAGACTTATCGACCTTGCCGCCTCCAAGAATATGGCCGTACGTAGTACCTTTTTCCAGCACAGAATCCATCACAAGTACACCTGGAGGTCACCAAATCAGACAGAATCACAGATCGACCACGTTTTGATCGACAATCGGCACTTCTCAGACATTATCGACGTCAGATCCTATCGAAGCGCTATCGTTGACTAGTACCACTACCTAGTGATGGTTAAGATGCGCCCAAGACTCTCCGTTGTGAACAACATTCGGTACCGACGCCAGCCTCGGTTAGATCTCGCGCGGCTGATGCAGCCAGACGTCGCCGCAAACTACGCGCATACACTCGAAGCTGCGCTGTCGGAAGAGGACGAGCTGGACGAAGCCCCTCTCGAGGATTGTTGGAAGAAGATGCAGCGAAACCAAATCTTTCGGGAGAAAACACGCAACCTGGAAGAGCAGGAATATGCAGAGTTGGAGCGGCTACATCGTTCTCAGGAAACGCGGAAGTTCTACCAGAAACTGAACGGATCCCGCAAAGGGTTTGTGCCGCGAGCCGAAATGTGTCGGGATAAGACTGGCAGTATTCTGACGGACGATCGTAGGTGACCGATAGGTGGAAGCACACTTCGATGAACACCTGAATGGCGCCCAGGCGGAAAACCATGGCGGCGTGGAAAGCGATTTCGACGGTGCAGCAAACGGGGAAGAGGTGCCAGCCCCAACGATAGGCGAAGTTAAGGAAACTAGTTCTCAAGTTTTTAGTCTTGACCTTGAAATGCGGTCATACATATATTTTAATATTTTTTGAAACGATGGTTCTACAATTGATGAAGGGACGGTAGGGAAAGAAATGAAATTTTTTTGGTGAAGGTGGGGAAGAGCGGAAAGGAAGGGGGGCGGTATTGGTAGCTATGCTTGACAAGTAGTCATTTTGACTCCTACCTTTTGTCCAATACTGGAAGGTGCATGAGTCGAACCAAGCTGTAATCTGAGATTATAACCGGATTCGAACCCACAACACCCGCCAAGGCATGTGGTTTGGCAAAAATGTGTGGGTGTGGGCAAAAATGACTACTTGTCAAGCATAGCTACCAATACCGCCCCCCCTTCCTTTCCGCTCTTCCCCACCTTCACCAAAAAAAATTTCATTTCTTTCCCTACCGTCCCTTCATCAATTGTAAAACCATCGTTTCAAAAAATATTAATGAAGTTAAGGAGGCCATCATGCAGCTAAAGAACAACAAGTCAGCTGGAAAAGATGGCATCGGAGCGGAGCTTATTAAAATGGGACCAGAAAAGCTGGCCGTTTGTCTGCACTGACTAATTGTTAGAATTTGGGATACGGAACAGCTACCGGAGGAGTGGAAAGATGGGGTTATCTGCCCGATCTATAAAAAGGGCGACAAGTTGGACTGTGAGAACCAGTGCTGTTAATATTCATCAGCATAACGTTCAAACTTCTGGATTATCAGTCTACCTTGCATTGAAAATCTGCTTGCTTTGATCAAACGTACATAATAACTATATACAGCAAGCAGGAAGTTCATGCACGAGAATATAGCATATCAGCACCGTGTGATATTGTAACAAACTGATATTCACGTTTGAGCAGTGAAAATCAATAAAAAAAATTTATGTTGTTATTTAGCATCTATTGCGTTCAGCTGTTGGACATAAGATTTTTCTGTTCATTTAATGCATTTAAAATTGTTTTTTTCCTGAAGTGAATATCACCTTCTGGGTTTGAAAATCACTTTCTCCTGTTCTATTTTCACGATATATTGAACTTGTATACTATGATGAAAATCACTGTGCAGTTGTACATACGAAACTCAGAGGCATAAAAAACAATGTATGCTGAGAAAAAAGATTGTCTGTTTTGTTTGAAATTCGGTGATAATTAAAGGCCCTGGTGAGAACTATCGAGCGATCACCGTTCTCAATGTCGCTTATAAAGTGCTGTCCCAAATCATTTTCCGCCGTCTATCACCAATTGCGAATAGATTCGTGGGAACTCATCAAGCCGGCTTCGTCGAAGGTCGGTCTACAACGGATCAAATATTTACACTGCGGCAAATCCTCCAAAAGGGCCGTGAATACAGATTTCCCACGCATCATTTATTCGTTGACTTCAAAGCCGCATATGATACCATCGACCGGAAAGAGCTATGGAAAATTATGGATGAGAACAGCTTCCCCAGGAAGCCCATCAAACTGATTAAATCTACGATGGATGGTACACAGTGCTGTGTTCGTATTTCGGGTGGATTGTCAAGTTCATTCGAATCACACAGATGGCTTCGTCAAGGTGATGGTATTTCATGCCTGCTGTTCAACATAGCGCTACAAGGTGTTATGAACCGAGCGGATATCAACACGCGGGGCACGATATTCAACAAATCTAGTCAATTCGTCTGCTTTGCCGATGACATGGATATTATCGGCAGAACATCTGTGGCGGTGGCTGAACAGTACACCAGACTAAAGCGCGAAGCAGAAAAGATTGAGTTAAAGGTAAATACGTCTAAAACAAAGTACATGCTGGCCAGCGGAACCGATGCCGTACGACACCGCTTGGCCAGTAGTATACTGATCGACGGCGATGAGTTTGAGGTAGTCGATGAATTTGTCTACCTTGGCTCACCAGTAACGGCGGACAATGATACCAGCCGTGAGATTCGGAGGCGTATTATCAGCGGAAGTCGTGCTTACTATGGGCTCCACAAGCAATTGCGGTCGACCAGACTAAGTCCTCGTACAAAGTGCACTCTGTACAAGACGCTTATTAGACCGGTTGTTCTCTACGGGCATGAAACATGGACAATGCTCGAGGAGGACCTGAGAGTGCTCGGAGTTTTCGAACGACGAGTGCTAAGAACGATCTTCGGCGGCGTACAGGAGAACGGAGTATGGAGGCGGAGGATGAACCATGAACTCGCACAGCTCTATGGCGAACCCAGTATCCAGAAGGTGGCTAAAGCTGGACGGATACGTTGGGCAGGGCATGTTGCAAGAATGCCGGACAACTACCCTGCAAAGATGGTGTTCGCCTCAAATCCGGTAGGAACAAGACGACCAGGAGCGCAGCGAGCAAGATGATTAGACCAGGTGGAGCGAGATCTGGCGGAGAGTACCCGGTGTCCGAGGAATTGGAGAGCGGTAGCCCTCAACCGAGTTACATGGAGAAACTTTGTTCAACAGGCTTTGTCTTAGGACGGCAAGCCACCTAAGAAGAAGAAGAACGAATTGAATAACTTTATGGAAACATGAACTATGAAGCTTGGAAAATATTTTATGAGAGATATTTTATACACGAAAAACGAAATTTTATGCGACCGAATAATACTGTAATGCTGATCCGAAAATTAACCGGAACATAACAATCCGATCGGCGGTAGATAAAAACAATCAAATCTCTGGTTTCATGAATGATTCTAACCTATAAAATCACACATGTTAATTTTTTGTCCTTTTTATCGATTTTATCATATTAGCCACTAAGATGCACCGTTTGAACTATGAAAGTCAAAAGTGTCCGGTGTTGGGAGCTGTACGGCGCTGGGGGACCCAATATAAAATTAACACAAGTATTTTATTCAAGAAAAACAGTCAAAATTTGTGCATGAAAAATTGATATAAAATTGAAAATAAAATATTTAATTAAGATTAAAGATCACAACAGGGTTAATCCATTTAGTTTAAGCCTTGATCAAGACAAAATATAAATAAACCTAATAACACCCAATAGACAATACAGTCTTCCTCTGCAAATAACGCCCGCAATCAAGTCCGTCATGAAGAGGCTCGAGAAGCTTACGAATCAAAAACGCCTTTAACAGCGCCACCTGGGGTGCAATCGCGCTAGCTGCATTTGGTGAGGGTACCGGACCCTCAATGCAAGTTGCTTAAAGCTTCTTCGAAAACCGGACGCTAGTGTACGACACGGCTGATGGAGCGAAGAAGTATAAAGTGACAGCGGGTGTTACACTGGGCTCAATTCTCGGTCCTACGCTTTAGAACGCCATGTACGATGGGGTGTTAAGACTCGAGCTGCCCACCTGGGGTCGAGATCCCAGGCCTCGCCGACGATATCATCCTAACAGTTGTACACGAATTTTTAGAAGGGGTGGAAATGCTGGCATTTCCACCTCTTCTAAAGTATAATTGAACATTGGTTGGCTGGCATCAATCTACGATTGGTACACCATAAGACGGAAGCGGTGATCAGTAACCGCAAGGCGGCCCTAGACGCCTAAGTTATCGTTGGAACACAAGTGATTGTCTCCAAACGTAGTGTTCAGCCTGATACCTCAGCGCGTAGCGTGCGAGTATCGTACCATATCGTTGGAAGCGATCAGGGTCATTGTAGCCATGATCCCCATATACATAACTTCTAGGCGAGGACATCGAGTGCAGAGGCAGAGCAACGTCAGGAACGCTCAGGGCAGAGTTAGGCTGGACTCTATTAGGAGGTGGTAGGCGGAATGAGACCGCTGAACACGGCAGGTGGACCCATAGGCTGATCCAGAACATCTCGTGCTGGATCGGTAGAAGACACGGTGAGG